>NC_090923.1:532374337-532677367 GCF_040938575.1 Ambystoma mexicanum
GGGGAAGGGAACCATACCACCTGGACTGGAAAGTTGAACTATTGTGGAAAAGCAAAGTGAAGAAAATAAAGTCCTCGCAGGAGAATTTACCCGGTGAATTGATTGCAAGTCTGGTACCCGCACCCAAATATATAATAGACAGTTAAAGTAAATAACTTTGAATATGGGAAATTGGAATAATACCCCCTAAACCAGGAAATAGGAAACTGTGGAAAAGAAATCATGGGAGAAACAATATACCTTGAACTATTGTATTTGCAAACTAAGTGTCAGAAAATCTCAGTGGAAGAGAAACGCCTCTTGAGAATTGGGAGTGCAAACTGAAAAGAATCCGAGAAACTCAGGGAAAGGTGACCTCCCTCCTAAGGATTGTGGACCTTTGTTTTTACACCTTTTGGAACTTTGTGTTGGAACTTTGGAGAAAGCTACAGATGGCAAGTTGAAATACTATTCCTTGCACTTTATTCTGAGTTCAGCATGTAAGGGTCAGGTTAGGATTTTGGGCACATGACGGAGAACTGCTTACTTGGAAATTCTGACACCGACATCCATTATTTTTGTTGATGCAGGTAAACCCCTTGTAGTGAGGGGGCGAGATAAGTCTTTCTCCAACCCTCATTTTCCTTTAATAAAAGTCTATAGCAACCATCACAATCCCAGTGTCCATGTCATACTCCTAGTGGGACGAAAGGCCAGCCCCAGAGTGACAGAGATGGCGAGGCCATGCTAGGCCCCTATTGTAAGAGTGAAGCTGGCTAATGTGGAGTTCCATTGAAATATAAAAGTCAGTACAAAACAGTAATTTCGACATAAGGCCTAGAGAAATGGAAAGAAATGGGCCTAGTCAACTCCACTAAAATGGACAGGTGCGCAAGTGAAAGGGATCTACCAGAGAGCTTAAAACTGATGGATATGCCCAATTAATAAGAAATAACATGTGGTGCTGCAGATGCCGACTTTGTGTAAAATGGGAAAGGCACCTTTTGACAGATTCAAAACTGCAGCAGTACACATGGGAAAAGATACATTAAAATGATAGCATGTGAAAAATACCAAGGCATTTAAAAAGTGAAACAAAGGGACATATTTCAGAGAAAGACGCTCACTTTTTACAAATAAACCGACATTCAAAGGGAAAGGCCCACTTGTTGGATTTTCTATGTAACTGTGGCCTATGTTGAATAATATCTAAAGTGAACTTCTATCTGTCCAAACCGAACGTCAAGGAAGATTGTAGTTTAAACAACATGCCCAGATATAATGTTAAATAGTACATGTAAGCACATCTTTTCAATTTAAATCTGTATTTTCAGAAGTATGGATGCATCTGGGGTTTTCCCCACTGAACTGAAAGCTCTCTGCCTTTGAACATTTGAACTTAAGACGTGGGCTGGGCCCCCAGGAAAAGCGGGCCTGGTTCAGTTAGCAATCCAAGGAAATAACAGAGACTTAGGTCCATATTGTGGGAGTTTTAGATAACACAGCCAGCAGAAATTACCTTTAAGGTCAGGTCTCCCCACTAACTGTGCATTAGTGGCCAACAGAAATGACCTTTTCAGGGCTGACTTGACCTCAAGAAATGGCTTCAGAGACACTAATGGATAATCAAACACTGTATGAGTGTATGAAACAGACCTCGCTGATAAGTAGATGTTCGGGTCACGTGATGGAGAAATTAAACCTAGGAATAGGTGGGTTGCTATGTGAAACTGAAGGGAATATGTGAAGCACTGCCATCGATTAACATTGGACTCCTTTCCCTGAATAAAAAATTGTGCGTCGCAGTGAACTGATTCTGGCCTCATGTTAAAGGTGATAAGAGGCCCATCGGTATCATGTAAATATGAATCCTCTGCGACGTATACAATTTGAGTTAAGAAGACAATTATGATTCCGGCCTTCTCAGAATTCCAAGAGAATGGAAATGTGTGGCGATAGGTTATGGAAGTAAGGTTTAAATCATGAAGGGTCAGAGTTGTGACCATCTCGGCTCAGGAGTAAACCGATAAAAACAGTAGCTCCTCCCAGGAAGGGCGTGCTGGGATACGATTAGTATTTTTCCGACTCAACATCTTTATGTATGAAGCTGAATGTATGTATGTGGTGTATGTTTGTCCGGCCATACAAATCTACACTGTTGAACCCACTGGTACCAAATTTTGCATGGATTTCTCATTTGTCTGGGGCAAGATTGTAGTCTATGTTTGGATGCCAAAAAATGTACTGCGTAGACACCCTAATTTACTGATGCTCACCGCGATTCACTATAACAAGAAGGAGGCAACATTTGGAAAAGTGTTTGAAGCAAAATGTTTGATATGTTGGTTATTCCTTTAAAATGAATTCCTACTTTATACAGTTCGAAAGTGTTTATTAAAGCATTTTTAAAGGGAATAAAAAAAAAAAGAATTTCATTTTGTTTTATCACGCCACTCCAAATATGGGAAACGGCAAGGTTAGAGTTTATTCATGAGAAGAGAGCACAATGAATCTTTCTTGGACATTTTCTCAAATGTGTTGAAGCCAATAAGTGACAAACATGCCGCACAAAAAACCAACACTTGGAAAAGCTCCATCTGATGCAAAAAGAAAATCAATATCAAGAGCTTCTGAAACACAACAAGCAGCAGCACGACTTGCCGACCAGAGGACAAGAGCAACTTTCTCCAGGGCAAATGAGATGCCAGAGCAAACTGAAGCAAGACTTGCTGACATGAGATATGATATATGATATGGCATTTGTAACGCGCCTATACACAAGTGTTTCAAGGCGCGACGAGGCACGGGGGGGTCAAGGGGAGACAGATAACGATCCTAATAGGCCAGGTGTCATTCAGATCGCGCAAGTGCAAGGGTAGAGGGGAATGGGAAAAGTGCAAGGGGAAGGGGATAGGGGAAAGTGCAGTACATGGTTAGTAGAATACAAGATAAATAATAGGGCCAGCTGGTGGCAAGTGCAAGGTAAGTGCCAGGAGAAGGGGCTGTAGGAAACAGACAGTCCCGTAGTGCAGGTAGGCAGTGCAGGGAAGAGTGGCTGGGCCAAGGACCGAGATCAGTGAGTGGCCCAGTTGCAGATTCGGTGCAGGTTCAGTGATTATAGCAGGGGAGAGAGGGAGAGAAAGCGGAGGCAAAGAGGAAGGTTTTGAGGTGCTTCCGGAACCAGAGATGGTTCTCCTCAAGTTTGAGAGGCAGGAAGGCTGTTCCAGACAGAGGCCCCTGCTGCGGAGAGAGATCTACCCCCAACTCGTTGCTTGGAGAAGCGGCTGACCCTGAGGTAGTTGGAGGTGGATGAGTGAAGAGCTCGAGAAGGAAGATATTTAGGAAGAGAGAGTTGAAGGTATTTTGGCCCAAGGCCCCAAGGGCACAAGAGCAACATCCTCCAGGGCACACAAGCCACCACTCGATCGGAACATGGGCAACGCCAGGTACCCCAGTTAGTAAAATATAGAACTCAAATATATATGTGCCTGCAGTTATCTGAAAATATTGGCTAGCTGCCATGTGGTTAGATTTTTAGGAACACTTAAAGTTAAACACACTTGTCATTTTGGGATGATGAATCTTTCTCCTCCCTCAGCCTCCATGATCCACACCTCCCAACTCCTTGTCTAATCAACAGGCAGTGGGCGTATTGGGGGAGGGAGAGAGGTGGCCAATCTGTAGCGTGGGAATTATGATAATAATGCAGTGTCACCAGCCCTATAAAAGATCAGTTTTCAATCTGAGAGGGATCTTTCTTTGACTTTTTGAGTCTTGGGACCTTTCTTTGGACTTTTCATTTTTCCCTCAACTTTCACACTCTATTTCTAGAGGTAGGCTACTTCTGGACTCTTGCAAGGAACAGCTAGCAGAGAGACAGGGAGCTACCAAGGCCTTAAGCATTGCATGGGAGATGGAGACTGGGAAATCTAAAAAGCTAGCTGGGGCTGCCAATGGAGGAGCGAGATAAAGTGTGGGTGCTGGGCACTACCCTTGACTGAAGCCTTTGACCAGATCTGTGCTGTCCTCAGAGGAGCCCTGCTGTGTTCCTGGATGCCCCATAACTAAGGCCTCCCACGTAAGTAGAGTAATCCAAATGCCAACTAAAGTGTTGGGGGAAATCTGCCAGCCTTAATCTCCAACTCGGATAGCGGATAGGGGGGTGGAGCTGGGGAGACCCTTGGCACATTTTATTAAATCCAACTCAAATTAATTCCACTATAGAAAAATCACCCAATCCAATTGAATTGTGTTGGGAACTGCCTGCCTTAATCCTTTCCATTAAAATGTGGTGGGAGGTAAGGTGGAGGGGGGTCTGTGTAGATCCTTAGCGCACTGAAATGAAGTTAAATCAATTAATTCCCATACAGAAAATCACGGAATGAGAGTTGTTAGAGTTCGAAACTAACAAAGTTCATTCCCAGTGTGTTAGAACCGGTATAGACAATAAAGTACTTGGGCGACTACCTTTCTGAAACCCCTGTCTTCTTAATAGAAGGGGTGTTGTCCATAATCCCACAATAAGTAACTCTAAAACAGTGCCATGCAAGCAAACGTAGAGTGAAGAAAACAAAATTTCCCATTTATTTACTTGCATCCCAAAACGATTTTGCCAAGGCCCTGCATTTTATGCAAATAAAAAGGCCAAAACTTTTTTTTCTATTTTGTCTATGTTTCAAACCCTGCCTTTTTAATAAAAAGGCAAAACGATTATGCTACTGTATTCCCACTCCCTGTACCGTGCCTTCAAATTAAGGAGTGATATATAACTGATGCCTTGGGGTGGGGGTTGCTGGGAAAGAAGAGCATTCTAACAACTCCAAGCAATCACTGGGGGTGGTTTCAAATTTCATAATTGTGAATGTGCAAGAAATCCTGCGTGTGTTTTGATGTAAAGTTTCTAAATTGCCCCTGTGTGTTTTAGTATATCCAAGTTCATTAGCAATACAAGTGAGTCAATTGGTGCAAGCAATTTGAAATTGTGATATTGTGTTGTGCCACAGCGATGGTGGCTGATGTGTTGGTCGTTTTATGGTTCTTTGTCAAACCTTAAATAAATATATATTCTTACTATACACCAGCTTGGTTCCTAGCTCATTGGTGGTACAGTGGGTATTTGCTGGGGTGCTGCAAGATAGGTTGGAAGCATCACTAAATTCAATCTGTATAAGCGCTTTGGGTGCACGCCACCTTGTTAGAGGGGGGGGGGGGGGACTCCCTGAGTTTGAGAGTGACCGCCTAATGAATCGTGTCATCCGGATTCCTTGCAGTGTTCAAAGGAATGGAACTGTTTGTAAGTTAACAGAGAGCTTGTGGAGACCAGTTCTTCAGATTGAAATGAACACTAGGCCAACCCCTACGATGGGTTTCTCTTAGGAACCCGATCTCTTTAGGATGAGGGGAGTGCCCCTAAAAATAATTGATCGTAGAGATCAAGCTTAGATGCACTGCTATGAGATTTGGTCATAAAAGCACACCATTCGTTGAATAGCTGGCACACAAATGTGTCTGTGACCCTGGTGGTAATTTTGCCATGATTAATATAAGTGCACGTGAGATGACTTACTGACAGAGATGGCACAATGGAGGTAGAGTAAATTGTTGGATGTTGATGTGTTTCAGACCAGTGGGTGATTAGGAGACTGAGGGGTAAACGGTAAAGCCCTTCAATCCATTCTTGAGGTACACGTCAGGAACTTGAGAATATTCCAGACTCCAACTGCAAACAAAAACAGCCTTAATATTTCAAATGGTGATTGTAGGGCACACCATCTTAATCAAAGTTTGAGATGAGGGAGTCCAAAATCTCTTAAAAATCATATATGTATCAAAAGATGTATTCCTTCATACTAGCATAGGTCTATGCCTGTTTGACATGAGGCACTTTATGGGAACCTACAATTAAACTAGTTCTACTTGACTCCAAGTTGCACACCCAACTACGGATGGGTTGCTGGTTTGAACATCTGGAAACTTGCAAAAGGGCACAAAAAGATGGATAAAAGTGGCTTCTTAGCTACAGTTCCTGTAACATGCCGGTCAAGTGGCATAGCGAGTAGAGCGCTCGCTTTGACATCCGTGCAGAGCCTGCTAACGCAGGTTGGAATCCCGGCGGGGCCAAACTCAGCCTTTCATCCTTCCGAGGTCAATGAATGAGCACTACACACCGTGGGTAATAAGCAGCGCTCAGATACCTGAGGGTTCGTAGCGCTATATAAGTGCCAAATTATTATTTATTATTATGATTGGTTGACTACCTTACTGTATTAACCAACAAAAGGCATCGGTTTCTCTTAACATGCCTTATAGCAGGCCTCAACTAGCCACTGGCTAGCAATAATGGATTCCTGAAGAGTAAGAAATTGTGTACTATGTGTATTTGCAGTACTTTGGGGGAAAGTGGCATTTTGTCTGGGTAGTAGCTTGCAATCATTTATGGACAGATTTTATTTTTTTAGGGTCTCATTTGAAGTATATTACTCTAAAGACAATGATGTTGGAAACATTTTCATATTTATCCTAGATATGCAATTACAATACTAGTATTACAAATTCAGTTCTTCATTTTGTTCCAATGATTCATCTTAATTACCTGTCAGGTACAATCATTTGACTGCAGTTATGGAAGGTGTAATGCAGATGGAACACCCACTGTTGACAAACGCAAGTGCTCGATTGGTAAAGGCTTTCATTTGTGTTAATTGTCCAAGGTCAACTAAAGGAGGCTTTATTTCAAAACTAAGATCTACTGAAAAACTACTTGATGCTGCAAGAATACAAAATGATTGCGAAGACCGTGATTATAAACATCTTGCAGAGTACTTTGACAATACAACTGCAGATTAAACTAATACAATGAAGTATGATATCTGTCCTGGTGAAGTAGGTGCACACACAAAAGGATTATTGACAGAACATGGAGGTGTTTGTGAGAAATCAAGGAGCTTTCAGGTACAAGATCCCTATACGCTGGTATGCAATTACAAAACAAAATGCTCCTTTCTCAATTGACCTTGCTAAGGTGTTATTTTACAAAGGGCTCTCTCTGGTGAGGGCTATACAACCACTAACCTCAAGGTGGGTCAAAACACCCAGCCCAAAAGGGAAGCCAAGCCTCTCTTAAAATGGAATACGGCAGAGCAGTCAGTCTTAACTCTAGGATTGGGGTGTAGACTGGCACAAAGGTACCATTAGTCGACACGCTTAATCTATAGAAAACACACCACACCAATATACTGAACAAAATACAGATGTGACAAACATGAATTACCCCATAATCCCTAATCTACGTGTACAGTTTCCCATGCTTCTTCATGCATGAACATCATCAGATCGTGGTTTTTCTGTCCCGAGGTATGTGAACATGTGTACCATTTTTTTAATTTTATTTTTTAAACTGTGCCCTTTCATGCCTTGCGCGGAGGATGGGTGGGAGCATGTTATTATAAGCAGATCCAAGCCACAGAAAGACGATTACAGGGCAAGTAATATTTGTCTTCTGGGGCTTGTATATCTGTAGAGATTCCCATGCCATGCACAATTAGCAAGCAATACTTGAATAACGTGATGGGAAAGCGGAGGGAACAGATGTAAAATGCCTTAAAACTACTTGACCCACTTGTGAATCTGTTTGTGCCAGAGTATATACACAGTAGTGTATTGTGAATGTGTGCACAGAGCTCCATGTTGTTGCTTTGCAGATTCCTTCTAATGGAACATTTGCAATGAAGCAAGTGTAGCTCCCGTACTACGTGTTGAATGTGATTTTGGTATGAACAGAAGTATTTTACTGAACAAAATTGAACACTTTTGTATGCCTCCGACGATCTATCTTGCAATAGTTGCTTTAGTGACTGGATCTCCTTCCTATCCACTGGCAAAAATTGGTCTGTTTTTCTGCCTTTTCATTCTTATTGAGGTGACAGTGGAAAAATGAAAGCAAATGTCCCTGACCAGCTCATTTATAGTACATTACCTTGGACCTTTGATATAGGCACCTAAATGTAAAGTTATGACATTTTGTGTTTTATAAGGTTGAAAGAGATCTATTGTTGGATGACCCCTTTGTGCAACTATTTGAGTGTGCTGGTGTTTAATTCCCTATTCGTGTTCTTGGACGAGCTGCCTGCAGAGGCTGTCCGATAGCAAGTTGTGTTCCCCTGGAACATGCTGTGCCTGTATGTGGATCTGTCTTTAGAGACACCACTGGCAAACCTTCTATGCCAGCATGGACAACCCTAATGAGTGTGTTCCCCCTTGCTGGTTGATATAAATGGCTGTTGTGTTTTCTGTAAGAACGCTTGTTTATTAGGCTTGACTGAAAAGAGTGTAATGCCATTTATACTGCTGGGAGTTCCAGAACATTTATGTACCATTTGGCTTGCTGCACCGACCACCTCCCTTGTTTTGGGAGGTGTAGGTGATGCTCCTCTCAACCAGTCATGAATGTGTCTGTTGTAATGGTTATTTCAAAAAGTGGATTGATAAATGGTCTTCGGTTTAACAGGTCTTCTTTTGTGTACCATTTGAGGGCTGACACTACTTTTTAGGAGACGTATCTGATCGTCCCACTCGCCTGTTGCTTTAGACCACTAGCATGCTAACCATTGCTGCAATGGACACAAGTCTTCCATGAAGGATAATCAAGATGCCATATAGTTTCATGAACTTTGTGACTTATCTGATGTCTGGAAGAGCAACCAATAAGGCATGTAGCCTTTCTTGTGTTGGATATGCAATTGCCAGATTTTTGCCTAGAACTGCTCCCAAGGGTTTCTTGTTTTGACTTAGAGCCAGGCTTGATTTCTTTACATTGATTGAAAAGCCCAATTCGTGGAGGAGACGGATTGGAGTAGACTGAAATTTGTTTGTGACGGAGGCCTGTTGCCACCAGAATGAGCACTTGGTGAATACTAAAGGTGGAGAGGCAGCATGATTAATGTTCCTATGTGGTACTGGCCCACATTGGTGTGCCAGTCTGACCAGATTTCTTTACTGGGTTATGGCATTTTTTACTGGGCATCAAGGCTGAAGCCATGAGGACGAGTATTATTACGTGGCTAAACTTGCCTAAATTGGTGCAGCCATCCTGGAAGTATTTTCTTTCTGTAGCATGGCCAACAGGAGTATTTTCTTACATGGTAAGACTTGCATATTTCGGTGCAGCCTCCATGGATATGTATGGGCACCGCCTGCATGAAAAGGTTTTTTATACTGGCACATATTGTGGGCAAAGTAATCATGTATACGAGTTGGAAAATACTCATGTGGACGCTTAGTGACTTGCATCTTTTGGATCGTTTCCATGTATTGCTCTGCAAAAATCAATTGCCAGTTGTGGCTTTTTACCCAATTTTTCACATGAAGTGTGCTGGAAATGCAGGATTTTCACTAAATATTTTAAAACCTTTCTCCAAGAAGAAGCCCACAGAACACTCCTGGGGTGATTTAGGCTCACTCGCTATGCTCGGTCACTTAAGCAATTTCGTTACAAACATTTACTTCCCTTCAATTTAAAACAATTCACCAGCCTCCACTGCTCCAACCCTCTTGACCAGGAGGTCAATACTGGCACAGATGATTAAAGGACAAAAGGTATGAATCTATGAAACATATTTAAAATAAAAAGTGTAGAAAAAGCAAAGAAATTAACAAAAATCCAGGTAAACCTAACAAGCTCCTGCCTGATTAGGACCGATGTCTCATGTGCTTTTGTTTTGTTAATAGACTGGTCAGCTGCATGTGCTCTTTGCATATACTTTAAGAGGACATTTGCCCTAGCAATCAATTCACCAACTTTAAAACAGGACACTGGAGTCCAATCATGGCTTTCCAAATAGGCAAAAAGTTGTGATCCTTGGAAAATCAATTCCTGTGTTCCTGTTTCCTTATCTGCCAAAATTGGGAGCTTTTGATGAGATGCACTATGGAGCAATATTTTGTGCTTAAGTATAGATCAGTTAGACAGGAACAGTGATGGTGAATGCTAGCCTGCGAATGTTCGAAATGGCAATGTTTCAGCTACTGTTTAACACAAAACACAAAATAGAACTAACATTATTGAAACCTTGACTAACGCCTTTTTTATTTTGGATTGCTGTTCACGAGTTAAGTGTCCAGTTTGTATATTGTTGTATTTGTGCTCGTTTGTACTCCACATGTAAATATTGTTTGGTGTGAAAAGTAGAATATCAATGGTAGCAAGAGCAGGTTTTGCGAGCTAGTACTTTGTGTTGGAAAGAAAAACCGCAGCGTTTTCCAACACAACCGCGTTGTGTCTGCCTGAATCTGCTTTTCCATTTGGGGCTCCCCGTGGGGAGCCCGAGAGCCCCAAATGGAAAAGCAGATTCAGGCAGAAACAACGCGGCATTGCGGAAAACAACCGCGTTGTTTCTGCCAGAATCTGCTTTTCCATTTGGGGCTCTCGGGCAGATTTAGGCAGACAACGCAGCTTTTAGCATTTCCCATTTGGGTCTCTCGGGCTCCCCGCGGGGAGCCCGAGAGCCCCAAATGGGAAATCAGCTGCAGGTAGAAACACTACACGGCATGTAAACATAACCGCGTGTGTTTCTGCCTGCTGTGTCTTTCACTTTGGGTCTCCGGTGCTCCCCTGGGAGCACCGGAGACCCAAAGTGATAGCCACAGCAGGCAGAAACACACGCGGTTGTGTTGGAAAACGCTGCGGTTTTTCTTTCCAAGTTTCTCAGGCTCCTCCGAGCCGGAGGAGCCTGAGAAACTTGGAAAGAAAAACCGCAGCGTTTTCCAACACAATAACGTTGTATTTATGTTTGCGGTCGCTTCAAAAGTGACCGCAAACATGAATACAACGTTTTCGAAGCTGCAGTTTTATTTCTAAGTTTTCCGGGCTCCTCCAGCCCGGAAAACTTAGAGAAAAAAAACACAGCTAGTGCTTATTTTTTGTAAAAAAAATAAAATAGCACTTACCGAGATTCAGCTGCAGCTTTCCTGCTCTGGTCTCCGGTCCCCGTCCTCCGCCTACAGCACTAATAAAGGGAAAGCCACCCAGCGGTAGCCTTTGTTTACTACAGCTGGCTGGCTTTTCCTTCATTAGTGCCGCAAAAGCCAGCACAGGAGGGCCTCCATTTCACAAAATGGCTGGGCCCCTGTGCTTGCTTTTTCGAATTGTGAGCTTCAGTAGCTCAAAATTTTACAAGTTTAAAACGGAGAATGCTAGTATTTTTTTTTTATGTGGCCTATCTATTTTTTAAATAAAAATTTTTACTAGACCATCCCTTTAATCTAATGTGCATTTTAGGAGTATTGTTTAAACTGTAATGTGGGTTTCAGAATATATAGATGTTTGCTATGTATCTTGGCATACTGTTGGTGTATGTTGTAAAGATCTTGTGCGTTTCACACCAACCCTTTCCATTTTGCGGTATGTTTTTCATTTAGTTATATCTGTCAGGATTCGATGGCACATTTCTAGATTTTCAATGAGAAATTACCATAGAAAATCTGCATTCAAAAGAATTAAGTAAACATTTATTTTTAATCTTCATTATTACATTGTTAGTAGGAGCATTGGTTGAGTGGTGTTTGATTTTGGGCTTGGTATTTTAATATGTCAATATGGTGATAAGTTTCCTTAATGACAACTATATACAGGAAGTGCCTAATTCCCCAAACCAAGATGGAGGTTCAGTGCAACACAAATGATTGGTGGAAAGATATTATGAGGTAGTTTGGAACATTTCACAACATTCTAAACTGCCTTTCATTCCAGTTTCTTTAGAGGAAGGTTGTAGTTCCTTTAGCTCTTAGGATATTTAGTATAAGTTATTATAAAAATCCTTTTTGAGAAGAATTTACAGTGAACTTAATTTCTACAGATGTTTCGTTAATGAAGAGTCCTTGTTGTATCTTCAAGACCCATCTACAGATGAAGCAAGCTAAGTTTTCTGAAGTGCAATGTTTTTATCTTCAATTGATCTCAAGAAGAAGTTTATTTTAAAATTCTAAGAAAATGTATTTATCTGCATTTGATTTTAATGAACATTATTTGAACTCTATTGCGCGCGTATTCAAGGAAGGAGAATTCTGATGCACGTTTATTTTTTCCTCTCGTGGCTTCGTGTGCGGGAAATGAAAGTACGTATATTTTTTCCTTCCGCTGTTGCATGTATGGATTAAGAAAGTTAGTGTAGGTGTTTAGAGTATTCAGGTCAGGATATTTATTGTGACTTATTGATTCTAATTTAGTTTATTAGTTTCACTATAGTATGCGTGTAATTAAAATTAGTATTGTGATGTATAACACTTTACATGTGCCTCTTTAGTTAATTTACATAAAAATCAATCCTAGTCAGGAATCGGTTAGTGTATGCTCGCACGTTCCACTTTAAAGTTTTACTTCCTGGTTTGACGTATTAGTGTTGTCAAGTAGCGTTCCCAGGGGCTTTGTGTTGAGTTCCGGTATTTCTCTGGGAGTTTGTTTACTTTTAGTGGAGCGGTTACTGAATGTAACTATGTGTTACCCCGACCGTTTGAAAGCGCAGCTATTTTGCTTTGTGTTTTTTAATTCAGCTTCGTTCTGGTTGCGCGTGCGTCGCGTTCTTCAATCAAATGAGCTTTTCGTTCTTTGTGCTACAAGACATCTAACCTCATTGGAGCATCCAAGATCTACAGTACAGTTTTATTTAATTCAGACTAAGAACTTAGTAAAAACATTTTTTCTTCAAGCAAGCCAAATTTAGACTTTCTACAACACATATTCAAGGAATATCCAAAGTGTTTCAAGAATATAGAATATTGACTTTCATTGCAAATTCTTATTATAAGCAATTCAGAAGAGCATATAAATATACAAAAGAACAAACTATAAATGCCTATCAGCAATCAAGCATAGGCAGCAGGTACATAATAATAGTTTTGGTTTAAATTATAAATAGCAGAAAACAACATTCAGATAGAGTTTATTTAATCTGTGTATTTTTGTGCTTGGATTTCACAGACACATATACTGATGAAGCTTCCTCAATCCAGTTTCAGAGAATAAATCATCTACTGAATTTATATTCTGGGAACCAGTGTCGTGTCTAAAGAAACAGTGAAGATCTGCAGTTGTTATTTTCTCCTCCTTTCCCCTTGGGTTTGCCTGTGGGGTAGTTTTACACTGTAAGAACTATTGAGCAGGCATATCAAGGGGGTCTGGTGGGCCAGCATCACTCCTGCAAGAAGACCCAAGATATGGACCTGACATATCCCTCTGACCCTACTGCACATGTATGCTGTATAATTTACAGCATTTTGCAGAGTATTTTTCATGTCACCTTATATTTTTTATTTCGTTTCAGCCCTTTGATTCTAGCGTTGGTGCGTGTTGGAGTGGATGCAGAGGTCTGTTTTTTGTGATATCTTTTTTTACACTGTTTGGCCGCATGCACTTCTGCGTGTTCACAGAAATATCTATACCAAGTCTAGTTTGACACACTTGAATTTTCTAAATGTATGCTGAATGTACTACTTCAGCTTAATGCCTAGTTGTGTGATCAAAAAAATAGAGCAGAACATTTTGAGGTATGGTGGGCCAATGAACGGATTGCCGCTATGGAATTCTCCATGCAAAAATAAACTTTTTCACCAATCATTTCAGGCATGAGAAAGTTGATGCCTAGCCAAATTTTCATGTGCGATTGGATTTGACCAGATCACTTGCATGCTAAATTTGGTGAACCTTCATGGATAAAGTTACAGAGGAAAACATTTCCTCAAAGTTTGATGTCACCTCAATGATATGTCAAAATACACGTTTAATAAAAGTAGTTACATTTGGAAAAAGCTGAAGACTACAAACATTGAAAATGCCAGTGTTAAGTAACCAACACAGTTCATTTGAACTTATTCTCCAATACAAAGTCTATCCCGCTGCAAACGTAACCTTAACTCACAGTACACAACTTAATTATAGCATGTATATGACATAATATTTAAAGCAAGTATTGTGAAGTAGTGGTGTCATGACGGGTAAGGTTAAAATTGCTGTGCCATAGACTTAGCAGTATATATATTATATAATACAATCTGAACAATGGCATTTCCAAGGTTTGAATAAATCCCAGAAATTCAGTGAAAATGTTATGGGGACATAATTGTTGCAGCACAAAATAAAACAGCAAAAGCCCACTAATTCACCATTCAGGATTATTAAAAGAACCATAACTGTATTCCTACAGCAACCATAGTTCTGCTTCAGCCGTGACGCAGCCTTTGTCATGTCCTACAAGGGGACAGACCACTAGCATACAAATAGATGAAATATAACCAGTTTTAATCACAAGCAAATATATAGGCTATGGGTAGAAGTAACAAAAAGGAATTAACAAACAGTGTGGGCACGCTTGACAAAGTAGTATTTCCATTATCGTCACGTTGGAAGAAGCAGGAAAAAACAAACTGACAATGCATCTGCCTTTAAACACCAAGAACGTAAACGAGCTCCAACAATACATCAAAAAATTCCCATGTAAAAAGGGGAGAGATCTGCTTTTACGTGCCCGGCTAAACCTGCTTCCAACTAACAAGATCTTGGCCATCAGAGGCAAATCCGCTTTTGTAACACAACAGAAAAAGAAACCATCCGACACCTACTTCTAAAATGTGCCAGCAGGGGGGCGTGGCCGGGAGCCGACCGTGCGGCATGGCCCCTTAAGCGCTCCTGGACGGCCCAGTCGTCGGAGTGAATTCCCCGCGGCCTGGGGCTCCCACCGAGCCGATCTTCGAATCTACAGCATTATGAAGTCCTGCTGCATCGAACAGGTGGAGTTGGCAGCGATTATATGCCTTCTGAAAGCCTGGTGAGCCGTGTTCGCTCCCGTCAGACAGATGTTGGGAAAATCTAAAATGGCGACCGGGTGCCCGTAGCACTCGAGGCCCCGGTGGGGGAGGAGCACCCCTCCACTTCATCCTCTGTGCCCACTTTTCCAGCGAGCCGCAAGGAGAAGCCTCATCGGACGGAGCCTCCTCCCCAGCCCGGATACATCATCGCCCCGCAGGGGTCTCCGGCAACTGCCAGCGGGACCCGAAGCATAGCTGATCAGTGGGATACAGCCCGCGACTCCGAGGGCGCGGCACCCCCCAACCAGGAGGCAATCCAGCGGACCACAAAGCGGGGATCCCCTCGTAAACTTTTCTCCGGGTAAGAGCACCTTCCGCCTAGGCCGAGTCTGGTTGGTCTGGTTGGGACACCCCTGAATGCTCTTCCCAACGCTCGGAGTGGCCTTGGCGCTCCACCCTCCCACTCGGACCCCAGCGTACTCGCCTTGAGCCCTCTGCACGTCGCCCCAGTGGACCCTACATGCACTGCTGGAGCCGGGACCCGCGTGGAGAGCCCCCGAAAATCTAGAGCTACGTCGGGGGGCATTGCTTCATCTAAAGCAGCACCTCCGCCTGACACTAGCAGCCCTCGATCAGACTATCCTCCACCGGCAGAGTCTGGCCCACCAGTCCTGCAAAAAACAAATCGCCGGGCAGCTCACAAAACCACTCTGTAAGCATCCCCTTTGCCCGTCTGAATTGAACATCAACGCAGGGAGGCTCGCCACTCGATACTGGACCTGTCTGGCAGGGCTGGACCCGGGATCTATGAGTGGTCTCGGCGGTACAGCAGCAGCTCCTCTTCCCTTGCTCCCACCGCTCGGTGGGACCATGCCAAAGAATGGTAAATCGGTGAAACAAGCAGATATTGCAGCAATGATGTCCAACTCTGGCCAGAAAAAGGCGGGCGGGACCGACCGGACCGCTGCCGCGACATCCAGCACTCTTCCTTCACCGGAGCAACCACAAGCCGAGCATTTCGCCACCAAAACAGACTTAAAAGACCTTCTAGCAGCCCTTACCAAGGAGATCCATAAGGGCACGGAGGAAATCACCAAGAAGATCACATCTCTTGACAGAAGGGTGGAGGAGGTGGAAAAGCGCACAGAGGAGGTGGAGAATGGCCTTTGTGACAACGCTTTTGAATTAGAGTGTGGCCTAAACAGAATCGCAACCCTGGAAGCCAGATGTGACGCACTCGTACTCAAACAGGAGGACAGCGAGAACCACTCCTGGCGCAACAACATCCGCATCCGCGGGATCCCCACCTCAATCACTAACGCAGATCTTGAGAGCTTCGTCAAAGACCTGCTCAGGTTCATTATAACCCTCCCACACAGCGCCCCGATGGAGATCGACAGAGTCCACCGTACGGCACCTAGGCAAGCCTCATCCTCCCCCCCTGATGTGCTCGCCCGGATCCACTTCTTCAGGGTTAAAGAGGAAATAATGAGAGAGGACAGACTATCAAAACAAATCACTTTTAGAGGAGCAAAAATTGCACTATTCCAAGACCTGTCGAGCATAACCCTTCAAAAAAGGAGAGCCCTTCGTAACCTTACAGAATGGCTTCAGGAAAAGAAAGTTCAATATCCATGGGGCCACCCCATGTCTCTGTGCTTCGAGTGGGAGGGTGCGCGCAGGCAAATCCGGAACCTCAAGGAGGCAAGCCGATTCCTAGGAACAAAACCCGCAGACGAGGACTCGAATCATGCTACCGGTTCTCAGTCCCAGCCCGGCTCGCCTATATCCAACCGCTGGTCCCGGGCGGGTGGGCGACGCAGGCCCCGGGGCCCCCGGAAGCAGCATAACCCAGACTGATCGGAGGTCCCCGCTCGTCCTTCGGTTGCCGACTCTCCAGGCTAAGGTCTTTCTTCTCTTGGTGATCCCCCGCAACCCCTGATTTTCATCAGCTATACCAGATTCCCCGCATCCTACACGGGAGATTGCGATAAGATCCAATACCCAGGGGGACAGCAATAGGTGCGCATTCTAGAACACTCCCCCAGGCCCATATGCTCTACACAGCCCCTGGATCCTTTATTCCATGACCCGGGTGGCTTCTCTGTTCACTTAGTGGGATGCAACTCCCGGCAGCGGGACCCGCCAGTAACCCCACGAATGAGCTTTATGGTCTCATTCCCACAGTTACGGGGTAGGGTGGGGGCAGTTTTGGGTTTAAAGAACTGTTCAACTCCCCAAAATCCCCAGTTAATGGTTATAGTTTTATTAGTAGACATCGGTAATTGCAGCACAATACCACGCTCACTCGAGAATGTCACACAGCCCTGCAGCCCTTGCATAGCTTGCCTGCACAATTCATGCTATGCACCCAGTAGTAATGGACCCTAATAACGCTAGAGAGGTCCGCATCCTGACCTGGAATGTCCAAGGTCTCAATTCCCCCAGGAAGCGCAAATCGGTGGAGCACAGGCTGGCAGCTCTAAACGGAGATATAGTAATTCTCCAGGAGCTTTTTCGCCTCTGGCGGGGAGAAGAAGCGAGGGGTGGCGGTTCTCTTAAGTGACAAATTCCCTTTATCCAACCCCACGGTTAAAAAAGACCCATCTGGCAGATACCTTCTCATCCGGGGTCATATTGCAGACCAACCAATCACAATCGCTGGGATCTATGCCCCGAATGCAAATCAGGACAAAATCTTAGCTGAGCTACTCCCCCCACTCCTAACTTTTAACTCAGGACATCTCCTAGTCGGAGGAGACTTTAACTTAGTTCCTGACCCCATAAAGGACAAGTCCCTACCCCCATCCAACCCTGACTTCTCCAGAGCCCTGGCATTCCCTAGATTTCTCAGGGAATCTGGCACGGTTGACTTATGGAGGGTAGCCAATCCTAACACACATGACTACACGTTCTTTTCAAACGCACATTCCCGAATCAATGTGTTACTGGCTTCCAGTACCTTATTCCCTTGCTTTAGCAACATCGAAATCCATACAAGGATGGTGTCTGACCATGCACCAGTCTCGGCAAACCTCTCGATCTCGGGAGGCCCAGACCCCCCTCCTAGATTCTGGAAGCTCAACGACTCCTTGTTACTGGATCAGGTGATCAGGGGCGAGGCAGAAGACTCATTGGTCAACTACTTTAAAGAAAACCAGAACCCCAAAACCCCAATCGAGCTGTTATGGGAGACGATGAAACCAGTTATAAGAGGGGTATTTATTAGTGCCGCCTCTGAACAATTGAGTCTCCAAACTCCTCACACAATCCTTAGAGTCCAAACTTTCCTCCCTAGAAAAAGATCTAAAAACCCAATACTCCAGAAAGGTGGACAGGGAATTAAAAAAGGCGAGGAGGGCCTTGGAGATGCACTTGGCTGACCGCCCGCGAAAGCGCTGGCATTCACGAAACAATGTTACTATCACAAAAGCAATAAGGCGAACCGGCTGCTAGCGTACAAATTACGGAAAACTCACACTAGAAACAACATCACTAGTCTTAAGGGGCCTGATGGGATAAGTAAATTTGCCACCCCAGACATAATTGAAATCCTGCTGGACCACCATAAAGCGGTCATGCAAGGTCCACCCACATCTCAAGAGATTAGAGTCCAACAGCAGCGTTATTTGAAATCCTTTCACACCCCCACGGTCTCTTCCTCCCTGAGCTCCCTGGAAGCCCCGATCTCCTCAGAGGAAATTCTAGATGCCATTAAAATCGCTTAAGAACACCGCCCCAGGCCCGGATGGGCTAATGCCCAAGTTTTACAAATCATTTGCTCACATTCTGACCCCACAACTAGCATTGCTATGTAACTCATTTCTATCTACCAAAAAGGTAACACACACTATGGCCGAAGCAACCACCATCTTACTGCAGAAGCCGGGAAAGGACCCTGAGCAAGCGGCCTCTTATAGGCCAATCGCCCTAATGAATACGGACGGGAAAATCTACTCAAAGGTCCTTGGGGCCAGACTGGCTAGGATTCTTCCCGAGCTAATCCACAAAGATCAGACAGGCTTTATCCCGGGCAGAGGAACACAAGATAACATCAGGCACACACTCAATATCATCGAGTCCGCGACCAGGATGAACAATCCGCTCCTGGTAATCTCTCTCGACGCACATAAGGCGTTTGATCTAGTGAACTGGGACTTCATCCCGTACACCCTCTCCCATATGGGCCTAGGTTACAACTTTATAACCTGGTTAATGGCATGCTATGTACACCCATCAACACAACTCCGAGTCAATGGGAGGAAATCGGCAAGCATCCCTATGTCCAGGGGGACTCGCCAGGGGTGCCTGTTATCTCCCTTGGTGTTTGCCCTCTCGATGGAGCCATTTGCAGCAAGAATCCGTCTCAATCCTAACATCAAGGGGGTCATGGTGGGCGGGACTGAACACAAGTTATGCTCTACGCAGATGATGTACTTTTCACCATCACTGAC
Organism: Ambystoma mexicanum; assembly: GCF_040938575.1. NCBI lineage: Eukaryota > Metazoa > Chordata > Amphibia > Caudata > Ambystomatidae > Ambystoma > Ambystoma mexicanum. The sequence goes on from NC_090923.1 coordinate 532,393,567, forward strand.
CCAGCCAGCTCACTACAGCCCCTACTCGATGAATTAGCGTTTGGAACATGCTCTGGGTTCAGGGTGAACTATGACAAGTCCTCTGTCCTTCCGATCAACCTCCCGAGGCGCCAGGGAAGCACCTTGTGTCCTGAGTTTCCAATCCCATGGGCCAACACCTCGCTGGAACACCTGGGCGTCCAGATCCCCAAATCCGGCCTACTAATCTACAAACACAACTTCCCTCAGCTGTTTAAATCACTACGCGCAGATCTAAAACGGTGGGACAAACAAGAAATCTTGTGGCTGGGCTGGGCCGCTGCGGTAAAAATGAACTTACTCCGCAGAATGCTATACCATTGCCACGCGCTCCCAACTCATATTCCGGAAGCGGATATCGCCTCCCTACAACGGGATATCATGAAATTTATCTGGGACGGGGGGTGGGGGGGGGAGGGAGGGAAAGACCTTGCATTGCCAGGAAAATCATGATCCGAAGCCGACAACTCGGCGGCCTGGGGGTCCCTGATATCTCCAGATATCGGCATGCAGCTCAACTCGCGCACGCTTACACCTGGAACCGCTCAGATCGCCCAGCCTGGTTGCAACTTGAGGAAGCATGGTGTAAATCCCCCAGTTGGAAAACTGCAAACAGAAAACGGGGAATCAAGACCTCACTGGGCCCACTAACCCCTATCTGGAGTAACCCAGGCTTCTCCCCTGGCCTTTGCACCCGTAGCTTCGCCAAATGGCAGGAGGGCGGCCTCCACAAAATCTCAGACTTCTTAAAGGAAGGCCAGCCGCTTACCTTTGAGGACTGTAAGGTGAAGTTCAATATCACAGAGGAGGAGCGATTCCGATATACTCAGATCCGGCACTGGATCTCACAACGCCCCGTCAGAGAAGGTGGCTCCAGGGACCTAACCCCCCTCGAACTATCACTGACAGCATCCCCTCCAAAAGGTAAGATTTCCACCCACTACAAACTCCTAGAAAAAGCTAGCCCTGAAGCGAAGGAAAGGTACATGCTGAATTGGGAGAGGGACTTGGGCCGCTCACTGGAGCCTGATGTCTGGGAGAAAATTTGGTCTAGACTCCATAAAAGTACCCAATGTGTTACCAATAGGGAAGGGGGATATAAAGTATGCTTCAGGTACTATATTACACCTACCCAACTACACAAAGCGGGCGCGTGGCCCTCACCGAACTGTTGGAGGGGGTGCACGCAAGAGGGCTCGCTTTTCGACCTCTTATGGGACTGCCCTAAGGCAGCGCACTATTGGAAGGGGGTCCTGATGCATGTCTGAGCAATAACAGGCATGAATATCCCGTGGGACCCCGGAATAATTCTGCTCGGTGACCCGGGGGAAGGCGGATGTGCCGATGTCAGGAAACACTGTTCGCCTTTGCACTCATCTACTATTGGTGGCCAAAATTGCCCTCGCTCCTCTCTGGAAGCACCACGAAGGCCCCTCTATCCCGCTATGGTGGGCCAAGTGTTGGGATATTGTTGCCGCAGAAAAAATCACTGCAATTCGCCTGGGCAACCTCATTCCCTTTCAGAACACTTGGGCCCCATTCATGGACGCAGACCGTTACCCGGCCCTTACACTAAAGCCGCCTAGTGTCCGCTGTTTGAACTGAACTTCGCATGGACGCGGACTAGCCCAGTATTAAGACATTTTCTCCTCTCGCCATTTTCCCGCCCAAACATTGCTATGAATGAGTTGCATACTAAATTCCCTCTCCTATTATCTATTCCTTCCACTGTAATGAACTATTTTACCACAATAATGCACTAACTCCGATGTCTACTGTTTAATTTGTTTCTTTCTTGTTGTCACCTGAATAAAATGTTATTTTGAAAAAAAAAATGTGGCAGCAACCAACACATAAGAGACCGATACCTAAAATACATCTCTTCAGAATTCATCAACTCAGACGAACCAACATGTTGGGCACGACTGATCGGAGGCGACAAGAGACAGTGACTAATAGCAACCTAGAAAATATTTCAAGCAGTAAATCTGCCGAGACCATAGCCAATAAATGCAGGCACATTTTAGAGAGACCCTACAGATATGGTTAAAAACTTCGAAAAAGCTGCAAACTATAAAAACCCTAGCTCACGGATCTTAGTTAACGGGGAGGTATCGCATCCAATTAGGTTTCAGCGGGGAACGAAACATGGGTGTCCTCTATCTCCCTTGCTCTTTGCTATATATTTAGAACCCCTGTTAATAGCTATAAGGGAGACAGACAGAATTCAGGGCGTACCTTTCGGGGGATACCAGCACAAGGTCGCAGCTTTTGCGGATGACATGCTACTCATGCTGACGCAGCCGAAGGGATCCGTCAGGGCATGCATAGAAGTGTTGACCGAATTTGGGGGAGTGTCAGGATTGCAGATTAATTGGCAGAAGCCCGAACTGATGAATCTATCCCTTGGGTAGGACGAGGCAAAAGAACTGAAGGCACTCTCCCCTTTCAAGTGGAGCCCGGGCGTGTTACGATACTTGGGGGTTTGGGTGACCCCTTCCCTAGGCGGCTGGTTTAGCGCAAATTACCCCCTCCCCCCGTGTTGAAGGCTATCAGAAAGGACCTGAATGGGTGGAGTAATCTTAGGATTTCATGGCTCGGGAGGGGGGCAGTACTGAAAATGGTGATCCTTCCCCGCATACTTTATCTATTCTAGGCAATCCCTCTGTCTATCCCCGCGGGCTTCTTTACGGAACTGGACCGGGTGGACAAGCAATTTGTTTGGGAAGGAAAGAGGCAGCGTATTTCTTGGCGCCTCCTCACGGCGTCCAGAGGACATGGGGGTTTGGGTCTACCAGATTTTAGGCGTTACCATGAGGCTACGCTTCTCCAGGTGATCAGGGAATGGTTTGCAGCGGGCTATGATAAGCATTGGGTGAAAATGGATAGGGCAGTGGCCCAACATCACCTGGGGGAAGTACTATGGCTCCCCCGAAGGCAAAGGCTGCCTCATATATATTTGAGCGATATTATGAAGGGTATGGTAGACACATGGGACAGGGCAGTGGAGAGGCGAGGGATCTCCTCCTTCCAGTGCCCGTTTACACCGCTATTTAATAACGGGGACTTCACACCAGGGCTGGAGAGAGGGGCATTCCGGAGGTGGGAGGAGGCAGGATGTAGGACCCTTAGAGATGTTTCTTCCCCATGGAGTAAAAACATTTGAGGAATGTAAGCTACAAACTGGAGTTGGCGAGGGGGAAAGGCTCAGATATTTTCAAATTAGACAGTGGGTCAGGTCAACGGAAGTTAAGAAGGCAGCAACATGCGACCTGACACAATTTGAAAGTTTTCTCCTAACCCATGATGGTTCCAGAGGGCTTATATCGGATTTATATAAACTGCTAGAGAGCTCGACCCCAAAGGTTATTTGGCTGTATAGGAAGAGGTGGGGGCAGCAGGGGGTTGGGGGGATGGAGTGGGGAGACTGGGAGGCACGGTGGAGGTTAATCCCCCTCAAGGTGGCTAGGGCTTCTCAATTACAGGAAGCATGGTATAAGTATGTCTATGGCTGGCATTATACCCCTGCCCGGTTGCGTGAAATGTACCCAACGGCTTCTAATGCCTGCTGGAGTGGATGTGGGGAGGTGGGTACGGCTGCACATATATGATGGGATTGCCCGCATATTAGGTCCTTCTGGCGTGATATGGCGCGTGCCCAATCTACATCCCTGGGGTCGGGAGACGGTCAAGACCTTTGGGAGATTTTGTTTGGAAAGAATGTGAAGGAAGGGGAGGAAGGGGGTCAGGGGAGCCGCAAGGCGAAAGTGGTTTTTACCCTTGCGGCGATGGGGCTAATTTCTCAAAACTGGAAAAGCCTGGTGATTCCCGTGGAGCAGGACTGGTTTAGGAAAATATGGGATATTGTCTCATTGGAATGGGCCGAGTACGCGGCGGTGGGGAAGTTGGAAAGTTTTGCAGCCGATTGGGGCGAGACACTGGACTATTTGAAGGGGGTGTTCAGGGAGCAATGGTGCCCCCAAAGACTGAAGCTGCTGGACTTCCACTATTGAGGAGGTGGAAGGGGGACATTGATCTACGGATTCTACTTGCGCTACGACCGGGGTTGGGGGGCGAGGGGGGCGGGAGGGAAATTTTGTTGGTTTTCTTCGTATTGAATTGTTATGTTTTAATATTGAAATCAATAAAGAGATGTTAAAAAAAAAAACTTCGAAAAAGCTCATTTTGTAAAAATCTATTTTTGATTAAATACAAATTGGCAAAATAAAAACATGTCTATTATCAAAACGAGCCTACCCTCACAAGTGGTTCTATACTGAGAAATCTTGTAGGCAAGAGTATATGCGAGTAGTCCCCAGTCTCTGTAGAGTAGAACGCCTTTCTACCCCATGCCCGTCTTGGAAAGGTCACATGCATGTGGCTTGATGTTTCACAAGTCCTTGGATTCCCTCCACACAGGTACTGCAGCTAAAGTAGGCTGTGACAGATCTATGGTAGAATGAAACACCTAAGGTTAAAGAGGATTCTCTAGGAAAGAGTGCCTGGATGGGATGTTAATGTAAATCAGGTAAAGGACGTAGTGTTCAGAATCACTACAAAGTGAGCCAATTGGCCTGCTGCTGCTTGCTGCTGTTGGAGGCCTGCTCCCCCCTTGACTGCCTGCCTATTCCACCTGCACCTGGCGTGTTTTGGATTGTGTCTCTGTGCTGCATCACAGAACCATTTCATCTCGGTACCCCATATTGCCGGCATTTCTTCGAGGGGCACGCTCCTCGTTGCTGGGCAACAGAGCCCAGAAACGCGAGGCCACGCTCACCTGCCTTGCTTGTACTCACTCGCCGCAGCTAGGAAAACCCGCCCTCAGGCGAAGCAGCAGCGAAGTGAGGCAAAGTGCAACGTAACTGTCTGCAGCTCTCCGTGGTGTGACTGCAGCCAAAGGCCACGGCAGTATGCCACTTACCTCTTGCTTGCTCTCCCCAGTACCTCCCTGGACACCACGTTCTGCGGTCTGGTCTACCATCAAGGTACTGCTGATATTCATCATGACCATTTCAATACACACTTGTTCTACGCCCTCTAGCTCTCAATCACGTGAACATCTTTCCACTCGGACATCAATCTCAGCTACCCTCAAATTACCAACATCTCGACTGTTATTGAACTTGGTTTACTAAACACAAGGTCCCTCTGCAACAAGACCTCCGCTGTTCATGTCCCATTTCCTCGTTCACATCTCACTTGCTTTGCCTTACTGAAACATGGATTCAACCTAATAACTCAACTGTCGCTGCATCTCTCACTTCTTCCCCGTCATCGTTCTCACATGTCCCCCCCATGCTTCTGGACGAGGTGGCGGTATTGGCTCGATGGTCCAGCCTAAATATCCATCTATTCCTTTTTCCTTACCTAGCTACTCATCGTTTGAATATATGTTTAAATCATTTACTATCCCTCATGCTATCTCATGTTCCCCTGTTCGCCCCTGGGCTCTTTCTCCTCTTGTCTTGCTCTGGGACTTTAATCTCCACCTCTCCTCTGACCATATAGCATCACCCTTCCTCTCTATACTAGACTCATACTTTCTCCACTTTCAACTCCTCCTACTCATTCTTCTGGTTCTACCCTGGATCTAATCTTTGTCTCATCATTCACCTCATCCTCTGTGTCTACTCTCCCTATTTACTACCCAGACCATTTCCTACTCTCCGTCTCTCATTTTCCTTCGGTTTCTGTAATCCCTCTCCCCCCTTCGGCAACTACTTTCCTCACACGTGATTTACACAACTTCAATTCTACACTATTCTATGACACTTGTATCAACTCATTTCCATCTCTCACCCATTTCTCCACTCTTACTGTGGACGAAGCCACGTCCACCGTTTCTACTTCTCTTGTTTCCAGTCTGGACCAACTATCCTCTTTCCAGTTTTCATCCTACTCGTAAACCTGCTCAACCTTGGCTTTCTCCACATCTTGCATTTATGCACTGTCTCCTCTGTCGCCTTGAAATGCGCAAAGATCTTCTCCAACTAATCAGTCTACTTACTTTTCATACCACATTCTTTATGTCAACTACCTCCAATCTGCTAAGCGTACCTACTTTTCAGACCTTCCGAATAGCTAATCCACTCCTCCCAGTCGTATTTTTCAAACTTTGACTGGTCTACTTTCACCTCCCACACCTGATCCTTCCATTATATCATCCTTAACTACTTCAGACCTTGCAAACTTCTTCTCCTCTAAAGTACATAGTCTGCGTCAGGATATTTTATCTCCTTAATTTAACCCTTCTTCTTTATCCTTCCCTTTACCCTCTACTACTGTCTCCAAGTTCACTCTTATCTGATTCTGACATAGCCCTTCTCGCTAGAACTTACCCTTCTGCTGCCCCTAGCGATCCTCTTCCCTCACTCAATATTTGTCTTGCCAACTCAACTTTTCCATCAGCTTTCAAACATGCCATCATCACCATACCTATTCTTAAGAAACCCACAGCAAATCCTTCTCTTGCCTCCAATTTCCGTCATATCTCTCTTCTACCTTTTCTATCTAAGCTTTTGGAACATATTGGCTACTCACAAATTTCCTCTTGTTTCTGATCTCTCTTCTTCCCCCTACTCAGTCTGGGTTTCGTCCACGTCACTCCACAGAAACCGCCTTGACCTCCGTACTTAACTCTCTTCTTAGTGCTCACTACCCGAAACACTCTTCTGTACTTATTCTTCTTGACTGCGCTACAGCTTTTGACACAGTGGACCATTCTTTGCTTCTTGATTCACTCTCCTCATTTGGTTTTCGTGGCTTTGTCCTTTCCTGATTCCTTTATCCATCTAAATGCACATTTGCAGTATCCTGGGGCGGTAACACTTCTCCTCTTCCTCTCGATCACGGAGTTCCACAGGGTCTGTTCTCGGCCCTTTTCTTTTTTCTTTATACACTTAGTTTCTTGATCCTGTCATCTCTTCCTTTGGAGTGTCGCATCACTTCTACACAGATGACACTCTGATCTTTCTCTCCTTCTCATCCTTCACAGCAGACATTCACGCCACTCTTCTTCCTGTCTTACTGCCATTAAGTCATGGATGACCTTGCACTTTCAATGCCGGAAAAACAGAAGTTCTTTTCTTTCCTGCTACTACTCTTCCACCTCCTTGTCCTCCTCCGATTTTCTTCCCCCCCCTTCTACCCTGCTGACCTCTCCTACTGCTCGTAACCTCGGTCTCCATCTTGACACCAACTTCTCCTTTAGCCATCATATCTCACTTACCTCTCACGCCTGTCGTTATCACCTATTTAATATTCGCAAAATTCGTCCCATTCTCACTTTTCATGCCACTAAGCTCTAGGTCTCTTCTCTAATCTTTTCTTGAATTTTCTACTGCTTTGTTCTACTCTTTGGTGTTCTTCGCTCTTGCCTAGCCCCTCTCAAATCAATTAATCATTCCTCCATCCGCTCGCATTGCTTATTATCCTATCGTGACCCCATCTCCTCTTCTCTTGACTCTTGGATGGCTCTCCTTTCATTCTCAGCTGAAATTCTATTTCCTCTGTTTAGTATTCAAATATTTATATGGCCTTGCCCCTGAATTACCTCGATTCTCTCCTTTCGTTTTACTCTCCTTTGCGTCCCCTCCGCTCTGCTGGACTCTTCTTACTTACTGTTCCACGTACCCCATGCGCGCAATCTCGCTTTTGATCTTTTCAACTGCTGGCCCCTCTCTACTGGAACCTTCTTCCACTATCCCTCCGATCTATAACATCTTACTCTCTGTTTCGTTCCTTGCTAAAATGTCACCTACTTTAGTCTCCTGTCTAAGTGCTATTGGCTGATCCAGAACACAATTGTTTACACTGATTTTAATGTATTGTAGACGGTTTCTTTGTGAAGCGCTTTGGTAAAAAGCACTATATGAAACTCAATAAAATACAAATACAAAATACAATCAAATGTCCAAATGTCATGGCCTGTCCTTCACTGGAAAGTCAGCCTTCCAGTTAGGGCCAGGTCAAAGGCCTTAAAACCTCATCCAAGACTCTTATGGAGTGAGTCCTGGCGCCAGGTTCATAACCATCATGAAGACCAACATTAGAATGGGACTATTTACTTGGGACTATTTAACTTGTGGGAGGCGGGGTCCGCCAACATGGAGGCACACACATAGCTCAGTTATAAGCAACTGAGCTATGCGGTCTAGTCTTTTGGGTGTGACAGGCCTGGGACTACGCTACCTGGACTACTTTGGGTGTGGCAGGCCTGGGCACTATTTTACCTGGACTACTTTACCTGAGACTATTTAAACCACACCCAAACAGCAGAACATGCTTTGCGTTATTCTGCTGTGGGCAGCATAACGCTCACCGTGTCCAGTTCTTTGATGCCAGCTTACCTGAAACCAAGGACCTGCAGAGAGGGAAGGAAAACTACGAAACTTGCCTGGAACAGCATCATGTCTTCAATCCTTCGCCGACTTCAGTTCCACTCACCTGAAGGTACGAACTCGATCATCCGGCACCGCATGCATCCTGGAATACCATAACCTGGAAAGAGGAGAAAGAAAAACCGCATTAGTAAGCGTTTACTCACGTTTCCTTCTGAATGAAGAAAGCCACACAATTCTTACCTGGGTAGTCATCTCCTGGTCAGTATCATTGCTGGAACATTACGGTGTTCGGCGAGGAACATCGCAACCTGCAAGGAGAGAAAAGACACAGGTTAGCAATATAAAAGGCGAAACAGCGGTGCACATCGCGCATTACTCACCGGACAGCATCGCGCACACCGCGCTTTCACCTACCGGCCCATGCTCATCTTCACATGACAACTCCAAAATACCTTTCCATACCTAAAGGAAAGAAGCAAGACATTATTATTCGAACTAAGAGGAACATAAGAACTTCATTTAAAGACTGTAAAGCAGCAAACCTACGGAGTCGCAGCAGGCCTGGATTCCCACAGGGGGAGCTTGCACTAGTGAAGTAACTTGGTCGCTGCTCACCCCCGACATCTACACGCCCCTGCCACGAGGAGCAGGACGGAGAATCCACCTTCTACAATATTAAGGTGAGGAGAGGGCCTAAAGGGGAGGAAGGGGTTGAGGCCAAGGGAGGTGGGAAAACAAAGACAATCTGGTATTGAATCCAGCTCTCCTATATTGCAGAACCATCTTTAACCAGAGGCCTTACCAAAGGACCGAGAGAGGGTTCGAGAGCGCAAATCATCCAACCAGGGCTGGGTGGCGTCCCCGTGGATACCAGGTGAGCGCAACACCAAATTCCTAAGCTAAATCACAAGTTCCTAGGCATCAACCACATGGGAGCATCCTTAAAATCGATCACAGTCTCATGGTACATTGAAGTGCCCCAGCACACTTTGTTGTAGTCTTCAGACAAGTGCTTTGTCTAATTAATAGTCTTTTGGGAAGCTGTAGCCCTGAAAACCCTAACAAGGCAAACTCTGCATCTTTCCCCTTCACCAACCCTTGCCCTGGGGGCCTCCGGATATTACATTTAGAAACTCTGGGTAGGGAAATGCAGTACTATCCTTCCACCCCTTCTCAGGTACTTCTGGGTAAGATTATCCTCCACACTATTTGGGCATTTCTCGGGCTGATGTGATTACAACTCCCCGCTCAACTCCCAGCAAAGGGTTGCCCCAAGAATGGCAAGCTTCTTTAGTTGGGGCTGGTGAACGTGGTCAAACCACAGACTGAGCATCAGGAGCAGCTCTCTGCTCGCACAGAGAGCAGAGTTGCAGAGCTGCGCCCAAATCATGACAGCTCAGCCTGAAAAAAATGGCAGTGGGATTTCTTAAGACCTAGGCCAAAGCAATGATTAAGCATCAAGTCATTACTTAGAATTAATCTTCAGGGAAGTCCCAACACACGGACAATGTGTAAGGGAGACATGGGTGTAAGGCGGAACAAAGAACCCCTATTCAATCCCGCGGGCAACAGTTTATAAAGAAAGGGAAAATCAATCTGTGGCCTTCGGTAGGCCCTTGAAGCAGGTTAACAGTATAAATGAAGGAGGAACACTGGTTGAGGGAGCTGGGACAGCAGCCGAGACAGATCGTGAAGGGATGGAAGGATTAACGGATTAAACAAAAAGCCAGAGTTCACCGAGAGCTATATTCCATTCAATGAAACCAGGGTTATACCTCAGGTCCTGTCCTAGGCCAGACAGTCTAGAGTGAACCTTGGTGGTCAGCATGCTAGGGGTTATAGCCCAAACCTAGCAAGGTCCTAACAAAAGACAAATCCCATTCGTAGGTTTGAGCCAAGAAGGGCACGTGTTGGCTGATAATAACTTCAGAGTGACAGGCACCTTCTACGGGGAGGATGGGGCAGATTTCTACTGGTAATTAGTTCTTACTTCCAGACGTATAGTGACCCACCTTGAGAAAGCTTAGGAAGGTGACCTGCAGACTGAGGAACCATATGGCTGACCATGGATGAGCCATTTTGATTTCAAATCCAGGACCTGGTTCTTCGACTGGGAACTGTCAGACCCAGGGCACTAGGCACTATTTGAGGATAGTGGAGGTTGGATTTAAATATTAAGGAATTGGGGGTGTGTCAGTTGCTCCTACAACCAAGAACTTTTTTTAAGTTACATTGCCATACCAATACCGTTTACCAGATCTAAGCCTTTCTGGGATTTAGTGAACATTTCCAGACCTAGTAGTAGTTCACCCAATCAGTTGCATGCTTTGGAAAAATAATGTGTATGGCTATGGCCAAGAGAAACTGGAATAAAACCCTGTCTCCCTAGGAGGGACAGGGGCGATCGGGGTGGGGGGGGGCATCATTCAAAGCCCACGAGTCCATTGCTCACCCTCTTCAATGTTATGGTCATTCATTCCATTTCTGAATACATTTGGAACCCAGTAAAGCCAGATAGGCCATCTTGTTTTGTTGTTGCCCTCATTACCTGTTGACCTGCGACCAAACCCTGCAGGTGGTATAATGAAGGTATTGGGTCTTGTGTGCTCTGTTGATCCCACGCCAAAGTTTTTACTTTAGGACTTGCTCCAGTGGTTTCACTTGGCCCCAGAGGTTTCAGTGTCTCTCATACTTACAGTTCTCACCCTCTCTGTGCATTGCCTGGGTCCTCTCCACTCTGGCAAGGGATCTTATCTCATCTTTACCGTGGATGCTAAGCAGCTCTGGGTCATACTATAGGGGTTCCACAGAGCACAACCGTGTCTCTCCTTATCTGTGGGTCTTCGCCACACATTTGCAGGTCTGCATTAAAATAAACTTCCAAACCAGACCCGATAGCCCATACATATATGCATGTATAAACCTTGAATACAGTCAGAATAGTAAAAATGAGTAAAGTGAGCACAGAAAATAAGCGACAGATTACATTTCCCGATGTATGTATTAATGGATAAAGACACCAGCCCAGATGTTCGCTTAACCCAGGCAGCACAGAATTATGGAAGGAAGAGTAAGAAGAGACCAGGATCACAATACACAGGAGGAATCGAACAATGAAAAATTCAAGGAATAGTAAATTGAAGAATTAGGGAAAACACAGGGAGACTGGATGAATGAGGCGAATACCTGCTCAAGCCAGACTTATTGGAGCATTAAGAAGTCGAGATCTGCTAAAACGTCATAGTCCTGTGTTGCGATTACCTCATCATGGCCTTGCAACGCAGTAAAGTCCAGTGGCCATTATGAAAGTGCCTGGCTATGCCCCGACGAGTGTGACAGCCTCCAGTGCGTTACATACATTGATCCCCACCTCTGAGACCCGACCCCAGACCAGTGCAGGCCAGAGACGAACCTAGGGACGCCTAACATCAGACCACACCCTAGGCATCAGAGCACACACCAGGAGGCCAGAGCCCAGGCCCAAGAGACCAGAGCCAAGCCACCAAGACCAGATTCCCACCCATGACTCCTCCGGACCAGGCACACAACCCCAGACCAGTTCCCCAAAAGATAAGCAGGCAGACAAGCAGATCACCAATGTATCTGGAATAAACAAACATCTAGAATAGGGTCTGAAAAGTATGCACAGTACACTCCTATGATATGCAGCGATCACAGAAATGATGTGATCTATTTCATGGATAGATTGAGACCAGCCCAGATGCCAACCCTCTCCTCAATACCAGCACAGACTTTTATGCTAAAATACACACAAAATATAAGCGAGTACACAAAGCATGTGATCGATTAGATAGACCGACAGATGGACAGAGACCGACAGATGGACAGATACCAGATTACAAGGTGAGCCGACAATACCCCAGAGAAGACACTAGGACCCTGACACCCAAGAGAGCAGACTACAGATCAGAGACCCTATACAGATAGGCAGGCAGATAAACAGTTTGCTAGAAATACACATATCAACATAGGTACCTACTATATGTATGGAATATAAGGGAGTACAGAAAATGTGATATACCAGTGCAGACCAGAGACCAGAACACACACACAGATAGGCAGGTACACAGATAAGAATATGCTTGGATCCAATATATGTTAATGTAAAAGGTTTTTATAGCGCACACAGGTGTCACTTGCACGTGTCTCTCGGCGCCTTGGTAGTTCTGTGAAAGAAAAAGTAAGGAGGGAAGAGGGTATGGTAAGTGGAAGGAGCGGGAAAAGAGAAAGGGTGCGCTGATGTGCTATTTGCAACTTCAGTACAGATCCACCGTTCACTGAGCCTGGGTGCGAGATTCGGAGGCAGCCGTCATGTGGCGTTTTGCAAGGCTATCTGTGCTATGTCTTGTTGCGGTATTGTGAAGTATGTGCGGTTTGCTGTGCTGAGGGGTTCTGGTTGTCTTTAGTGCAGTATGTGAGAGGTGTATGTGAATGGTTGTTAGTATTAGTTCACCTAGATGCAAGGGAAGGCAAAGCAACAAAGTTCACCCAGGTGTGGTAAATGGCTGACTAATGCAATTCACCTGGATATTACAGATGGCTGATATTCACAATTCTGCCTAGATGCGACGCAAGATAAAATTCACATTTCTGCTTAGGTTTGACTCAAGCGAATATTCACAATTCTTTCTAGATGTGGTACAAGCGAATATTCACAATTCTGCCTAGATGAGATGTGCCACAAGCTAATATTCACAATTCTGTCTACATAGTGTAGAGAAGGAGCCAAGTACCCCCACCTCAAGCATCTCACCCATTTTGCCTATATGCTGGGAACCAGAGTCTGAAACATGTGCAGTGCCAGTGAAGATACTAATACCAAGGAGAATCCTGGAAGCAAGGTTTCCGTTAAGAAAGCCATACCTGCATGCAAGACAGCATGATGGCCATTTGAATGAAATCCCAGAAGAAACAGGACAAATGAATGAAAGAGCAGATTGGTGATGTCACAAAAAGCAAGACTGACGTACATAGAAGAGATACAGAGATATGAAAACGTAGATATTCTATAAGGCATTAAGAAAGTATCAAAGATAAGTGACATCTCGGGCTCGAGATGAAGAGGCTTATGCTACTGAAACGATGAAGATATCAAGTTATTTTACACGTGTACAGATGCAAAGAAACGCAAGCATATGAAGTATTCTTGAGGCTAGCTATGTAGTGAATAGATTGCGGCTAGCGCCAACGTATACATATATAGGAGTAAATAAAGTGTGGATGTTTCCACTACAAGTTATAGCAGAGCTGGACCAGAGAAGGAAGGCCTTTTCCAGTGTGTCGCAGTTGAAAAGCAATTGAATTACAGAAGTGAATCTCAGAAGGGCGAGGCTGGACAAGCCCCAAGAAGCCAAGGTCGTATCGGACTGGAATGAGCATACAGAAGTTACAATCGTGGGAAAGAATAAAACTCCTGTTCAGAAGGCATGGACGAAAACAAGACATCAGAGGTTCATTAAATAATAGTATTTTAAAATGCACCAGAGCTCAAATTTGTGGTTTTTAGTCACGTGGAGGGATGAAGCTGGACAAACATGATGAACCACACCTACACAGAGAGGCAGAGCGTGCCTCTCCTCCCCTGAATTTTCCAGAGCAAAGAACATTTCCAAGGCCAAGTTCAAAGCCTTAATTGACATGCAGACCACGGAGGTGATGATAGATGATATGCCAATTGGTGGGAAGCTTTGGTTATGACCAGTACACCAGCACCTGGAAGTCCAGCCTACGTGCTGTTAATCTTTGAGTAGCGGCCTGATGTATGCTGATTTGAAGGATTGTGGCACTTTCCCTGTTGAGATTGAAAGGTTGAAGACATTCCTATGGTATTCCATGGGTGTTCCTTGTGAGAGGATTGATTTGTAGATGTCCGGGGGGCAGGGATCCGCAGGGGAACCCGTTTTGTTGCTTTGATTTACCAGTTTGACGAAAGTCTCCACTAATATTTCAGGGAAGCTTTGGAGTTTGTTTGGGCGTTCCTCGTAGGGGTATGTGAGTTCCGTAGTCCCGTAGTGTGTTCGCATGGTCTGTTTTGTATGGTTTGTTGGATGGAAAAGTACTGACGAATGTAAGAGTGCCAACCAATTATAGGGGGCCGCGTAATTAAGGGCCCTATAGTTTGTGGAACCAATGAGACGTTATGTATTTAGTGACATTCATAGTGACATGTTTGAGGGGTGGGCTTAGTAGTCCCACCTGACGTTAGAGAGCCTATCAGTTTCTTAGACTATTATGGAACGTATACCTAGATATTCTTTTCAAGTCTATCACATTTGCCACTAGGTTTTTGTAGTTGGCCACATAGGAGGACGTTAGCAAGTATGTAGGTTAACGTCAGCTATGAGTTTTTGCTGTAAGAATGATGTGTTTATGAATCTTGTTGAGATCATGCTGTGAGACGTCCGTTGTACTCCCAGTTTTAGATAATTGACATTAAAACAGTCAACTTTGCCAGCTTCCTGAGTTGTTTTGATTATTGATATTTGAGTAACCTCTGCATCCCCATTCATCTCAAACTATCGCTACCTCGTCTTACAGGGCAGGATCGGCTGTACCGGTTCAATATGACGCTAGCTAACATTCACAATTCTGCCTAGATGTGACAAGCAAATATATTCCCAATTCTGACTGGACTAGCTAGCGCAGTTAGAGTACAGTCCATCTAGAAGTGAGATACTGCAAACTAAACAGTTCTCCTAGATGTGAGAGATGGCTAGGGAACACAGTTCATAACGGAGTGAGTCTATATTGGACAAAAGTTGCTAAATAGAAAGGGGTACATGCAGGCTACAAGCTATTGGGTGGTGGGGAAGATAGGATGCGAGAGAGGTTGGCCAGTTTAGTGTGGCGCAGCGATTGCTGTGCCCTCTGTCCACACCACACTTACTTTGTGTGTGGCTGCTGATTGATGGCTGCCTGCTTCCTGCTTCTCCGGGGGACACCGACAGACACCAACTGGAGCTGCTGCTATAGGAGCAGCTGTTTGCCTTGCGTCCCTTAACAGACAGAGCTGAACGAGCAGTGTGCTGTCCTGGTAGATTGGAACATAGACCTTACCGGAAGCCAAATGGGGGGATAGGGGAGGGCCAATTGTCAGGCAGGTGGGCTGGGCAAGGGAAGCAGGGTAAACGGCACTAACGCTGTGCCAGGGCATCAAAGGACAAAAAGAAAGGAAGGGACACAGGTAAAAATGAAAAAGGAGGGCCTGGGGGCTAGGTCGAGCAGGGACAACACTCACCTGTACTCCAGAGCTAAAGTGGAGTACAGGGGTGGCCTCAGCTGTTCATCCGCTCACAGTAGCGAGTACTGGAAGCCAATGGGGTTCAAGGGGCGGGCTAATGGTCAGGCAGGTGGACTGGGGAAGGAAAGCAAGGGAAATTGCACTAACCATTCACAAGGGCACCAAAGGGCAAAAAGAAAGGAAGGGAAACAGGCACAAATGAAAATGAAGGGGCTTGGGCGAGCATGCAAAACACTCACCTGTACTCCCAAGCTAAACCCATCTAGAGCGCATAAATGCCCGACTGGGGTGAACATTCACTGTTCAAATATACCTGGCACAATAGGCACATTAAATCTGCACAGAAAATACTTAGATACTTAGATGGAGGAATACAGAAACCAGACCAGACCCCTGGAACCATGACAAGCCCCTCCCCCGTAGACCAGATCCCCAAAGATTAAATCAGGTCCCAGAAAGATAGGCAGACAGCTTGAAGGGCTGATCAACAAAATGCTTGTAATAAAAGTATATATACACACACAACATGATGAGGATACTGAAGCACAGAATGGAGGTTTGTAATCTGTACACAAAAACAATATGCACTATGCTCATAAAATGTTAAGACAGACCACACATTGATTCTGCATGCACACAATATGACCTAAAGGAATACGCAGACACACACAAACCAAAAAAGGAGGAAAGTGGTGGGGGGGAAAGGAGGTAACATTGTTAGAAAATGTTTAGGTTTCTGCTAACAAAAAGGTGAGGTCTACAAACGCTACACCACTTCTTCACAACACTTGGTTCACATACTATGTAGTTTACATTAATGCCATAGTTAAAATGAGTATAATGTACGAGTAGCATAGTGGGAGTAAAGGTTTCCTTTGCAGTGGGACGGTAGGTCGACTTTCCTAGAAGGAAATACATCATTTTGATTGAGTGTTTGTACCTTAACGTTGACATTCCCAACTTTGGCAGACTACCTTTTGAACAGTTTCAAGAACTTATGTCACTAAATAATATGTAGGAAAGTCCATTTGAGCCAGGTCACACTACTAGGTGGTTCAACGCCACCTAGTATCCATCACTGGAAGTTCACCTCCAGGTCTGAGCCACAACAGCAAGGCATTGTGGGTATGCAAATTAGCCCAAATGCAAACCTTTGCTGTTGTGGCTCAGAACTCGAGGTGAACTTCCAGCGATGGCTACTAGGTGGCGTTGTGGAATGTGTGACTTGGCTCAAATAGACTTTCCTACTTTCACATTTCAGGTGAAAGGTTCTTTCCACACCTTTTTAAACCCACCATAGCTTTCTTGGCATTGTAAAAACATGGCCACATGCTCCAACCACAAGGCTGTCAGGACTATAACTGCACTGATAATCCCTAATAAGGGTGAAACCAGGTATGTAGTTGTCCTGGCAGCCTTGCAAATGTCTGTCCTGGGTTGATTAAAATATGTATAAATTAGCACTGCCCTCTTAGACAAAGACAATTTCCTGGAGAAAAAGGTTTGCATTTGGGCTAATTTGCATAACCACAATGCCTTGCTGTTGTGGTTCAGAACTGGAGGTGAACTTCCAGCAATGGCTACAAGGTGGTGTTGTGGAATGTGCGACTTGGCTAAAATGGACTTTCCTACTTTCACATTTCAGGTGAAAGGTTCTTTCCACACCTTTTTAAACCCACCATAACTTTCTTGGTGTTATACACATATGTATATGTGTATATATGTATATATACATATATTTTCTGTCTGCAACTCTATTGTAGAAGGTTACGTGACACTTTACACAGGTTTATTTTTTTAAAACATTTCCTCTAACATATTTGTCACATTTCAACAAATTTAGCACGCAACTGCTCGGGCCAGGTACACGTACCACATTTGGAAAATGCTTCTTCATGAAAGTTTTCTTAGTCAAAACAAATACTGAAAAAAAAGCTTTCTGCATTAGGATTTCGGAAGACCCTTGAAATAAATATTTTTGCACCTCGCTCAGTCAATCAATGTCTCTTCCTCTATGCTTCATCTCAAGAATGTGTGACAGGGCCATTGATGCAGCCCTGTCAGGGGTAGGAGGGAGCCCAACACCAACAACCCTGGGTGCCAGAGAATGTGTAGCAAGGCCTCCTCCCATCATCTCCTTACCTGCCAGGACGGTAGGACCTGGCGTCACATTGCACAACATCCTTGCAAGAAAACCCACAGATCAGCAAAGGAGAAGAGCCAGCTCAATAAGAGTAACTCCCTAATACAGCAAAGGTGTTTAGAAAAGGGCGTGGGGTTTAAAGCCATTATGTAACCTTCCAAGCCCTCCCCTGTCGCACCCATTGAAAGCAAGGTAAGCCATTGGTAGGGTACGTGCCAATCCAGAGAGGGGAAGGGATATATAGAAGAGGGAGCTTGGGAGTTGTGTGATGTGGGCTGCAGTTGGGTGAGGCGCGGTGGTGGAGGACGTCGTCGAAGATACCAGAAGAGACGAGAGTGACTGGAGTGCAGAGGCTATTGTTAAGGAGGAGGTCTGTAGAGTGTTTGTGTGAGAGAGGGGGGAGTGTGAGTATTAGAGGTATGATATGGCATTTTTAACGCGCCTATACACAAGTGTTTCAATGTAGAGTGGGAGTAATGGCGGACTGAATTAGTAGTAGTAGTAGTGGTAGTAACTGGAAGTTTATGTTAAAAGGTATTTATACTGCGCACTGTCACCAACGGAATTCGCGCTTCGGCGGATCTGTAAACAAGAAGGCAGGTTAGGTTAGTCGGGTGAAGAGGGAGTAGGAAAGTGAGAGAAGTGGTGTGCTCGTGGCGGCTTCAGTTCGGTTTTCACCGTGCGCTGAGCTTTGGTGCGAGTATCGGACCGATGCAAGACCTTGTGTGCTTGTTTATGTGTCGTTTGTTCGTTGTTGCGGTGTGGTGAAGTGCGTGCGGTTTGCTGAGCGAGAAGATGGTTGTGTGGATTTTCCAGTGAATTGGGTATGCAGAGATTTTAGCTTAGGGTTAGTGGGCTATATATCCTACTCCTTACAGATCGTGTTCTATGTATCCAGTTGTCCTGTAGGTAGGCATAATTTCCACTTTTCTTTCTTGTCCATATAATTGTTAGGAGTGATGGCATGGCACGTTCCTGGCTGTGTTTTTGAACTTAGTGGTACTGGTGCTGTAAATTAGCAGTCACCTACTCCCTTGCTATCCATTTCCGCCGGTGGTCTATTGGTGCTTCTGTTTAATTTGTAGGCCAAAGTGCGACTGATAAATTGGCCTGGTCCTTCCATCCCGATATAGCTGTGTTTAATCCATGGTATCGTCCTATCAGATCGGTCAGTCGGTAGGTTGGTATGCCGTAAATGGTCTTCCTTAGATTTGGTTTATAGACGATAGCTTAGGGGGATACAGGATCGGTTTCTTCACTTATTGTTTCAGCTGTGCATATGCCCCCGTAGCCGTTCTTCTAGTTATGAGGTGAAGAGCCAGGTTTGAGGAGTTTTCTGAATAGTAGGTGATTTGTTGTTTTACATATGTTCTTTGTTAAATCGTTCCAAGTTTTTGGTGCGAGGTGAGGGAAAGATCCTCCGAGTTTTCTTTTGCTGTAGGGTTTTGGTTCCAAGCGAATGTCGCTGCTTGATCTGAGCGTCCTTGTTGGGTGATGTTGGCTTAATTTGTATCTCAGGAAGTCTGCACCTTGGTTGTGGATTGCTCTGTGCGTGATGCACATTGATTTGAACTTGATTCGCTGTTTTATTGGTAGCCAATGAAATGTTTTCAGCGCTGTTGTGATGTGTTCTCTTCGAGGTAATTTGAGGAGCAGTCTGGCTGCCGCATTTTGTATTCGTTGTAGTTTTTTTTAGAAGTCGTTCAGGCATACCCAGATACAGGCTATTGGTGTAGTCTATTCTGAACAGGACGAGCGCGAGGACGGTAAGTGTTTTGTTGGCGAAGGACAGGAATGGTAGGATCCTTTTTACTGCTCCCCGGGGAAATAAGCATTTCTTGATTAGAGCGTTTACTTGTGGCTCTAGAGTAAGTTTGTTGTCCATCAGGACTCCCAGGTTTTTTACAGTCGACGATGGGGATGGGGTTGTACCGAGTTCCCTTGGCGAAGGGATGTAGTGGTTGTCTCCTCTGTTTTTTATGATCATCATTTCCGTTTTACCTGGGTTGAGTCTGAGGTAGTTAGAGTTCATCCAGTTGTATATTTCACGAAGGCAGTTCTCTAATGTTGTGTTTTCTTCTTGAATGTCTTGTATTTTGTAGACTATTTGTGTATCGTCAGCATAGTTGTAGCAGGTAAGGCTGTGTCTTTTGATGATCTTGATTAGTTGAGACAGGTAGATGTTGAATAATACTGGCGAGAAGGATAATCCTTGTGGTACTCCTCATGAGGATTCTCTTGGGTTGGATTTTAAAGGTTTCATCCATATGGTCTCTGTTATGTTTGTTTAGAAGTATTTGATCCACAGTAGGGTGAGGTCAGTGATTCCAAGTTATTCCAATCTCGTGATGAGGATGTCGTGGTTAACTGTGTCGAATGCCGCAGAAAGGTCTAGAAGTATCAAAGCAGTACTATTGTCCGAGTCTGCATTTGCTTTTAGATCCCATTTTGAGAGGAGTGATGATTCAGTTCCTCTCATTGGTCTGAAACCTACTTGTGCTCTAGTAAGCGGTGCTCTTCTATAAATTCTTGGGTTGTTCTGTAAATGTACATGTCGAGCAGTTTAGCTGGATACAGGATTTTGGAGATGGGTCTGTAATTGGAGAGGTCCTCTACATTCCCTGCTGTATCTTTGAGTAGCGGCCTGATGTATGCTGATTTGAAGGATTGTGGCACTTTGCCTGTTGAGATTGAAAGGTTGAAGACATTCCCATGGTATTCCATGGGTGTTCCTTGTGAGAGGATTGATTTGTAGAGGTCCGAGGGGCAGGGATCCGCAGGGGAACCCGCTTTGTTGCTTTGATTTACCAGTTTGACGAAGGTCTCCACTAATATTTCGGGGATGCTTTGGAGTTTGTTTGGGCTTTCCTCGTAGGGGTATGCGAGTTCCGTAGTCCCGTAGTGTGTTCGCATGGTCTGTTTTGTATGGTTTGTTGGATGGTAATGATTTTGTTTTTGAAATGGTCTTCTAGGTCATTGCATAGTTTCTTCGATGGTATTGGGATGTTTTTATTTCATTTATGATTTAAAGAGTTCTTTTTGGGTGTTGGTGCTTTGAAGATTCGGTTGTCATAGTATTTCCTTTTTGTATTTGCTTTTTGTATGAGCGGATAGGTTTTTTTTTCCCACTGTTGTTTTTGATTGTCCATTCTAGTTCCAGTTTTCATTGTTTTCTTTACATGGCGCAGAGCAGGAGGGGTGAACCATTTTGCCATTGCTCTTTTTCGTGAAGAGGTGAAAGGTTTTTCTTTGGCGATTTCGTCGATCGTTGTTGTGATCCAGTTGTGGAGTAGAGCTGTTTTTTGTCCAGGTCAGCTTCATCCATAGTTGTTGCTTGTGGTTTGCTGAGTTCCAGAAGTTCAGTTAGGTTGGAGTTTTTGATGGTTCTCCAATTTCTTTTCATGGTGATCGGTGGCTTGTCTTGTAGCTCATTCATTGGAGTGGTCAGTGTGATTATGAAGGGAATGATGAGGTGGTCACTCCAGAGTATTTGAACTGGTGGTGCTGTTTTGTTGGCGAAGATTGCGTCAAGTGTTTGCCCTACCGTGTGGGTTGCTCCTTTGACTAGTTGGTGTAGATTCATTGCTGCTAGTTGACTGGCTAGTGATTTTTGTGTGGCTGTGGTTTCTACTTCGAACCAGATGATGAAGTCGCCGAGGACGATCAGCTGATTGTGCTTTTGATTTTTGTGTGGCTGTGGTTTCTACTTCGAACCAGATGATGAAGTCGCCGAGGACGATCAGCTGATTGTGCTCGATGGCTAGGTTGGTGATTGCGTCTACGACGATAGCATCGCAAGTTGGCAGTCTGTATATAAATACAGATAAATATGAATTTCAGGTTTGCTCTGGGATTTGCCAATAGGCGTAGGATTAAGAATTTTCATTTATCAATGTTTAATGGGTCCAGTTTGATAACCAGGTGTTCCTTGTGGATGATTGCCAGTCCACCGCCTCTTTTGGTTTTCCGGTTTGCTTGGACGCATTTGAAGTTATCAGGAAGGCAGTTGTTGAGGGTGATCTTGTAATTGTCATTTAGCCATGTTTCAGTTACAAATAGGATGTCGGTGCCTCTGTCACATAGGAGGTCATAGATGGTGGCATGTTTGACATTGACCTTGTATTGATTAGATTGCAATGGATCCTTTTGGAGTGGTTTTGTTTATTTATTGTTCCTTGTTTTGGTTTGTGGGTGTTCAATTCTATATTGATGTCGATTGGATAAAGATCAGCGAAATCTGCTTCTTCATTGAAGCAGTCTGTTAGATAAGTGGTTGGGTTGTTGACTACTAGTGCTTCGTCGTCGCATATGGTATGTTGTGGGCATCGATAGTGCCCTGCTGTTCTTGTGATGTATGGAGGGAGGGGGTTGATATCTTCTCAATCTCTTCTTGGGTACTCCCATCTTCTTTCCGGTTGTTTGGAGGGATTCTTCTTGTCTCGAGATGTCAGTGTCGTTGAAGTATCGAGGCTCTGTGGTTGTTGCGAGGTACGGTGTAAGATGAGGATTTTTCTCTTACGATGTTTGTTCTGTTGATGGTGGTATTTGGCCGTATTTGGCGGGGTGTGTTCTGTAGTCAAGGCTGCTTCTACTAGTGGGGGTAGTTGAATTTGTGTATCCATATTAGTTGTCCATATTCCTGCTCTCTTTGTCGGCGCCCATTTCTGTGTCAGGGCATTTTGGGTCCACCGTAGCAAGGGAGGGTCTCGGTGTAGCGTTTACAGGGCAAATGCCCACCTGTCATGTCATGTGCTAGGACAGTATTGAGGTTTTCCTCGTATGGTGTGATGATGCCTGGGTTATGTCGAAGGCGGTCTGTCTGCTCCGTCGGTTGGGTAATATGTTCCTTTTCTATAGGAGCACTGTCCCAGGGAGTAGGGGAGTACTAGGAGTGGGGCATGTGGCTCGGCTTTTGGGGTCATGGGGAAGAGGTTAGCAGGGTTGGGGGATGAAGGTAATTGCTAGCTTTGGAGGCTGCTGGATGTTCTTGGGTGTCGGGCGGCCTAGGGCTCACTTAAGGTAGGTATCGATAGAGTGCCCAGAGGTTTTGAATGAAAAGATAGTGGGAGCCTAGGTTTCACTGATGTTATAATTGAGATATTCTTTGATTTGGGATCTCTGAGTGTTGGGGAGGGATCTAGGTTTCGTGCGGCCCAGCAATAAGTTAAGCACCTTGATTCCTGAAAACTAGTCGACAAGTGGGAGGCACTGGCTTCCCAGAGTGGCAGGTAGTGGTCAAGTACCAAGATATGGTACACTTGGAAAAAGGAGGGAGGCTAGTGTTTCACATGTGGGCAGGCAGTAATTAAACGCCTAAATTTGCTATGTCTAGTTTGCAATAGTAGGGCCTAGGATTCACAGAGGGCTAGTGGTATTTAGGATGTTTAGAATCGACAGACGTGGATTTTGGGTCAGAGACCTGGGTGTCAAAGAATTGCAGGCAGTACTTAAAGCGCCTCGATTTGAGAGACCTAGACTGCGAGAGAGAGGCCCAGGTTTCAAACAGTAGCAGGCAGTAATTAGAGCATCTACATATGAGACACCTCGATAAAGGGAGAAAGACCTAGGTTTCAAAGAGTGGCAGGCAGTGGTTAGAACACCTAGATTTGAGACACCCAGACAATGGGAGAAAAGGTCTAGGCTTCAAATAGTAGCAGGCAGTAGTTAGAACGTCTAGACTTAAGGCTCCTGGAGAGCGGGATACAGGCCTAGGCTTCAGACAGTAGGAGGCGGCACAGACTAACATCCACAGCACTATCTCAATGTAGCGCAGGCCAATACTCACAGTACAATCACAGTGTGGTGCAGGCTAACATTCACAGTACTATCACAGTGTGGTACTTTCTAGATGTGATTCAAGTCAATAAGAACAATTCTCGAAGGGTGGGACGCAGGCTAATATTTACAGTACCATTGCAGTGTAGGCTAGTTTGCTAAGTGGCAGGGCTTCCAGGGTAGAACGATTGCTCCACTCCCCACCCCGGCCACGCCTACCTTAATTGTAGGTGCTGTTTGATGGCTGGCCACTGGCTTCCCCTGCTGACATCTGCAGACACAACCTGGTGTGCCTCTGTGGGAGCTGCCTTTTGCCTTGGGGCCCTTAGCCGCAGGGGCTGCACGGGCCAAGGGCTGCCCTGGGATGCGGTGTTATGAGGGTGTGGGGATATTCAGTACCCGGACGTGGGCATGGGAGAGGGAGACCCACACGCACACCGCGCTCTACGTGCTTTTAAAAGCACTAAAGGATATTTGAAAAAACACTGGCTATGGGGCTGGGGGCCTGTACACACTCACCTTGCCTCAGATGGCAATGGCATGGATGCTGTGCCGGCAACCAGGTCTTTAGGCCTGTGTTGTGGGCAATCCAAGAAGACCAATCAGGTCGGGTAGGAGGCGGGTTATTTGGTACCTCGAAGCAGGCAGGGGAGAGGGAGACCCACGCGTACACCGTGCTCTACATGCTTTTTAAAGCACCAAATGACATTTGAAAAAGCTGGCTATGGGGCTGGGGGCCTGCACACATTCACCTTGCCTCAGATGACCATGTAAAGTAAGCAGAGGGAGTAGCGAGTGAAAGAGATAGATGGTAGTGGTAGAGGGGGGTGCAGGGCATCTTTTCCCTGGAGGTCCGGTGAGAGAGGCAGTGATAGTAGCGGAATAGGAACAGAAGTAGAGCGGGAAGAGCGACAGTGAGCAGGAGATTAAGAGTGGCTATTGGCATGAAGTGAGAGAGAAATTATAACAAGTAGAATAGTAAGAGGTGGGGAAGTAGAGTAAGGGGGAAAAGGAAATGGAGGTAGAGGAAAAGTTGGAGGTACGAGTGGGAGTAGGAATAGGAGTGGGAGGGGAAGTAAGATCAAAGGGTGGAGGTGGAAAAGCAGAGTGAAAGATTGGAGGGACAGTGACGTGGTGGGAGAACAGCTTGCAAGAGAAGTATAGAGAAGGGTCAGGTACGAGAGGGTGTAAAAGGGTGAGCGTGACACTGGGTGAAAGAAAGCACCATTCCCCGAGTTCTGCACACGGACATGATAGGGAAAGTTAGAGGTTCCCTAGGGATTCAGGTAGCCAGCATCTCAGGGCAAACACCCAAAGTGTAGAGAAGAAGAAAGACAGATAGGTGTTACTGATCAGTAGTTTATTAACAACCCAGTAGGGACGTCTGGTGCTGGGTGGCGAGACCCAGGCCCGGGAAAGGTCGAGAGAGGAAAGGGCTAGCCCTAGCAGCAATGTTCCCATCTCATTAGACTCTGAAGAACCAGAAGAGAAAAGCAGCCATTCTGACGATTAAGTTCAATAAACACCCTTGGTTTTTCCAAAGAGTCAGTGGGCCTCATTACGACTCAGGCGGTAAGGGGTTAACGGCAGCGTTAACAGCGCCGCCCCTTACCGCCTGATTACGAGGTCCCCTAGCGCCATGGTGCTTTTAACACCTGCTTTTAGCAGGTGTTAAAATCCATGGCGCTAAGGGACCATGGAGTTAATTACGCCACCGTAATTTACGGTGGCGTAATTAACGCCTTCCCCACTCCCATTATGCCCTATGGGGCAAAAATGGCAATGGGGAAGGGTAAATGGGGATTGGGGACTTACCGCCCCGCCTAGGTCGGAATGGGGCGGTAAGTCCGCCAACCACCATGGCGTAAACGTAGTTTACGCCATGGTGGTAAAGTCACGGCCCAGGCGGTAACTTACCGCCTGGGTCGTAATGAGGCCCAGTGTGGTTATTTGTGGCGGGCGGCCCTGTCACATAAAATCTCCAGCACCAAGCTGAACATATTTTAATTCAGAATGTATAGACTACTCACCTACAATCATTCTCCAAACCTTGCTGGCAATACATCTCGACTACAAGAATGTTCTATGCAAAGATCCCTCTGTGCTTGCCACTAAAGCATCAGATGGTGCATAGCATTGCTGCTATATTATAAAAGAAGGATAAGATGGTAAACTTTCTTTACTTCCACCCCTCCTTCTTCCCCAACGATTAGACACCTCTGACAGATTCTCCGGCACTACAGGTCTTGACAACATAGACTGCGTGCAACATTCCAAATTTCAAAAAACTTTTTTGTTTAATACAGAATATTTAAATTAAAACATAAGATACTACCCACACCTAACACAGTGTACAAAACTACCACTAAAACCTACAAAATCTAAAAAGCTAAATTTCAAATAAACCACTTTACAAATGGACACAGACGAAATCACATATCACAGTACATAGAAAAAACCTAAATGTGTCACTAAAACAACATATAATCCCAACATGTTTCTGTTCTTTAAAGCCCCTTTCGGGCGAACATTCCTCAGGGGAACCTTTAAAACAGCCACTATTCTTCTCAACACCGTGAGTGCTTTATGACCTGGTTGAACCAAAAGAATCTTTTTCTGAAATTTACGGGATCCATATGTGACTTTGAGACTCATTTTCTGGATATTACCATCTTTCATGAAAATGGAGTGTTAAAAGTGAAGCCCTACACAAAGGCTACTGACAAGAATTCTCTTCTGCACTTTAACAGCCATCATGCTAAGCATTTGAAAAACAACTTACCTTTTGGGCAGTTTAAGGTTAAAAAGGAATAGTAGTAGAAAAGAGGATTTCCGTCTAAGTGCGGACGCACTTACTCAGAAACTGCGAAACAAAGGCTATCCACCTAGAGTGATTAAGACTGCTTCAAAAAGAGCAAACAATAATAATCGGGAGGCTCTTTTGGAGAAAAATGTGAAAATAAAGAGAAAGATTGGTACTGTTTTTGTTAATACTTTTTCAAATTTATCATACAAAATTAAATCTATTGTGATGAAAACTTGGAAAAAGGTATACAGAGGAAAAGAAGCCTTGCCCCCTTTGGTGGGGTTTAGAAAAAGTCAAAACCTAAGGAACATTTTGATCAGGAATGATGTAACTGAGAAAAGTACACCACTGGTGAGACAAACCAGGTTATGGGGGTTACCAGAAATAAAAGGGCATTTTCCTTGCGGTAAATGTAGTATGTGTGCCCAAACTAAAGAGATTAGATATATACAAATTTTACCTAATCTGAAATGGGTGTGTAATGAAATGACCAACTGTAACACATCCAATGTTGTGTATTTAAACACATGCCCCTGTGGCCTATATTATGTAGGCAAGACTAACAGACAATGTAAAGTCTGTATGGTGGAACATCGGAGCTGCATCAGAAATCAAGTGATTGCAGCTCCTTTAGTGAAACATTTTCTTGATATGAAACATGGCTGCAATGACTTTGTGGTTTATTTTGAAAAAGGTGCATGGCCATAGGAAAGCCGAGACAGACCAGAAATTATTGAACCTGGAACAAAAAATTATTTTTAAATTGAACCTGGGGCTCAATGAGAGTATTGATTGGCATCTGGTCAGCCAAACATAAATATTTTCTGCTGACTATTGTTTGCAATTTTGGCTGTGTTTTGAATTTATTTGAATTTTCCTTATTTTGTGCCATCTACATTTGCAAAAATTTGACTGTCTGTTGCTTGATTTTTGTAATGCTGTGTCGATTTCTTTTGAATGGTTTTGTGCCCCCCAGTGCACTTTCTTCTCAACACTGCTTCCTCTTGTTGTTGGGTGGTTTGATGCAAAGATGGCCGCTAGTTTTTTCTTACCGGCTAGTACCTAACTGAAGAGTGTAGTCCTTCCTTAGTGTTCACTAGGAAGATTGCATGTCAAAGATGGCCGCTGTATTTTCTTGCCGGCGTGTATTTAATCGAAAAGCATAGTCCTTTCTTAGTGTTTAATAGGAAGTGGTGAGCGTTTTCCTGCACTTGGTGAAAACACATGCTGGTGCTGCACGGTCTTCTTTCAAACCCCGCGAGTCATTAGCGAGGATTTTGTTTCTCCTAATCTAGAGGTCAGCATGTTGTTCTTGAACTTTAGTAGCTACATTACTTTCAGTGATGTTGGTGGCTATTATCCCTTTTCCGCAGTTTTTTTACTTACTGAACGTTGAGGTGTTGTGTACTATCTCTCACTACTTGGTCACGTTCAGCATGTTTTTACACATTTAATGGCTGTGAAGACCGCTGGTGTATGACACTACTGTTTGGAAGCATGAGCTCTAATGACCTAGGCTGGGCTTGAAATGGTTTCTTTTCTTCCCCTTTTTTTACACATTTGGGAGCCGTGGTGTATCGGTGCATTTTAATGCTCTTTGAGATGGTTGGTGACCGCCCTTCTTATATTACAGATTGGTTCTGCGTCCTCTTTTGTAATCATCTGCAGACTTGGTTGTCATTACAAGGGATTTCATCCCCTTGCCCCACGTTGTGGGTGGCTTCACTTGCGTGTTTAATATATCCTGAACAATTCATGACTGTTGTCCTGTAGTGATCTGTGGCTCATTGGTAGTGTGATGTGTCCTTTCTAGGTGTGACGATATTTTCGGCGGATTGAGACGCCTTTTGAAGTATCTTGGTTTTTCAATGAAGAAAAATTAGTCTATCTGTCATTTAAAGACGTGCGTTGAAGATTCACCACATTAAGGTAAATCTAATTGGTTTAATTTCTAAACCTTTTTGTGGAATTGTTCTCTTGACTGAGTCAACTCCACTTTTACATTTGGTAATACCCCCTCCCCTGGGGATCCGATTAGTTTCCTTCTTTGCAGGCTGGTTGCCTGAAACTACCCATTCAACACGGTGTTGAGAAGAATAGTGGATGTTTTAAAGGTTCCCCTGAAGAATGTTCGCCCGAAAGGGGCTTTAAAGAACAAACATGTTGGGATTATATGTTGTTTTAGTGACACGGTTTTTTCTATGTAATGTGATATGCGATTTCGTCTGTGACCATTTGTAAAGTGGTTTATTTGAAATTTAGCTTTTTAGATTTTGTAGGTTTTAGTGGTAGTTTTGTACACTGTGTTAGGTGTGGGTAGTATCTTATGTTTTAATTTAAATATTCTGTATTAAACAAAAATGTTTTTTGAAATTTGGAATGTTGCACGCAGTCTATGTTGTCAAGACCTGTAGTGCCGGAGAATCTGTCAGAGGTGTCTAATCGTTGGGGGAGAAGGAGGGGTGGAAGTAGAGAAAGTTTACCATCTTATCATTCTTTTATAATATAATCTATGTTCCTATTGGTGGAGTAAGATGTGGTACATATAAATAGGATCCTGTGTACCTATTTGATTACATGCATAGCATTGCTGCGTTATCATCTGCATTCACTATCGGTTATATTCGGAGTGAAATACAATTTGGGCATTCGGACACTTAACCTTGCAGAGAAATTAACCACATTATCTGCAGAAGGGGGTTAAGTTTAGTTTATTTAATTTATATAGCGCCATATTGGCCAGTGGGCATAAAGGCGATAAACATCAAACACATAAAAACTTTAAAACGCCAAAACAAAAATGAATAAGACACCACATTTAACCCTGCACTGCAAATCAGGATCTTACTACATTAGGAGATACATTCATACATACGACAGGGTAAAATGAACTTAAACCAGAACACAGGCAGTCCATAATAGAAATAGCCTTATGCAATAGAACATACAATCACCTTCAGCTCAGCCGGCACATTAACCAGGTTATTGCAATTTGCTAAAAACGATGGAAGATTGCTACTACCACAGCCAACCAATATGCAGTCTATTCCAAAATGAGCATGATTGGTCAATCAAGTCAGTACTTCTTATGACCCCCAGGCCGGTCCTTTATCTTAGCCAGACCATGACCTTGTTCCTCAAAGATTCTTTAGATTCAAACCCTGCTGGCGTTGTAACGTCGGAAATAATAAAATGTCTCCGGTCAAGAACACATTCTCTTAAGAACTTTGCCCGTATAAAGGGCATCTGAGATTTGGCAATTTGCAAACTCATAGTGAGCATCCCTTGCAGCTTGTATCCCCTATTACAGCATCAACACGACTCGGCATGAACGGTCCATCTTAAAAGAGATCACATATTGTGCAGATGGATCTAAAAAGTCGAGGCGGATATGAAAATGTATGCATTTCTGGAAATCAGCAATAATCCGGTCTCCGACTATCTGCCACATCGGTTTAATATTCTCAGGATCCACATTATACATCTCCATAGAATCCACCAAGGACTGTGAGGCAGTATTCAACAGGCTTTCCTCTTCTTTTTCTTCTATTTTCCTGCACAACTGTCGGGGCAGATCGGGACACGGCAGCGACGGGACCAAATAATTAGGACTACCATACTGCTCAATGTTATGCTCTGTTCATTGCTTCAGTGTAGCTGCAGTGGTTTGAAATGCTTGGCGCCACAATTTGTACCAACGTGGCCCCCTGATTCAGACCCTTGGCAAGACCAATTTTTACATCCAGTGTTTCACTCAATATTTTATTTTTGCGACTGCTGTGAGGGTGCAGAAGTAAGGCTTGGACACAATGGTGGCATGTATTTGGGCAGAAACCTTTACTATATGAAAAAGGGTGGGAGAACTGCTCTTCTGCCCCTAAAACTAAGCGGGGTTTCCCCTGCTTCAAAGAAAACTAAGGAAACGGTCAGAATGTCCCAAACTATGAAGTCTGTCATTGTCGAGTCTCAAAAAGCCTACTTGTGTCTCTAACACTAATAACTAAACAACTGTGCAAGGAGGATCTCTTTGCAAAGTAAAGTGTTCTTTGTAGATCCGGTATCCACAGAAACGGTAGAAAATAAAATACAGAATTGAGAAATGACTGCATCTTTTTTAGGAAATGTTGGGAGTTTTTTTAAATATAGGTGTGTGGTGGGGCAACGGTAATAGTTAAGGTAGAGGCGGGGGGTCTCCCCCTGCATTATTATAAAAAATGTAATTAAAAAAAAGGTGGTCAAGCCAACAGAAAAGTTCCCAGTCTCTCGGTTAAACACAAGTTTAAACAAATTATCAAATGTTCAAAGCAGAGGTACTGTTGTATACCTCTAAAGTGCTCCGTTGCTTCTCCAAGCTAGGTCTGTGCTCAATAAAATACTGTAAGACTCCAAGGTTAGGGTTGTAATCCTTTCTGATAGATTCTGTCTTATAGTGTTTCTCTCCTTTTGGGGCCTCTCAGGCCTGCACTTGCTTATACAAATGTCAGTAGGCAGTTCACAAGAATATGCTTCTTATGTTTCTCCTATTTATCCCACCAACGTGGCACACTCCTATTGCCAAGCATAGGATTCGTTTTAATTATGTATGCTTCACTTATTTTGGGTGCGGGCCCCAGAATTGCAATATTCAAAACCGGCCTGGTGCACTCTCCTGCCAAGCATTTGTTCTTTAATGGATTGTCCCTCTTTGGTAAGAGTCGAAGGCTCGTAATATTCAGAGCAGCCTGGTTTACTCTCATGCCAAGCCATAGTCCCAGCGTGGACTCTCTCTCTTTGAGTGCGAGTCAGAGACTTGCAATATTCTAATTGGCTCAGTTTCAGTTTCTCATATAGGTACGGGTTCTAGACTCGCACTTGGTTTCCAAGGTCCTAGACCCTGTGGTTCCAGCTTCCGCCTTCACCCCATGCTCCTTACCTCTAGCACCTCTCTGGTAACCAGCTTACCGGTTTGCTTCCATCTGATAGGTACCAGTGTTTCCCGAGCAGCGGCTGCATCTTTTGAGGCTCCAGTAACGTTCTGGGCTCCTTTGCAGTAGCTCTCCTGATGTCTGCTTGTCCTTGGCAGTACGTCCTCTCTCATGGACGCTTCGCCAGTGCTTTGGATGCCTGGAGGTTTTACTCGGCAGCAGCCCAAGCAGTCCTTGCTTCTTGGACCATGTTCGGGTTCTCCTCCTCTGTTCGTGTGGTGTGTTTAAACTCCCACGTTGGAAAATTGAATTGTTTTGGGCCAATCACATTCGTTGAGAAGCTAGAGCGCTCCTTCTGCTTCTCACGAGTGATCCTTGGACCCTGTGGTCATGTTCTTCCCAATACATAAAGTAAAGTCAGATGTAGCATGCTTTGCATTCTCTAATGTTTCAGTTTCGTAAAACAGATTAAGTTTCCCCAATACTTGAAAGATCTATACTATCAAAAGAAGGGGTAAGGAGAATATAGCATTGAAGAAGGGTTTAGGTGTAATAACATGGGGGTATACCACGTTCTCTGAACATGGTCGTCCCTAATCCTATAAGGGGGATCCTCTTCCAGATGATTCTCCCTCGGTGCACCAACCCCATGGGGACTATTGTACTGTGGACGCACCGCTCTAGCCCCAACAGAAAGGTCTTCCCCCTAGGGGAGAAAGGACGACATCCTCAGATTCATCACACACCTTTACCCTTATGCAGCTGTTTTCCACATCTCCAAGTGGAAACCAAAACAAAATGTCCACATTACCCCGTTCTTTACCTTTTCTATGTTCCACACGAAAGCAATAAGGTTGGAGATCATGAAGCCAGCGCATAATTCTGGGGTTCACATCTTTATGGAGACTCATCCAGGTGAGGTGCGAGTGGTCAGTAACTAGTCGAAAATGTATAAGATAATTCCTCAAATACCCCACCGCCCACTTAATAGTTCGAGCATCCAGTTCGAATGTTTCATAATTTTTTTGTCGAGCAAAATAATTTTCTACTGATGTATAATACCAGATGCTTTATTCCCTCGTATTCCCAGGACAAGACGGCCCCTTGACCAGTCTTTGAAAGGTCGGTTTGAAGAATACATTCTTTGGTGAAGTACTTTCAATACCGGGGAACTACAAAGGATAGACTTTAAGGTATTAAAGCGAGCCTGATCGGTTTTGCCCCACTTGAGTTTTTGGGGTTCCACGTTCTTTAGTTTGTCAATAAGACAGGAGGTGATGGAAGAGTAGTTTGTTATGAACCGCTTACAATATCCGACCAGGCCAAGAAAGTCTCTTAGATCCCATTTAGATTTTGGTACCAGGGTCCTGAGAAAACTAAAAAACAATGGTGCACTGTGTTACTGAGGTGCATTGAGAAACTACAGCAAAATTGCAATGCTATGGGAAAACAAACATGAGGAGATCACAAGATAAGACACAAAAAGAAACACAGTAATCCGTTCAATTCGAAACATAATATACTTTATTCATGCCTTGCATTGCAAGACAAAACGACAGCAAATCACTACATATGCAAGCAAATCAGCACTCTTTAAGCAGCTGTGCAACTAGCCCAGCCCCTCCAGCTTCTCCTAGCAATGCTCTCAAACCAGCTGAGCCTAACCTACTGTATCTCGAGCAATGCTCTCCCTAGCATTAGCAAATAGCAAAACAGCTAAATAGCATATTCCTGTCTCCACACACAGCTCTCTATGCTCCTATGAGACAGTTTCCCTCCCCACTAGCTCTTTCCAAAATGCTCATCTCCAGCAAAACTCATGAGACTCTCACCCATCAGAGTCCTCACTCATCCAAGAGACTCCCCTCTTGCTCTAATGGCGATCTCCTTCACCGCCTCCCACTGACTCACACCAACCCATCAGAGCGAGTGCAACAGAGAGAGAGGCTCCCCTTAATGCGGATCAGATCTCTGCAATCTGCGTCTGCCATCTCCTGACAGCCTGCATCTACTCAATCAGCCTCTGCAGTCTAATGCACCTGCATTCTGATGCAGCTGCTGACAGTCAGAATCTACTCAACAGAAATCCCCACAGTAATACATTAGCATTGTAGTGCTGTGACGCACTCATTTCTACATATGTGCACAGTAAGAGTTTCATAGGAGACAGCATGTCTTCCTACGTACACTTCTATACTTCATGAGTGCAGACATTTGTTATGGCATGGACTGTACCAGTCACAGTGACTGGTTTCTTTCTAACATTCTCCAAAGGAACAGACAAGCTATTGATAGCATTACACAAGACAGCAGTCTCGTCAGCAAATTCCTAAGCAAAGCATTCTCTTTCAGACCGAAAGGCACATACTCTCCTCCCAGCTCTCTGCCAGCCAAGGCCATTCTGTCTGGGCCAAAGAGTTACTGGCAAAGACAACTCATCATTCCATTCCACACTGTGCAACAACAATCCTTCCGTGCACGATTCAGAATGGACAGAGAGAAAACACATTCTCTCTAGCGCCTAAAAGCACCTCTATATGCTATACTAATATGACAAGTGTACGTGATTCACATGGTTTTCAAGCAAATATGGAACCATTATAGCTTAAGCAAACCCATCATGTTAATATGGCCTATTTCTAGTTAAATGGATAAATGAATACCTGGTCAATTGATGATTTAAAAGATCAATTACTCACATGATAACTACCATAGAAAAATTTGGACTAATGTGTACTGATCTAACCTTTTTCGGTTTCGGGTTCTAGAAGCCCAATGCTGACAACAACAAAAAACAAATACTCTACGGCAGAATGAACCAGATGGCCTTTTGGGGGTTTAGTGGTAAGACCAGCTTTCCTCAGGGCCCTGGTACCCTTGTAAAGGGGGCTCAAATGTTCTTCCCAAGTTCTACTATCAATGACTAGGTCATCCAAGTAGGCCCCGCAAAACGCAGAGACTGGCCGAAGAACCATACTCATTCATCTCTGAAAAGTCACAGGTGCCCCGTGGAGACCAAATGGTAGAACCTTAAATTGAAATAGCCCAAAAGGAGTGGAGAAAGTTGCCTTCCCCATGTCCTTTGTTTTCACTGGTACTTGCCAATAGCCCTTAGTTAGGTCAATCTTTGAGAGAAAAACTGCAGATGCCATTCGATCATTAAGGTATTCGATCCTGGGCATAGGATAGTTGTCAAACTGGGATAATGGGTTCAACTATCTAAAGTCAATACAAAATCTCCACAATTAATCTGGTATCGCTACTAGGACCATATGGGGAGTACAAGGGGCTTTGTGTTGTTTCTATTACATTGGAAGCTAGCATTTTCTCCAGTTCCTGCTGGACTATTTCTCTAGCTTCCGGAATTCGATCAGGTTTTAAACTGATAACTTTATCCGCAGAAGTATAGATATTAATAAAAAAAACTCTTTTACTCTCCTTGGAGACTGGCCATTAAAACAGAAGTGGTTTCAACTGGATCCTCCATTCACTCCATTAACAGATTGATGTGATAAATCTGTTTTGACCCTTCCATCTGGCTGTGACACCCGATAATTACAGGGTGCCGTTTGTTCAAGAATTTCATAGGGACCATGTGTCACAGGTTTCCACCCTTCTCACCTGTCTATGTTTGTTGGAGTTCTTCGATGGAGTCTTCTTTCGCACAGTTCGGGTCTTGTATAACCCTTTGTGTAGGTCCTCGGGTTCCAGCGTGCGTTCAGCGTCCCGATTCCTGGGAACATTCAGATGTCCGGGGAAGTCCGAGGAAATCCAGGAAAACGAGTACACGGAGATCCGGGATGCAATAGAGGACAAAAAGAGGGGAAATGAAGGAGGAGGAATTTAGGGGAACCGGGTACCAGGAATCAAAGGTAAAGCACAAGCAAACTACGGCAGCACACGTCTAGCCACGGCAAGTGGTAGCGTTGAGATGCACAGGGGCGCGGGGGCATGTTCGCTTTATAGTGCGTAATGCGTACAGCGCAGAAACTGGTAAACAGTGTTCCGCGTTCGGCGGCCATGTTGGGAGTACTGCGGAGTGCAAGCCCCTATGGGTCAGGGACCAGGAAGTCCAGAACGGACGCTTCCGATGGTTCATGACAACATGCCTCCTCCGAAGGCCTGTTCCTCCGGGTTTGCCCGGGTGTATAAGGTAGTACCTTTGAAGTAGTCTAGGGCCGTTTAGGTTTGAGACTGGTTCCCAGGTGCGTTCACTGGGTGGATAGCCTTTCCACTCAACCAGATACTGTAGCTGACCACGTCTGTACCTGGAGTCACATATTCTGGACACTTCGTATTCTAGCTGGTCATCGACAACCATCTTGGAGCAGTCCGGGAGGTCTGGACGTATGGTTTCATTAGAGGTGTGTGAAACACTGGGTGGATCCTCTTCCAGGAGTCTGGTAGTTTGAGTCAGAAGGCCACTGGGTTAATGATTTCCTTTATGGAAAAGGGGCCATAGTACCGAGGAGCCAACTTATTAGGTCATAAGTGTCGAGGCAGTAGTTTCAAGGATAGTCAGACCTGATCACCCACTGCATAGGAAGGTCACCCACTGCATAGGAAGGTCCTGGTCTTCTTTTGGAGCCCGCATAGTGCTTGATGTTAGTTCGGGCCCTTTCGAGGTGTTCTTTGGCTTCTTTGTGTACGTTGATGAAGGTTTCAATCCAGGAGTCGACTGTAGGAACTGGTGTAGGATGTGAGAGAAGATATGGTAGAACCGAAGGGTGGAATCCTTGGCTGCAGAAGAAGGGGCTGGTCTTGACAGCCGAGTGATCCGAATTGTTGTAGGCAAATTCAGCCACAGGTATTAAGAGAGACCAATCGTCCTGGACCTTGGTGGTGAAACAACGAAGATACTGCTCCAGGGTTTGGTTCACACGTTCTGTAGCTCTGTTGGTCTGTGGATGATAACCTGAGGAGAGGGCACGTTGGATTCCTAGTATACGGCATAAGTGTTTCCAGAATTGAGATATCTATTGAGGACCTCTATCTGATGATCTTGGAAGGGAGTCCATGAAGTCGGAATATGTGTTCCAGAAAGATTCCAACGAGTTCTGAGGAATATGGTAGTTTATACAAGGTTTTAAAATGAGCCATGTGAGTAAATACATCAATGTTAATCATGATAGTTGTGTATCCCCTGGAAGGTGGTAGTTCCACAATAAAGTCTGTAGCAATAAATTCCCAGGGTCTTGTTGGTAGCGTTGGTTGGAGTAGGAGATCCGCCGGCCTCTTGTTATCATGCTTGTTTTGATTGCAGACTGCACAGGCTTGGATGTACTGCTGGACGTCAACATTCATTTTTGGCCACCAAAACGGCCTTTGTATTACACGGAGAGTGTTGGTAATGCCACGATGTCCTGAATGAAGGGTATCATGACAGAGGCTTGTAATCCTGCGTCGCAGTCTGTGTGTGGGAATGACCAGGCCATTTTTCTTGAACAAATATCCTTCCTTGGTTTTAAGATTCCATCGATTCTTCCCAGTAAATTCCTTCCAGATCTCAGAGGACAGAGTTTGAATCCGAATGTCTTCCAGGAGAGTGATTGCTTGGGCTATGAAAATTGTATGGGGAAACATCTTTGGGAAGGATCGATCTTCAAGAGTTTTGTAGTCGGGACGTCAGGATAAGGCATCAGCAATTATGTTGTGTGTTCCAGGAACATGATGGATTTGGAACTGGTACTGGGCAAAGAAGAAGGCCCAACGGGCTGGACGACTGTTCATACATTCCAGGGATTGTAGAACTTGGAGATTCCGATGATACGTACGGACCTGAACAGGATGTTTAGCTCCCAGGAGTAGATGACGCCACTCTGTGAAGGTTTGACGGAGGGCCAACAATTCCTTTTCCAGAACAGAATAATGGGTCTTGCTAGGAGTTAGGGTTTGCGATAGATAAGCGATGGGGGTTTCTAACTTGTCCTCGAATTCTTGCTTTAAGACTGCTCCGATGGCATAGTTAGAGGCATCAGTCTCCACTAGGAAAGGTCGATCAATGTCAGGTTGAGCCAAGATGGGGGGCTTGTGTAAATTCCGACTTCGAACATTGGAACACCTCGTCTTGGGCTGCGGTCCAGTGGAAGGGAGTATCCGTCTTCAACAATGTAATGATCGGTTGAACTATCTCCGAAAAGGAAGGTATGAATTTCCGGTAGAAGTTGGCAAGCCCAAGGAAGGATTGAATCTGTTTCACAGTTGTTGGAACAGGCCAGAATAGTATGGAATTTACTTTTGAGTGGTCCATTCCAATTCCTTCTGGACTAAGGACAAATCCGAGATAGTGAACAGTAGAGACATGAAAAGGGCATTTCTCAGGTTTAGCCAGCAGTTTATGTTCGCATAGCCGTTGTAACACTTCCTTGACATGCTCTTCATGCTTAAGAGGGTCCTGGCAGTATATCAGTAGGTCGTCCAGGTAAACTATGACGAAGAGGAACAGCATATCGGAGAACACCCGGTCCATAAAACGTTGGAAGACCGCTGGGGCATTGGCGAGTCCGAAGGGCATCACCAAGTATTCAAAGTGACCAAAGGGTGTTCTAAAGGCTGTTTTCCATTCGTCACCTTCCTTTATACGGATCAGATGGTAGGCACCTATGAGATCTAATTTCGTGAAGATTACAGCTCCTCTCACCGCTTCCAGGATATCCGAGATTAAGGGCAATGGGGAGCGGTCCTTGAAGGGTGCATTGATTAAGACCACGATAATCAAGACAAGGCCTAAGCTCCTTAGTATCTTTCTTGGGAGCGAAAAACAACAAAGCTCCCGTCAAGGATTTGGATGGTCATATGGTGCCATTTTCTAGGTTAGTATCCAAGTACTCTCGAGGGCTCTTTTCTCTGGTTCTAATAGGATGAACATCCTTCCAAAGGGAATCACTGCTGAGGGTTCAGTATCAATAGCACAGTCTTCAGGTCTGTGAGGGGGGTAGGGCTTGAACTATGGCAGTTGAAAACACATCAATGTAATCCCGATAATATTTGAGACTGAGTGGGCCTTGCTGGTCTGTCAGCGTACCTTCAGAGGATCTTGACGAGGAATCCAGGGATAGGCAGTGAGACATGCAATGTTAGGAGCCAAGAAACAAGGATCCTGCTGCCCAGTTGATGTATGGGTTGTGCTTCGGTAACCAGGGCATACCCAGTACCAATAGATAATGGGCAGACTTCATGATGTCAACTTGATCATCTCTTGATGATGGTTTATCGAGAGCTGGATCTCTTTGGTTTGCAGGGTTATTGGTCCTGAAGAGAGAGGTCATCCATCAATGGCCTCTACAGGTTGCATGATGTCTCGAGTTTCATATGGAATGTGGTGGGTAGTGACCCAATCCTGATCTATAAAAATCCCCATGGCTCCACAATCCACTAATGCCAGAATGGGGTAAGTTTCTTTCTTGGACGGCGATAGAAAGGCCTACAAGATCACAAGGTTGTTTTGTCCAGGAGAGTTCAAGGATGGAATAGATGTGGAGCAAACATCTCTCTCCCGAAGCTGTGCTCCATCTAGGATCGGGAGCTGGCGTTTCCCAACGCTGTGGAGGGGCCAAAGGACATTCTCTCACAAGATGTTTATCTGAGGCACAGTACATACGCAGCCCGGTGTGAATCCATCGCAATCTTTCTTGCGGGGAGATTGGTTCCGCGGAAGGCCCCCAGTCGCATGGGTTCTGGGTCTGTGGTCGGGGCAGAAGTGGGCTCGGGTTCGGAAGCTGATTCTATAGAGGTCTTTTGGTAAGGCATCTTTGTTTTCTTCTTTTCCGCCTTCCTTTCCTGGATTTGAAAGTCTATTTGTAAAGAGAGGTCCATAAGGGCCTGGAAGGAACCTGGGCGAGCTACCCTGTCTAGCTCGTCTTTTATCTCTTCGTTTAGTCCTCTCCGGAATAGGGTAAAGCAGGCATCCGAGGACCAATCTGCTTCCTTAGCCAGTTGCTTAAAGCGCGTTACATAGGTAAGCATATCCCGAGAGCCTTGTTGGAAATCCAATAGACGTTCTTGGGCACTGTAAACCTGTTCTGGGCGGTCAACCGTGGTCTTTAGAGCCCATACAAACCCATCATAATCATCCAGGAGGGCATCTCCAGAATTAACTAAGGGCGTAGCCCAGGTTAATGCATTCCCGGAGAGATGCGAAATCATAAAGCCCACCTTTGCCCTGGGGGTGGAAAAGTAGTAGGACTTAAAAGGTAAAGTGCACTAAACACGAATCAAGGAAGCCACAAAGGTTCTTGGAGGAGCCATCATATTTATCCACTACTCCGCCCAGCAATACACGTTCCTTGGTCGCGGAATCACATGACAGGACTAGTTGTTTTAATGCGGCATTCTCGGCTTTGAGACTCTGAACTTCTGTGGTTAACTCTTGCATGCCGCGCATGAGGTCTTGAACTGCAGCCTCCATGTCCGTATCTGTATCAGTTTGTTGGCGTCTCAATCTGTCACAGGTTTCCCCCCTTCTCACCTGTCTATGTTGTTTGTTGGAGTTCTTCGATGGAGTCTTCTTTCGCACAGTTCGGGTCTTGTATAACCCTGTGTGTAGGTCCTCGGGTTCCAGCGTGCGTTCAGTGTCCCGACTCCTGGGAACGTTCAGATGTCTGGGGAAGTCCGAGGAAATCCAAAAAAACAGCGAAGAGTGCACACGGAAGACGAGTGCACAGAGATCCGGGATGCAATAGAGGACAAAAAGAGGGGGAATGAAGGAGGAGGAATTTAGGGGAACCGGGAACCAGGAATCAAAGGATAAGCACAAGCGAACTACGGCAGCACACGTCTAGCCACGGCAAGCGGTAGCGTTGAGACGCGCAGGGCCGTGGGGGCGTGTTCGCTTTATAGTACGTAATGCGTACGGCGCGGAAACTGGTAAACAGTGTTCCGCGTTCGGCGGCCATGTTGGGAGTACTGCTGAGTGCAAGCCCCTATGGGTCAGGGACCAGGAAGTCAAGAAAGGACGCGTCTGATGGTTCATGGCACCATGCCAACGGGAAAGCATTTCATGTTCCGAGGCTGGAAGGAGTTTGGAATGAGTACCAACACTTTCTGACCAACACAAAAAGAACGTGTCTCGGTATTTTGGACATAGTGGCCTTTTAATGTTCTTGGGATTTCCTAAAATGTGAATGTACTATAGATCTAACTACAGCCATAGGTTCCTTTAGGCGTTGAGCAGTCTGGGATGGAGGTAAAATGGCCTCTTCCTGTTCTTCCCATGTTTCTTTTAGCATATCAAGAACATCCCTAAGGTCTCGATCATATAGAGGTTTGAATAGGGAGAAAACTAGGGAGGATTGGGGGCTTTGCCAAACAGCAAAGAGGGCCCACGGTATCATAGTGTCCCAATTTCTCCCATCAGCCTTTACAAGCTTCTTGAGTACCGTTTTTAAGGTCTTAATAAATCGTTCTACCAGTCCGTCAGTTTTTGAGTGATACACTAAAGTTCTGAGGGTTTTCCTCTGTAGAATTTATTTTACTTCGGCCATAAACCGGCTTATAACAGTTGTTCCCTGGTCAGTTAGGATGTCCTTAGGGAACCCTACTCAGGACAGGACGGGAAGCAGGTGTTTGAGAATTTGTTGGGTAGTTTTTGATCTCACAGGGAAAGCCTCTCGATAGCTAGTGGCATAGTCCAATATGAATAAGATATACTGGTTTCCCAGTTTGGAAGTCTCCAGAGGGCCAACAACGTCCATTGCTATCCTTGAAACGGGTATGTCAATAATGAGAAGTGGCTGTAAGGGAACTAGGGTGAGGGTAGAGTAACACTGGTCTTCTGACAGAGCGGGCAAGTCAGAACGAAATGTTTAACCTCTGCATATAGCCCATGCCAGTGAAAGCAGTTTAGTATTTGCGCCTGGGTCTTAGCAGCCCCTAGATGTCCAGCTTTGAGATGGGTGTGTGCTATTTCTAACACCACTCTCCTATGGCTACTTTGTACAACTATTTGGGAGTGGGGAGTCCCATCCGGTCCAACAGCACCTCTATACACTGAGCCATGTTTAAGAAAAAAAAAATGGACCCTCTTCCTCGGGAATGACTTTGAGGAGGGCCTCTGCTAGTACTGGGTCATTACGCTGTGCAAAGGCCAGGTCAGGGATAATTTCCATGTCATCTTCACCAGGGGGAATCTTTCTCAGCTCAAAGGTACTTTCTGGTTCTATATCTGCCTCCCGAAACCCTCGGTTCCTACATCAGTAACTTCTAGTTCGATCTTTTCTACCATTTTGGGGAATAGGGCTTTTTCCAAAATACCTTGAGCTGTTTTGTCCCCAGGCTTGATGTGATAGGATTGTTTACCATTGTTTTGTAGCAGTAATTTGACATCCCCTCTAAAATCTGGGTCCATCACCCTGCCATTACATCTAGGCCATACTTCCAAGCCAGACCAGACTTTTCCGGACAACCTGATGCAAGTCCCAGAGGGGGGAAATCCATACTAAATATGTTGGTATTGGTTGTCTTTCGCCAGGTTCTAGGATGGCTTCTCTTCTAAATCGAGAGATCAAATCCAATTGACTCCTTAGTGGCAACTGAGGGAGGACTAGCAGGATCACTAGGTTTAAGATCCCACCCCTGACACCATATGTGAGGGTGCAAAATAAGGCTCTGACATAATGGTGACATGATTTTGGGCAAAAACCTTTAATATATGGAAAACGTTTGGAAAATGCCTCTGTCCCTAAAACTAAGTAGGGTTTAGAAAACCAAGGAAATTGTCAGAAAGTTCATAACTATAAAGTCAGTCACTGTTGGGTCTCAAAAAGCCTACTTCTGTCACTAACACTAATAACTTAAACTATTTATTTTATTATTTATTACATTTATTATACGCCCAGACCATGAGGTATCGCAGCGTAGTTACAGACAGTTTGGTTATTACAGAATTAGAAAAGCAATAGCAAATCACAACTTCATCAAACATTTGTACATGGTGGTTTCATATTAACATAATTACAGCCTGGAGATGGTTAGGATCTAGCGTTCTGGCTGAGATGTGGTGGGTAGAAATTAGTTAAATAGCCAGGTTTTTACTGCTTTTTTGAAGAGTAGGAAAGACTCTTCCTTCTTGATGGTTATCGGGAGTGCGTTCCAGTGTTTGGGGGCCAGAACTTTAAAGCTGCTGCCTCCTGCCCTAGAGCTTTTGTATCGTGGTATTTCAAGGAGTGTGCTGTTATTTGCTTTGTTGGCAATGCATTTGTGAGTGATAATTCTAGCCTTGTTTGGTAGCCAGTGGGTTTCCCCTTCTGATGTCTGAGATGTGGTCGGACTTTATCCCTAACGCAGCACGTACTGCTTTGTTCTGCATGAGTTGCCTTTAGCCAAGTTGGTATTGGAAGGACCTAGTAGTAATACATTGCAGTAGTCCAACTTGGAAAGGATTAATGCTCTTTCTAAGGGGACCATTTTTTATGGGTGAGGAATTTGCGACTTAGGGCAATACGTTTAGAGGTGTCAGAGGTGGCAGATGAGGGCGTTTATTTGTTTGGTCATTGTTAGGTTGGCGTCTAAGAATACGCAGAGGGTTTTAACTTGTTTGAGTACTGGTATCTCTGTGCCATTGATTGTGAATGAAGAGTAATCCGACTGTAATGCATTCATTTTGC
Source organism: Ambystoma mexicanum (assembly GCF_040938575.1). NCBI lineage: Eukaryota > Metazoa > Chordata > Amphibia > Caudata > Ambystomatidae > Ambystoma > Ambystoma mexicanum. The sequence goes on from NC_090923.1 coordinate 532,436,419, forward strand.
TTTTAGAGCCTACAATGAAAAGCTCAGTTTCATCGTCATTGAGACAGACTGTTGTGGGCCATCCAGTTTTGAATTAGGGCATATATTTGGTTAATGAGCAAGGTGTCCTGTTCGTAGTTGCCTGATAGTGGGATGAGTATCTGGGTGTTATCTGCGAAGTTGGTGTAGATGACACCCACATCATCCAGTGCTGAGAATAGTAGCTTTGTGTAAGCATTATTGAGAGCGGGCGAAAGGCAGGATCCTTGGGGAACGCCTATAGGAACTGGCATAGGCTCAGCCCACTCTTTTCCAATAGAAACTTGTGACGTGCGCTCTGCAAGGAAGGATTTAATCCATTGAGTTGCCTCCTTTGAGAAGTCTTTAGTTAGTGTGGCGCAGAGGTTATTATGATCTACTAAGTCGAATGCCGCAGAAAGATCTAGCAATATTAGGAGACAGTTTTCCTGATTCCCTTGGGGAATCCATTTGGATTTTTAAATCAAGGAGAGCAGTTTCAGTGCTGTGATTGGAGCCAAATCCAGATTGTCGAGCACCCAAGAGTTGGTGTTCTAGGTCGTTTTGGATTTGGGTGTATGCACATTATTTTCAGCAGGAAAGGGACGGTCGTTATGGGTCGGTAGTTTGTGGGTACCGTGGAGTCTAGAGTTGGTTTTTTCAGGAGGGGGGTTACCCTTGCTTCATTAATGCTAGAAGGGACAATATTGGAATTAAATGAGGTATTAATAAAGTTGGTAATGATGGGTGTCAAGGTGGTGGCACAAGTATTTACTAAATGGGCGGGAAATTGGTCTCCTTTGCAATTTGGAGGCTTTTAGTTTGTATATGGTGTCCAGCACAACAGCTTGATTGATAGGGATGAAACAGAAAAATTAATGGTTGGTATGATTAGGTGGGTCTTTGATGAGGGTATTTATTTATTAAAATCTTTTTTTATATGATCTTCTTTTGAAGTAGTAATAATTTGGCTGCTAGCGCTTTTTGGATAGTTGTACACCAGGTTTTACTGGCATTGATAGGTGCTTGCTGTCTTGTCTTGGATTTTCCGGCTCTCGAAGTATAGTAAACAACTCTTCAATATTTCACCTATTGAGAGATCCAAGATGGCCACCGGGGTGAGGAGTCGCAGCTAAACCGCGCTCTGCCCGGGCCGCCAAAAATAGCACGACCGAAGCCGTGACGGACCGTCTTCCGGCCCCCCCCCCCCCCCGACTACAAAGCTGCCCCCCGTACATCACCCCCCCCAGCGAGGAAGCAGGCGCTGCGGCGAAGCGCGCGCCGCCGTAAATCCAAAGAGTGAGGCAGACAGCCCCTCCCCCATCGGCGCCGGAGGAGACTCTCCAACGTCGCAGTGGGCCATCCAGCGCGGCATCGGGAGACCGGGAAGCACCGGCCGCGAGAGAGCGGGATCGGGGACACAGCGGACCCGGAGGATAGAACCGCCCTCACATCACCCCACACCGCCCCGAAGTGAAGGGAGAGCGGTGTGCAGCGGAGCCGCTGCGGCGCCGGGAGAAAACAGCGCGAGCGCACAAGGAGGACGAAGCGCAAAAGGTGAGCCGGCCCGGGGGGGTCCGGAAACAAGGCGCCCGCCCGCGCGTACACACCCCGGGGGGGACTCAAGACAATAAGAAGAAAAAAAATAAATAAATGAAAAAAAATATATATATACCTTTCTCTCCGGCACCAACTAGATTCCCCCGGGGACACAAGGAATCACAACGCAAGTCCCCCCCACCAACGCAGGCAGGATCCAAGGCCCACAAGACAGGGGTGAGGAGAGGGGGGGAAACCCAGGAAGGAGAAACACACTACTGCAGAACCCCCAACAGATAAGAACCTCTCGGAGGACAAGAAAGCGAGGAGGCCCCACCGGAGGGCTACAAGAGGGCGCAGGAGCCCCATAGACAGTCTGACGGAGCGCCCGATCCTGTCTAGAGCAAAAGGAAAGGGGAACCCCATCCAGCAGACTCCCCAAACAGCGAAACAAGGGGCCGATATCCTACAAATGTGGTCAACAGAGGGGACACCACAACCGAGAGGGAGAAACCAGGGAGATTCCACGGGGGAGGCAGAACCACTATCCCAGCAACATCAACCACTGACCAGGGAGGACATGCAAATCTGGTTCATGGACCTGCAGGAAAAATTCATGTCTACAGTCCAGGAACAATTTACATCCATGAAGAACGAAATGAAACAAGCGGTACAAGACATGAGAACTGATATAAACAACCTAGAAGAAAGAACAGATATAATGGAAAAAACGGTGCAAAGTCTGGAAGAAGACACGAGACAAACAAGCGAAACACAAGAACACCTGGTAACACTCACTCACAACTTGGAACTACAATGTGAGGATTTAGAGAACCGCTCTAGACGCTCCAACATCCGAATCAAGAACATGGCGGAATCAGTGCTAGACAAAGATCTGAAGGAAGCAGTGAGAGAGGTGTTCAGAGACATTCTGGGAACACAAGATATTGAAGATATTGGAGTCGACAGAATCCATAGGGTGGGACCGAAAAGAGCGGGGGCCCCGGGGGAAAGACCTCGAGATGTCCTGGTGGCTCGATCTTCCTACCCGCAGAAAGAACAGATTCTCAGGAGAGCCAGGGAATTGGAGCATATTAAAATGAATGGGCAAGACATCCAATTGTATCAGGACTTGGCACTAATAACCCTCCAAAAAAGAAGAGCAATGGCCCCACTGGTGAAAGTGCTAATAGAAAAACAAATCCGCTACAAATGGACCTTCCCATTTGGGTTACTATTTACATGGGAAGGAAAACAGAAAAGAGTGACCACGCTGGAAGAACGCCTCAGTACGATGGGACTACAAGATGAAGAGATGGAACAGGGGGAGGCCACAAACAAGAGAGCGAACGAGAAGACCTATGGGCTGGGAATACAGCAAACAGAAGAAGGCAAATGCAGGGAGGGACACCAGGAGAAAGGTACCATGAAGAACACAAGAAAAACATACTTGGGGGACAGACATGGAAACGCTGCTACTGAGACCCTGTCTGGGGGGAGCATGGGAACGGAGCTGAACGGACAATTCACGGACGGCGGTCTGGTCGAGACCCAACGTTCTGGAACTCGCTAAAGACAAATGGTTCAATGGGGTTTAGGAATCCCCATAACATACCCCCCAAGGGTATGGAGGGCATGGAGCGAAAGGCGCAACGCCCTAGTGTCAATAGGAACCCTCGCCCTACTCGGGGGACAGTTTGGTTGTTTTAATGTTCAAAGTTGGGGGGGAAGTTCAAGGGAAGGGAAGGGATCGGAAGAATCAGAGTTGAATTGAGAACAGAAGGGGACCGAATGCAACAGCATACAGACAAAATAGAATGGGGATGATACGCTGTTTGACCTACAATATTAGGGGCATGAATCACCCAACAAAAAGAGCGAAACTGGAGAAACAGTTCAAAAAGGGGAAGGCGGATATACTACTCCTCCAAGAAACCCATATTAAAACTAAGGATAAGCAAAAAATGCGGATTAAAGGATACAAAATATGGGCACAGGCAACGACAACGGAGAAAAAAGCAGGAGTCCTGATAGCGATAAAAGAAGGAAAACACATAAAACCACTAGACACTATAATAGATAAGGAAGGGAGATATGCCTTCGCCAACATGGAAATCGAAGGATATCGCATAACACTCGCCTCAATATATGCACCCAATCAGGGACAGGATGGCTTTCTCAGAAACGCATTATCGAAACTGGAAGACTTCGCTAGAGGGGAAGTGATATTGGGGGGGGATTTTAATCTGGCGTGGAACCCACATCTAGATAGGAGCACAGGAAACATACATGGACAGGGGGCGCCATAAAAACGTCTGAAACAAATGGACCAAATGGCTCTGAATGATGTTTGGAGGGAACTGAAGGGTGAACAGAGGGGATACACATATTTCTCACATGTTCACAATTCTATGTCCAGGATCGACTATCTTTGGGTGTCGGTGGGGCTACTGGGAAAGATACAAGGGATAGAGAAGGGCACAATAGCCCTCTCGGACCATGCCCCTCTATGGTTGGACGTGACTCTCCCAGGGAGGAAGAGCGGGCTATGGAGATGGAGGCTACCGCAGGAGTTGATCCAAGACCCAGTTGCAGGGGAGGCCATAAGGGAAATGATAGAGGAATACTTCATACAAAATGATACAGGGGAGGTTGCAATGAGCGCAGTTTGGGATGCGTTCAAATCAGTTTTGAGGGGAAAAATGATAGCGATGAAAATCACGAGAGACAAACAAAGGCATATGTGGGAAAAAGAGCTGGAAAAAACAATCGAGGAGATCCAAGAGAAATTGACGATAAAACCCACAAAGACATTAAAAAAATCATTAAAACATACACAAGGCCAACTAGAGATGTTACGCACGAAGGGCGCAGAAAGGAACCTACTCTATCTGAAACAGAGATACTATATAAGAGCGAACAAAGCGGACAGACTCCTAGCGCGACAATTAAGAGCGAAACAAAAAGAAACAACGATTAAGGCCATATGCGATGCGAAAGGGGTCATTCAAACTTCCACGCATGACATGGGGGAAACACTGAGGCAATATTATCAAACGCTCTACTCCACAGAACACCCCAATATAAACGCCCAAGCTTCATACTTAGAGGCCCTAAAGATCCCGAAAATCTCAGAAGAAGACAAACAGTCACTAGAGACTCCTATCAGTGAAGAGGAAGTCAATAAAGCCATAAAAGGACTCCCAAGGGACAAAGCTCCAGGCCCAGATGGGTTTACGGCCCCATTTTATAAAAAATATGCAGACATATTGACTCCGATCCTAACAAAACTCCTGAACTCATTCAAGGACACCGGTAACGTGACCCCCACAATGAATGAAGCGAAGGTGCTGGTGTTTCACAAACCAGGCAAAGATCCAATAAACCCCGCATCATACAGACCAATCTCCCTAATCAATCTAGATGCAAAATTATATACGAAAATCCTGGCAACAAGGTTATCCCCGCTCCTCCCTAAACTGATCAGCGGGGATCAATCAGGCTTCATTCCCAGCAGGCAAACCCACGATAATACTAGGAGGCTAGCCCACCTGGTCGAAAAAATAGGGATAACCCACACCCCAGCGATACTACTGTCAGTAGACGCCGAGAAGGCTTTTGATAGAGTGGAGTGGTCAATACTGTTAAGGGTCCTGGAATCCATGGGGTTTGGGGAACAATTTATCGCGAGCATTAGAGCAAACTACAACTCCCCATCTAGCAGAATAGTCATTAATGGCGAGCTTACTGGCAAGGTGACGATAACGAGAGGAACGAAACAGGGTTGCCCCCTATCACCACTATTGTACGCTCTTTTCCTAGAACCCCTCCTAATTAAAATACGGGAGTCAATTCACATCAAAGGGATAGAAATGGCAGGTCAGCAACACAAATGTAATTGCATATGCGGACGATATGCTAATAACCTTAGAGGACCCTGAATCCACATTATCAGCTACAGTTAAAGAATTAGAAAACTATGGGACCATCTCAGGTCTAAAAATAAATGAAAGAAATCAGAGATCCTCATCCTGGCAGGGGATAGAACGAACATAGAAAGGGAAGCAAAAATACTGGACCTCAAGATAGAACAGGAAGGTATAAAATACCTGGGAATAATTGTACCTCCAAAAATAGAACAATTCTATGGGGAAAACTACCCGTCGCTAATTACAAAAATCTGAAGGGAATTAAATAGATGGAATCCACTACAGATATCCTGGTGGGGCAGAATACAATCAGTCAAGATGACCATCCTCCCAAAGGTACTATATTATTTTCAGGCTCTCCCGGTGGGTGTCCCTGGCACGTTCTTCAAAACCTTAACAAAATTGGTATCGTCCTTTATATGGAAAGGAAAAACGCTGAGAATAGCCAGGATGGTCCTCACGGCCCCAACCAGAGAAGGAGGAATGGCGCTCCCCCATTTTAGAAAATACTACCAGGCAGCACAGCTTAAAGTCTTGAGGGAGTGGGTGGGGGAGAATCCCCAACCGATATGGGCCAAACAAGACAGAGCAGTAGCCAGGACCCCACTGGTAGAACTCCTCCGGAAACAGAGGCAGCACAGGCACGAAAATTTAAGATTAAGCGAAATCATGAAAACCACGCTGGAAGCATGGGATACCCAAACAAGAAAAGGCGCAATGACCACGGCGATTGGACCCTTTACACCCATCTGTAGAAATCCACTGTTTCCACCGGGGATGGAACAAGGGGCATATGACAGCTGGGAGAAGGTGGGCATTACTAAAATAGGCGAGATGTTTGAGGGCAAGGAAATCATCTCCCTAGAGTCGTGCTTGGCAGGTATGAGAATCCCCAAAAGCGATAGATATAGATATGAACAGCTAAAGCACTGGCTAAACTCTCCGATAATCACCGAGGCAGCAACCAGGGACCTTACAGGGTTCGAAACATACATCACATCCAACACGGGGGAAAAAAAAGTGGGTATCAACTTTATACAAATACATAAACACACAAGGGGAAAGCATTAAATGGTCATACAGAACAAAATGGGGCAGAACATTGAGGGAAGAGCCAACGGATAAACAATGGGAAGACCTATGGAAGCAGATCCCCAGAATGACCCGATCGGCACAAACTAGAGAGATGTGGGTCAAAGTTATGACACAGTGGCACTACACTCCAGAGAAGCTCCATTCAATGTACTCAAACACACCCAATCACTGCTGGAGAGGATGTGACGAAGCGGGAACATGGAGACATATGGTGGGACTGTAAAAGCATTACACCCTTTTGGGAAGAAGTGAAAAATGAGATGGGCAAAATATTCCCGGATGTGGGGTTGATGGGGGATGAAGTGTGGCTCTGTGGAATTAGAGATGACACAGCGAGGCAATACAGCAAAACGCAATGGAGAACTTTCATGGGACTACTTATAGCAGCATGGACCACCATTGCACAGAACTGGACAAACAAAAATACCCCACTGACCTACACCTGGCTTCAGAAAGTATGGGCCCATATAACAATGGAGAAAATTGCTCACAAACTTCAAGGAACAGGAGACCAATTTGTAAGAGAATGGGAAGGGACCCTGCAATACCTCCAGTCAGACTTTATGGAGCAATGGTGCCCCCATAACATAAAAATCTCAGACATATTCAACGCATAACAGGAACCCGGGACAAAATGACTCCATCCGACCCGAGGGGAGGGAGTGGGGAGGGGGAACGGGGAAGGGAAAGTTATAAGTTTCAATGTTATCTTCTTTATGTAATATCGATGTAAAACTAATAAATACAAGTTTAAAAAAAAAAAAATATTTCACCTATTAGTAACTTGGAGGGATTCCAGTATATATTGATCAGAATCTTAGACCATTATGGAGCAGTTGTGGAAACATGCACTTTTATGATGCATGTTTAATCCCTTGGCTCTTAAAATATGCAGGCATATCAGATTTAGAGGTTATGCGTCCCATTAAGGAACCTATGGGCAAGTTAGCATCATCCTTTAACTTAGTCATCGTAAGGTGTTCTCCTGGATTTGTGGGTTTTGTAATGCTCCCATTCCAGTTAGTTGATCATTCTGTGGTAATAAAGTATTTTTGGGTAGCAAATGATGTTGACTCTGCTCTGTTAATTGATTAAAATCTATTGTTGCATCATCCATAGCTAAAGACCTTACCTCTTTAGAATTTTTCAAGTCATGGGAAGACATGTGAGGCAGCACTTTATCTGGGTTTATAGATGCTTTGGGTTTCTTGCTAGAGTTTCTCCTTTGTTTGCTTTTTTTAAAAGATGATTTTGTCGTCTTGACATTGTGGAGGACTCCATTTGTCCATCATGGAGGACTCCATTTGTTGATTCTTCCAAAGCTGCACTTTCTATCATGTCGGTCAAAGCTGTTGGGCCATCAGGATGAGATAGATTTGAAACACTTTTTGCTACACTGGTCATATTACTTTGGCCTAAACTTGCTTAAAGAACTCTGTTTTACTTGTCGGTTATATTATTGTTTTCCAGAACTGCTGCCCAATGGTCTAAGATTCTGATCAATATATACTGGAATCCCTCCAAGTTACTAATAGGTGAAATATTTAATACCATCAATGAAATCCTTGAAAACGTCACTTTATACCATCCTTTCAGTGAGATTATAATTGGGGGTGACTAACTGTTGTTGCAAACCTGTATATTGTTTGGAAATGGGAGAATCAAGATATGATCCTAAGTATTTGTCAGTTTATAGAGGTGATCATTGGGTTTCCTTTTTTGCAGTTTGGGACTTGATATTAGTTCCATTTAAAAGTGAGGGCCCATTATTTACATGGAAAAGAGGACCCCACTGTTAGACAATAGATTTCATTTGGGTCTCAAAATCTCTTAAGCATTTGGAATCTGGCATAACGATTAATACAATGTATGGAAGTGATCATGCAATCATTAAATTATCTTTAATTAACTCAGGTTCGAGGCTACCTGTAATAGAACATCCAGGGGCTATTTAAAGCCTGATAGATCCAACTTGTCCTTGAGATGGAATAAACCACATGTTCCGGTTTAACAATGCAATTGAAACTTTGCATTAAATTTGAGCATCTTGAATTTCCTACTCTGATGTCTGACATTAGACTTGAATCGTATATTGCACTTATCTCTGAGATTATTGCAGAAATCTCTAGCACGCAAAGAAGGAAAGTGTTTAATCATAAAAATCCCTTCAATATAAAAATAAAAAAACTTAAAATCTCAGAAGAATATTGAAATAAGAACTTTATCTAAACAGCTGTTGCATTTCAATGTGTATTTGGCAAAAAAGAAATCTATTATCCAAAAGTATAAGAATCAACTAAAGGGGCATCAAATTGCTCCACATACTAAAGAAAATCTCAGGATGCTCAGATTTATTTACGGACATAGAACCAAAGATATTTGGAATCTTTTAAAATGCATTAAAAAAACGGAATCCGTGGCTGAATCCTGTATTCCGTCTCATATCTGGGCGAGTCACATAACAGAAAAATTCAGTTTGCCTCTTAAATTTAAAGATACCATCTATAATATTTCATCTGAGAGGCACATGTCACCCCTACAGATTTCTCTATCAGACATCATATGGGCAATTGGTAAATTAAACACTTCAAAAGCAGCTGGTCCTGAGGGTATTCCATCGTGTACACTTAAGATCCAGCCCTTTGGGCATACATTTTAAAAGCTAAATTTGATCTTATTCTAAAGACTGCTACGATGCCGGAGTCATGGGAATATGCAATCATTGTTCCAATCTATAAAAAGGGAGACTACATAAACCCAGGCAATTATAAACCTATAGCCTTGACTGATGTATCGTCTAAGGTATTCTCTATCATCTTACTTTCCGCATTAGAGAAATATATAAAATGAGACAGGGCTTATATTCTAAATGCCAAATTGGCTTAAGAAAAAGGATGGGAACTTCGCTTAATGCAACAGTTATATCCCCATCTTTTAGCGGCCACGAAAAGTTCCAAAGTTACATCAGTTTACATTGCTTCTATTGATACGACATCGACTTTTGATACCATCATTAGAAATATTTTATGGAAAAAAATGGACTTGATGGGTATTCCTATCTCCCTAATATTTTGGATCATGATGTTACATCTGGGTACCACCTACCAAATTAGGATAACCAAAGAAGGCTTGATAACTAAACCTATTCCAACCCATGTTGGACTCAAACAGGGCTGTACATTAGAAGCCATATTATTTAACGTATACATCTGCGATCTTGATAAGATCTGGGACTCCATAATTACATATGCAGTACGAATAGGGACCATGCGTCTTCAGTGGCTGGCCTTGGCCGATGAGATTCTTCTTTTGGATCAAACCCCATATGGGCTCCAAAATAAGTTAGAAGCTTTTGCGAACTATGCAAAACTCCATAACTTAAGTGCGAATGTAGATAAAACTATGATGTAGGTCTTCTCATGCAAGAAAAAAACGAAATTAGTCAGATGGCAAATAAATGATATCATTAAACATCCTGCAAATTTCACATTCCGAGGTTATAACATATGTAATTCCTTTTCTATAAAATATTGACTGGAGCATTTGAATTAAAAAGTACGTCCTTTGGCATCACATATGAAGATTATTTTTTTTAAAATTGTAAATGTTCTCTACTTCCAGTAATAGAATTCATCACGAAAAAGGTTGAAGCGTGATCCTATACTCAACTGATATGTGTCTTCTTAATATAGATATTTTTAATTCACTCCAGGGACGACTGATGAAGTCAACACTCAGTCTAGCAATGGCAATACTCAATTCTGTAATAAGACATGAATTTGGGTTACTATCACTTGCAAGTAGCCACAAGTAGCGCACCCTGTGTAATTACTCTAAAACATTGGAACCTCCAAAAAACTCAATATATTGCGACCTACATTATATGAGCTCTGTCGATTCTCCCAAATCCTTGACAACTTATATTTATCTTATGAATAGCATCTTGGTTGATTTGGAAGTCGCACAGGAAGATCTTATCATCCGTCCTGCATATGTTAAAAAAAGCTTTATGAAAAAGATTGGATACAAACAATTGAAGCTCTAACCACTTATAAAACATATGCAAAATATACTAGAAAGAGAATTCCTTACAATTTGTATATTGCTTCCTTTACTAGTAAAATTGTACGGCACATATATTGAAGATACAAATTGAATCAAATTCATACTCTTGAATGAGTATCGCAATGGTGTAATGTTCTTATTGTTAGTGGGAAGACAGAGTGCAGATTCCCTGGATGTGATGCATCAAGTGAGTCACTAAGACATATAATCTTAGAGTGTACTCATTTCAAAAACGAGAGAACTGCGTTTTCCAAATTTGTAAATCCTGTATTGCAAGATTGTCTTGATCAATTAGGCAATAGAATGATGGAAGGGTCTCAAACTGTTAATTTTTGCTCTGTTCAGGTTCATTGGCTACATGGAATTGCAATTTGAGATATATAAACCATAATATGTTACTACTATTATTTTTAACTTCTACTAAGTAAGAAAAAAGACTGATTGAAATAATATCTTATTCGGTTTCAGTATGATTGAGGGTTTGGTTCCGATGAATTATAACTTCAAATCTTTCATCTTTTTATTGTTATCATTGTGATTTTAATTGATGCAAAGATTCATCTTTGTATGAACATTGAAAAAAAGAAAATGATGTTATTGTTATTCTATGATCCTTGTATATGACAATTGATTTTGAATGGATTGTATTATTTTTTGTAAAGGTTTATTTTAAACCAAGAACAATAATAAAAATGTTAAAAGCCTTTACAGCACTATGGTTGATGCTGGCGACAACTCAAATTCTCTGTGCCATGGAAAGATCTTGTGTTCACTAATCATCAGATTGCTTGTGAGTCAGTCTATCCAGCTGAAAGGTCAACCAACATTTTTGGGGAATACAGGGCAGAAATGTTGTCTATTAACACGCAGGGTTGGTCTAAAGCAGAATGGGCTGGAGAATCCATGGTCGGAGCTGGTGTTGTTAAAGGGCTTCATAAGCGTGCAATAACCTCTTTGGTATTGTGCAAATGTAAATCGGGTGAAGGAAACACCTAAAGACTATTACAAAAGTAGTTTGACAGTCAAAAAATGGTTTCAAGTAAGGGCAGGGGGAAGAAACGTTCAAATGAAACAAAACTTTGTGTAGCAAATTCATGAGGTGCGGCCACCGATATCACCCGACTCACCATATTCCTCAGGAATTTGCATGCCAAAGAGTCCAAGGTTCTTCAATCCATTTAAAGTCTCCGGAGGGATTTTAGCATCAATGTCAATCTTCTTAGAATCAACTGTGAAGGAGTAGATTGTAAATACAGCGTGAATAACCAACTTTTGGAAATCCCCGATGTACATCCTGTATATTATCCTTCAACTCTCTGCCAAAAGGATAAACATGTACAACCTTAAACATTTCGACTAGTCAACCTTCTGAGAGATTGTACCTATATTCAAACTAGGAGTGAAGTAAAATGTATCCAGACCCTAATTTTACTTCAATGAAAGTGGAATATGTACCATGTTCAAATAACCAACCTCCCTTTCACTGATACAATAGTACCCTTATTTTTCGTAGTTCATTTTAATTCTATAAATGGTTGCTTGTCATACGTTTAACTCCACATCATGGTTTGTATTTTCAAACAGATGTCTGGGACTCAAATTTCCCCCCCAAATACAACCATAATCATGCCAATGCTCTTAATTGCACATGTCACAATAACTTCCCCTAAACCTGTATTATCAGCATGTGTGTTGATTGGCAAAGGACACAAAATCCCCCAATTTCAATGTTTGCTTCTTAACACATTCTAAATTCTAATCTGCTTGAACGCTGCCTTTGATGCAAGCTGCAGCACAGCAAACCTATCACACATTTTAGAAATATTTCCCTATACATACTTACCCCAATATATGCAATTATAATGGATTTTCAAACACATCTGGTCATAACTTAAAATGAGAAAAATAAAAAGGTTTTAACATTTCTGGGAGATGATCTTTGTCATTCGTCATGAAAACATGCTAAATGAGTTAATCAATATGCGTCTTTGAAAGCAATTTCCTACTCTGAGTCTTTTTGCAATAGTAAATTGTAGCAATACAAACGTCACCTAGAGAAGTATGAAATGTAATCGGGCTGGACTATATTCAACTCCTTCACTAGCAGACTCCGCAAGATACCTCCTTAGAAGTGCAATTAGAAGGGTTACACTTGGCACTTATCCTTTAAGACGGACTAGTTGCAGCCCAAAATGGGTGCAATTAAACACCCACCCATTTCTGAATGTGGGATAGATCAAGGGAGCATAGCATGTCTGACTGCCTCTGAACGCATCAATTACTGGGTGAAGGAGGTTTGCTTATGTCTGAGTCGGTAAAAAAACAGATCTAGAATAATAGACAGTTACACAATGACTGCTTACTTTTCACTTGGCATCAATTTATGGTGTGATGCCCCCAGACATTGCAAATGCTCAAGCGCATGGGCATTATGTAAGAAACTTTCACCCAGGCTCCAAGTATCAGTACCATACCAAGGGGTATGACTGTTGACATACCAAGATGCTGCTGCTATTGATGTTCCTTTCGTCTCCTTGTAGGTTCTGCTTCTCCGAGGTTCGAGGGAATAGCTGGACACGGTGAGCGTCATGTTGCAAGCTGCAAAGTAACACGAAGCATGTTCTGCAGTGAGGGTGTGGTTTATATAGCCCAGGTAAAGTAGTACCAGAGAAAGTAGTTCCAGGCCTGCCACACCCAAAACACTAGACCGCATAGCTTGGTTCTTAAGAACCAAGCTATGTGGATACCTCCATGTTGGCTGACAATACAATAAAGTAGTTCCCAAGCACATTGTTGTTCATGGTGTATGAGCCTGGCGCCATAGGCCATACGCGCCAGGACTGGCCCCATGAGGGCTTTTGAAGAGGATACCAGGCTCTAGAGGCCCGAGTCCCGACTCCACCTGGCCAATGGGTTTGCCAGAGGGGGTTTTGGGCGAGGGTCGTGACAGCACTCCCCCCCCCTAAGGCCCCTCCCATGGTGTTCCTTCTGTCTGGCCCAGGTTTGTTGGGAAGTCCAGATGGAATTTCCCGATTAGACGTGGCGCGTGGATGTTCTCACTGGGCTCCCAGGATCTATCTTGTGGTCCAAATCATTTCCAATCGACAAGATAAATAGCTTTGTCCTAGAGTATTTAGAGTCCAAGATATCGCTGACTTCGAATTATGGTTCTCCGTCAACAAGTATGGGCTTAGGTGGTGTCCCAATCCGTGTGCCGGGTTGCATTGGTTTCAGGAGGGACACATGGAATACCGGGTGGATGTGTAGATTAGGTGGTAAATCCAGTTTCACGGCTGCTGGGTTGATAATTGCCTTAATGGATGAAAGGGTCGGGTTCCCTTGATGGGTATGAATTTAGCGGCTAACCAAACTTTGTCTCCTACTTGATAATCAGGGGCCTTTTTCCGGTGTTGGTCGGCGAATCTCTTGTTTTTCTTTGGCATGAATGAGGTGTTCCTTTGCCCTTTTGAAAGCCTGATTAATGGTTGTCTGTAGAGTCTTTATCGCTGGCATTTCCAAGCTGGCTGGAAGGTCTAGTTCAGAGGTACGTGGATGACTGCCATGAAGGGTATAGAAGGGGGTTTGTCCCGTGCTTGAATGCAAAGAATTGTTATATGCATATTCGGCTATCCATAGTAGGTCTTTCCAATTCCTTTGCTCGTGGTGCAGCATGCACCGTAAATATTGCTCGAGTGTGATTGGTTCTCTCGGTTTGGCCGTCCGTTTGGGGATGGTGACTGGTAGATAGCTGAACGTCGATCTGTGCCATTGCACAGCATTTTATCCATAAGTTTAAAACAAACTGGCTGCCTCGATTAGAGACCAGAACCGAAGGGAAGCCATGTAGCTTAACCACGCCCTCCAGGAACACTTTTGCTAAAGTGGCTGCGTCTGGGAGGCCTTTGAGAGGAATAAAATGGGCCATCTTTGAGAATAAGTCCACAACTACAAGGATGGTGTTGAACCCTTGGCTTGGAGGTAGATCAGTGATGAAGTCAAGGGAAAGAGTGTGCCATGGAACTGGAGCAATGTCCAATGGTTGTAGGAGACTAGATGGTTTTTGTTTCTGTGATTTATTTTGTGCGCAGACACCGCAGAACTGAATATACTGAATGATGTCCTTACGCCAGGTAGGCCACCAAAAGTTCTTACTTTTAGCTAGGGTTTTGGTGATCCCAGGATGCCCTTCGATCAGTGAATCGTGATAGTTTGAAATAATATGCTATTGTAATTCCTTCTTGGGTAAATATAGGCGATCCCTAAAAAAGGGTAGGTGGTCCTTGATGGTATATTGTTCTCCTTGAGTTTGCCATGCGAGGTAGACACCAGGATTCATTGTCCGTTGGATTTCTTTTCGTAGTTCTGCTTGTGTTAAGGCTGTTGCGATACCCAAGAGTTTGTCTTCAGGTATAATAATAGGTACTGGGTCTCGAGTTGTATATACTATTTCATCTATGCCCAATGCGAGATAAGGCATCCACCCTTCTGTTTCTGACTCCTGGTCGAAATGTGATTACATAATCATATTCGGAGAAGAAAAGGGCCCATCGTAATTGGCGCGAGGACTGGGCTTTGGCTATTTTGAGATATTGCAGGTTTCGGTGGTCTGTGATGACTGTAATGGTGTGTCTGGCCCCCAGAAGGTAGTGCCTCCAGGCTTTAAAGGCGGATTTGATAGCCAGGAGTTCCTTGTCCGTGATGGGATTTAATCTCTGGAGGTGAGAACTTTTTCGACCAGAAGGCCACAGGATGTAGCTGGCCGGTTTCCGGGCCTCTACGTGAAAGGACAGCCCCCATTGCGAGACTGGACGCATCAGTTTCAACGACATAAGGGAGGTCTGGACCAGGATGTCGCAGGATTGGAGCTGAGGTAAACCTTTGTTTAAGTTCCTGAAAGGCTTCTTCTGCTTCTTCGGTCCAAGCAAACCTTTTATTGTTTTTTCGTAATAGTAATGTGATTGGGTGCACAACCGGAGAGAAGTCTGGGCTGAACCGGCAGTAGAAGTTCGCAAAGCCCAGCATGCTTTGTACCCCTTTCAGAGACGTTGGTGAAGGTCATTTCAGAATGGCATCTACCTTGTGCACGTCCATTCTGATGCCTTCTGGAGTAAGGATAAAACCAAGAAATTCTACTTCGGTGACGTGAAAAAAGCATTTTTCAAGCTTTGGAAACAAGCAATGTTGACGGAGCTTGGTGAGGACTGAACGAACGTGCCTGACATGATCTTGTTCCGAGGCTGAGTATATTAAGATGTCGTCTATGTACACTAAGACGCACACATCAATTGACTCCCTTAAGACATCATTCATGAAATATTGGAATGCCGCAGGAGCATTGCATAACCCGAAGGGCATGACTTGATATTCAAACAAGCCATACTTCGTACGGATGGCGGTTTTCCATTAATCTCCTTTTCTGACTCGGACCAGGTGGTACGCTCCTCGAAGGTCCAATTTGGTATAAATCTAGGCATCTTTAACTTGGTCTAGCATCTCAGGGATAAGTGGCAAGGGGTAGCGGTTCTTCACGGTGATCTGGTTCAATGCGCGGTAGTCAATACAGGTTCTCAAGTCTCCTTCCTTTTTCGGTACGAAGAACAAAGGACTGGCTGCGGGGGACTTCGAAGGATGGATAAATCCGTTTGCAAGGTACTGGTCTAAATAGGATTTCAAATGAAGGTTTTCTGGTTCTGTGAGAGCGTAGATCCTGCCGCAAGGGATTTGTGCACCAGGAACAAAGTCGATCTGACAGTCATAGGGCCTGTGCGGCGCCAATGTATTGGCTTGGTCCTTTCGGAAAACATCCTGGAAATCATGGTATTCACTTGGCAAGGTATTAGTTGCTCCCAGGGTTGATACTGTCGCTCCGGGAGTCATGGGGATACAGACGTCGGGTTTCTCCTCTTGGTAATAGCAGGCAGGGGAGCAGTCACCGGGGAAGGTTAATTTTCGTGCCCGCCAGTCTATCAAAGGGTTGTGAGCAACCAACCATGGCATCCCTAGTATTAGCCTGAACTGAGGTGCCTTGATGAGATCGAATGAAATAGACTCCCGATGTCCGTCCTGACACAGCAAGGTTACCCTGGCTGTGCACTGGGTTACTGGTCCGGAAGCGATTTCTGTCCCGTCCACGGTGGTTACCTTGTCCATAGTTGGCTTAGAACACAAAGAAAGCCCCAACTCTGCTGCCAGTTCTTGATCAATATAATTTCCAACTGCTCCGCTATCGATGTATGCTTCAACGGCATGCATTCTTGACGACTGTTGGTGGTTAATTAAGATCAATGGTATTGCAAAGTGCGAGGTCAGCAACTCTTTCTTCTCACTCGACAAACTGACCTCTACGTTTGTCGAGTTTGGTAGTTTCCCCGATTCCTTAGCTTCATCCTTCTCTGTGGCCCCGACTGTTCTTCTTGGGGGTTTTACTGGACAGTCCTTCAGGAAATGTCCTGGTTTGCCACAATACAAACAAAGCTGTTGTTGTCTTCTTTTGTCCCGCTCTTGTTTTGTTAATGGAGGCCGTATCCCTCCAATCTACAGCATTTTCAGGTACTCAGGGTGTGTTTTCCCTTGGTCGAACATACACGGTCCAAGGGTCCGTCTTAGACCGGTATGCCTTTCGGTCCTGCAACCGGTGGTCTAGCTGCACGACCAGATTTATGAATTCTGCACAGTCACTGGGTGGATCAACCACCTGGGCTAAAACGTCCTTTAATTTGCCTCGTAAGCCTCGATGGAATAACATGGTTCTTTTGTTTTCCGGCCACCTAGCTTCGGCAACCAGTCTGTTGAAGGTAGCAATGTACGTTAACAAGTCCTGATTCCCCTGTCGGAGGGACAAGAGTTCATTGTCTACTGCTTGTTCCTGGGTATGGCGAGCAAAAAGTTTTTCCATTTCTCTCTGGAACCCCCCAAAGTCATGTAATAGAGGATCGTCAAGGGTTACCAACCGACCAATCTGCTGCACTACCACTCAGGTATGATGAGACAAAAGCTACCCGAGCTTGGTCGTTTGGAAATGCTCCAGGCCTACAAAGAAAATGAAGGCGGCACTGATTGATGAATGCTGTATACTTCTGTGGGTCGCCTGAGAACCTTTCTGGTGGTGCCAGGGGCACTGTTCCAGGTAACGTGATCTGTACCGGAGTGGGTGGTATGGCAGGGTTTTGCATCGTTGGATTGCTTCCAGGTAGAGGCGTCTGTCCTGCCTGTGATTGCAAGTATTGTCTGCTAATTTCTTCAGTGCGTTCTTTGGTCACCATTAGGTCTCTCCGGAGGGCATTAGTCTCTTGTCGGGCAGAATGAACCTCAGCACGAAGCTCTCCTAGTAATTGGGCCAATTGGTCCATTTCTGATGTCTCCATGGCGCCCTGGTGGATTTGTTATGGTAGGCTTCGTGTTCTGTTACGCTCACCTGGTATCCACAGGGACGCCACCCAGCTGGGTTACTCGCTGGTATGCTTCTCAGCTTTGCCCTGATGTGGTCTGCGGGGAAGGTTCTGCCTGAAAATACAGGAGGACGGTGTTCAAGACTGACCGACTGGAGTAAGTATCCTCCCTCCACCCCCGTATGCTTTAACTCCCTCTGGCGCCCTCTCCTCACCTTGTCGTAGAATTAGGCGTGCTCTCCGTCCTGCCTTCTTTGCAGGGGCGTGTTGTCTTTCATGGGCGAGTGCGGTCCAGTTACTTCACTGACGCCGGCCCGGTTGATATTGTTCAGGTAGGTCTTATTGCTGTTTTTTAGTTTTGTTGCTATCCTGCATGTCTTTCTTTGTTTAAATTGTCTCTTTTTTCTCCCTTAGGTATGCGGAGCTTCAGCGTGGCGAACTGGCTTGGTTGAGCCCCACTGGTAAATGATGGCGCATTAAGAGCGCTATGATTCGGTAAGTAAGCGCTATGCGCAGCGCTGCAAAGTCTTGCCTTTGCTAGCCTGTGTTTTCCTTCCTTGTAGGTTGCGTGTTCTTCAGCGAGAGTGGAATGTCCGGAGTGGTGCCAACCGAGATGCGACCAGCCAGGTAAGCCTTTTGAGCAGTTCGTAATTTGTAAAGGTCTCTACAGCTTTCTTCAATGTTGCCTCTATCTTCCTCTTTCAGGTCGTTCTGTCCGGGAGGCGTGCAGATTCGAGGAAGCTGTTCTCAGTAGCTGCAAGTGTTTAAAGATGAAGACTGCAGGTAAGATGCTGCTGCTATTGATGTTCCTTTTGTCTCCTTGTAGGTTCCGCTTCTCTGAGGTTCGAGGGAATAGCTGGACACTGTGAGCGTCACGTTGCAAGCTGCAAAGTAACACGAAGAATGTTCTGCAGTCAGGGTGTGGTTTATATAGCCCAGGTAAAGTAGTACCAGGGAAAGTAGTTCCAGGCCTGCCACACCCAAAACACTAGACCACATAGGAACCAAGCTATGTGGATGACTCCATGTTGGCTGACAATACAATAAAGTAGTTCCCAAGCACGTTGTTGTTCATGGTGTATGCGCCTGGCGCCCTAGGACTGGCCCCATGAGGGCTTTTGAAGAGGATGCCAGGCTCTAGAGACCCGAGTCCTGACTCCATCTGGCCAATGGGGTTGCCAGAGGGGGTTTTGGGCGAGGGTCGTGACACTGACTCCCTTCCCCTGGCCCTCTCCTTGTACTGCCAAGAGGATGCCTCCATTCTTTTGGGTTTTCAAGAGGCAAAGAGCTTTAATTATCAACAGACCATGCTTAGCAAGATGGATTGAGATATCAGTAAAGCACAAGCGAGATCACTCATCAAAAGCCTCCCTCAATCCTAAACACAGAAATTGCAAAGACCTCAAAACAGGCCAGACAGAGAGAGTCTAAATTTGAAGAACCTCCAAAATACCATACAGCCATGAACTGGGGAGCAGTGAATGGAAATCGGGGCCACACCTACTCTATGCTAAGGTCTACAGGGGCAGAACCTAGTAACAATCTGTATCTCGCAGAAACTTGAGATGGAAGCAATTCCCTTCCGAGACGGAACCAAAAGGTTTCAAGAGAAAGCAACACAGAAGATTATCACTCTGGGGTTTGGATGCAACTGTAATGATCATAATAGATTTCTCTCGGAGCAAAGACCGTAACTACCATATGGTCAGGAAAGACCAAACTACCATTCCACTTCAAACAGCAATTGGATGTAAGCCGACTGTTCTGCCACCTCCAACTTTCCTCCTGCCCATCACAAGCTTCATTGCTTGTGAGAGAGAACAATTATTCCCACAGTCTTCACACAAGGCATGCCTCATTCAGACTTTTCACAATGTCGGGGTCGAGAAAATGTTGCCCAATCTCTGATCTTTACCAATGACGATTATTCCATTGAACGTACGGAGGCAATTGTGAAGAAGTAAGCTGCGCCTTATTAATCACACCAAATTTGATGCAATTTCTAGTCAGTATAAACACAGAGCTTTATTATGTATAAGAGGCAGTCTTTGAAAATAATTATATCAGCAGGCACCAAAATGACTGAGATGGAAGCTGTTTTGCTCCTGCTTGTAGCTATGTAGCGCCGAGTTCCCTTTACACAAGGCCCCTATCTGGAGCTAGTTTTGACATAAAGCCAACTTGTGCCATACACATATGCATGCAGCATTACGCCTGTGTTGGTCATTTCAGATTCTACAAAAATTTCGAATTGTGATTCTCCTTTCAAAACAACGTGCACATATGTCATTTGCTTAACAAGGCACTTTGTGTGCTTTTAGGAATTTACAATACCTCAAAGGCAGCTGTTAATCACAGGCGGATACCAATTTCTTCAAATAGTTTTTACTTTGCACACTTTTACAAAGCCCTCTAGTCTAAGGACTACACTTGTAATCTTAGAGTATATGAATATATACTGTGACGAATCTTGTGATGTCGCTGCTGGTTCCTTGGGGCGGAGCCCCTTCTCAGGAGGCCAGGGAAGTGATGGTGCTACCCGATAGTCCCCCTGGAGGTGGTAATAAGCAGGTGGATTGCATGTGGAGGGAAGCCCCCTATGGGACCAGCAATGACTATTTGGAGAGAACATGGTATTCACATGCACCATAACCTCACCACTCACCCTCCCTTCCTCGCCCCACCCCACCTATGTACAACACTCGACTATCTGCATGTGTAAGGTTGCGGAATCTGTTCACTTGGCTAGTACTAAGACGAGGAGGAATCAGAACTACCAAAGAAGACCCTATTTGCAATGTACTGAGATGAAGAAGAGCTCTACAGACCCCTGCGAGAATAGCCAGTTCAGTACTGCGACAAGGAGGTGCCGAGAGATGGAGAGCACCTTTAGGTTACAGACTTCCTATTGGCCCAAAGCCAATATAAAACAGAAGAAGGACTTAACCATTTGGCTAATCCTCCAAAGAGGATCCGCGAGAGGACATACCCACATAGAACAAAGACGCGTGAAACACAAGACAAAGGGAAAGGAGCTGGGAGATCCTAAGACGGTCCAAAGCAAATGGACTGAAAGACAAGCTGGCATTTAGAAGGAATGTGTGGACAAGAGATTGTGCAGCCAGTAAGAGTGGAAGCTGCAATCCAGAGAAAGTCCATGAGAGAGAGCCATAGAAGTCCCCCAGCTGACTGCAAGCGCCCGGGAGTCGCCACAACCTATGCAGACCACACTCTAAGGTACGCCAGTTGTTGGACAGGCATTAGGGACCAGGGAAAGCAGAGGCAAGATAAAAGGGGCGCGAGAAGCTGACAATACAAGGTCTGGGAGGCAGAAAGCTGTGAAGAAACGTGATCATACGTTCAATTAAAGGATAATACTTGGCAGGAGAGTAAACCAAGTCCATCAAGAAAGAAGACAAACCAAGAAATAGGAAGAATAATTGCGAGCCTGGGACTTGCACCCATAGTAGGAAAACATCCTCATTGATCTTCATGGTCACAGTATCTAGCAGGGTAATGAACCAGGTTGGCTGTGAAACCAGGGGAAAAGAGTCATACCACCTGGTGTGTTTGTGAACATTGTGAAAAGCCAAGAGAAGGGAGGCATTCTCTTGACAGTACCAGGAGAGGACCAGGGGAAAGGAGTCATACCCCTTGGTATGTATGTGAACATTGTGAAAAGCCAAGAGAAGGGGGACATTCTCTTGCAAGTGCGAGGAGCTGAGCGAGAACCAGAGGAAGGAAGTAAGTCATTCCCCCTGGGGCGTTTGTGAACATTGTAAAAAGCCAAGAGAAGAGCGGCTTCCGTTTGGCATTGCCGGTATCCTGGAGAGAGCCAGAGAAGCCACGAGAAGCCACGAGAATGGAGGCATTCTCTTGGCAGTGCAAGGAGCCGGAAAATTAGTCTTTGCATTGTGAACACTTTGAAAAACCAAGAGCAGGGAATCATTCTCTTAATACTGGAGCATTGAGTTAGATCTTTGGTTTCTTTCTGAGCCAGAGAATTGGTTTCTACTTTGTTTCCGCCCCTCCCAATTTGGAACTTTGCTTTGACCTTTTTGAAAAGGAATTGCGATTTGGGGAAGGGGGCCATTGCCTCAGGAACCAGTTTCTGTAAAATATCTAACTCTGCCTGTCCAGAAGAATGGAGTAATTCTTCTGGACCAAAAGAACAGCAAAACCCGTTTGTTTAGTTTTAAGTGCAAGGGTTGGAAATTGTTTTTTGACACAGGTCAGTGAACTCCTTTTAGTTCTTGGACATCCTGACAGATTCCTTTGTTTTGGTTGAGGCAGGGAAACCCCTCTTAGTGTTAGGGCAAGGTAGGGCTTTCATTTTATTTTCTTGCTAAATAAAAGTCTATGTCAACCAACCCACCTGTCTGTCAGTTTCCTCCTCGTACACCCTTACAACACACTCCCATTGTTTTAGCAAGTTCACAAAGTCAAAAATATATTCATGTAATTTTCAAACAGTCATTACACAAACAAGAAAAATCCATTCAAAGAAAGTGGCCATTGAGGGAGGGCAAAAGGGTAGGAGTGTTTAGGAATGAGAAAAAAAAACATCAAAAAGAAAGGAAACCCAATCCGGGTTTGCCTGGATGGATGAGATGGTATCTTCGAATCAGCCTGGGGGCATTCATGTTTGACACGGGTTCCCAGGTGCGCTCACTGGGAGGATACCCTTTCCACTCGACCAAATACTGTAGTTGACCACGTTGGTACCTAGAGTCACAAATTCATTGACAATCACTGGGGTAGATCTTGGAGCAGTTCGAGAGGGCTGAATATAGGGTTTTAACAGAGAAGTCTGGAAGACTGGATGAATCCTTTTCCATGACTCTGGTAGTCGGAGTCAAAGGCCACTGGATTGACGATTTCTTTTACAGAAAAGGGCCCGTAATACCTGGGAGCCAATTTGTTTGGTCGTAGGTGACGAGGAAGGAGTTTCAAGGATAACCAGACCTTATCGCCTATTGAATAGGAAGGGCCAGGCCTTCTTTTTTGAGTCAGCATAATGTTTAATGTCTTTTCTGGCCTTTTCTAGGTGTTCCTTTGCTTCTTTGTGCACATTGATTAGTGTTTCAATCCAGGAATCAACCGCAGGAACTGGGGTAGGATGTGGAAGAATGGACGGTAGGAATGAAGAATGAAATCCTTGACTACAGAAGAAGGGACTGGTCTTGATAGCAGAATGATCCGAATTGTTGTATGCAAATTCGGCCACAGGTATTAAGAGTGACCAATCATCCTGGACTTTGGTGGCGAAGCAACGAAGATATTGTTCCAGGGTTTGGTTTACTCATTCGGTAGCTCCATTGGTCTGTGGATGATAACCCGAAGATAATGCACGTTGGATTCCCAGTATACGACATAGCCATTTCCAGAACTGGGATATGTACTGGGGTCCTCGGCCAAAAATTATTTTGGATGGTAGCCCATGAAGCCGGAATATATGTTCTAGGAAAATCCCAGCAAGTTCAGATGAGGATTGTAGTTTGTGTAGAGGCGTAAAATGAGCCATATGTGTGAACAAATCAATGGTAGCCATTATAGTTGGGTAGCCCCTGGAAGAAGGTAGTTCCACGATAAAATCCGTGGCAATGATTTCCCAGGGTCTTGTTGGTAGTGCTAGTTGGGGCAGGAGACCTGCTGTTCTTTTATTGTCATGTTTGTTCTGATTGCAGACTGCACAAGTCTGGACATGGGTCTTGATATCATCCTTCATCCTTGGCCACCAAAACTGTCTTTGTATTAGATGGAGGGTGTTGGTGATGCCACGGTGTCCTGAATGGAAAGTATCATGACATAAGCTTGTGATCTTTCGTCTCAGTCCAGGAGTAGGGATGACCAACCGATTCTCCTTGAATAGAGATCCGTCTTTTGTTTTGAGATTCCATCGATTGTTTCTCTTAAACTCCTTCCAAAGGTCAGAGGACTGAGTTTGGATTCAAATATCCTCCAGGAGAGTAATTGCTTGAGCAACAAATATTGTGTTGGGAAACATCTTAGGAAAGGTCCGATCCTCAAGGAATTCATAATCAGGACGTCTGTATAAGGCATCAGCTATAATGTTATGTCTTCCAGGGAAATGATGGATTTGAAATTATTGGGCAAAAAAGAAAGCCCACCGGGCTTAGCGACTGTTTCTACATTCTAGGGATTGTAGGACTTGAAGATTCCGATGGTCCGTTCGGACTTGTACCGGGTGTTTGGCTCCCAGAAGGAGATGACGCCAATCAGTGAAGGACGGAATAATGAGTTTCACTGGGAGTCAAGGTGCGGGAGAGATAGGCGATGGGGTGTTCTAACTTGTCGCCCAGTTCCTGTTTCAGGACTGCCCCAATGGTGTAGTTGGAGGCATCAGTTTCAACAAGGAAAGGTCAATCAATGTCGGGTTGAGCTAGGATGGGAGCTTGTGTGAACTCAGACTTCAACCGTTAAAACGCTGAATCTTGGGCTGAGGTCCACTGAAAGGGGGTGTCTTTCTTCAATAATGTGACAATAGGGTGCACAATCTCAGAAAATGCTGGTATGCATTTCCTGTAGAAATTAGCAAACCCAGGCAGGATTGAATTTGCTTTACATTGGTTGGAACAGGCCAAGACAGAATGGAGTCAACCTTGGAAGTGTCCATTCCAATCCCCTTTGGGTTAAGAACAAATCCGAGATAGTGAACAGTAGATACATGAAAAAGACACTTCTCAGATTGGCCAGGAGCTTATGTTCACGTAGACGTTGTAAGACTGCCCTTATATGCTCTTCGCGTTTCAAATGGTCCTTGGAGTAGATCAGTATGTCGTCTAGATATACAATGACGAGGAGGAACAGCATATCATAAAACACCCGTTCCATAAAACGGTGGAACATTGCTGGGGCATTAGCAAGTCCAAAGGGCATGTCCAAGTATTCAAAATGGCCGAAGGGTGTTCTAAAGGCTGTTTTCCATTCGTCACCTTTTATACGAAGAAGGTGGTAGGCACCCCTGAGATCTAGTTTTGTGAAGATGACTGCACCTCTGACTGCTTCCAGGATGTCCGAGATGAGAGGCAATGGGTAACGGTCCTTGAGAGTGCATTGGTTAAGGCCACGGTAATCCAGACATGGCCTAAGCTCCTTGGAATCCTTCTTGGGAACGAAGAAAAGGGAAGCGCCTGCCAGGGACTTGGATGGTCGAATAGTTCAATTTTCCAAGTTGGTATCCAGGTATTCCCGGAGGGCCTTTTTTTCAGGTTCTGACAAAATAAACATTCTTTCGAAAGGAATTACAGCTGAAGGTTCACTGTCGATGGCACAATCCTCAGGTCAGTGGGGTGGTAGAGCTTGAACAATGGCTGTTGAGAATACATCTGTGTAAGCCTGGTAGGCCCTGGGAATCCGGATGATGTTAGAGACGGTGACTGGAATTTGCTGAGTTTCTTGAGTCTCTTCAGAGGACCTTGGTAAGGTGTCTAGGTACAAACAGTGGGACATACAATGTTCTGAACAAAGAAACAAAGAGCCTGCTGCCCAATTGATGTAGGGGTTATGCTTCTGTAACCAGGGTATACCTAGAACCATTGGATAGTGGGCAGATCTTATGATATCAAACTTAATCCTCTCTTGGTGGTGATTTATAGAAAGAAGAATCTCTTTAGTTTGAAGGGTTATGGGGGCTGAAGACAGGGGTCTCCCATCAATAGCTTCTACAGGTTGCATAGTCTCTCGCGTTTCGTGTGGAATGCTTTGAGTAATGACCCAATCATGATCTATGAATATGCCCATGGCTTCGCAATCCACTAATGCCAGGATGGGTTAAGTTTCTTTCTTGGAAGGTGATAGGAATGCCTGTAGAATCACAAGATCATTTTGTCCAGGAGAGTTCAAGGAAGGAATTGATGTGGAGCAGACACCTTTCTCCCGAAACTGTGCCCCATCTAGGATCGGGAGCTGGCGTTTCCCGAACGCCATGGAGGAGCGATAGGGCACGAGGTGTTTATCGGATGCGCAGTGCATGCACAGACCAGTGTGAATCCGGCGCATCCTTTCTTGTGGGGTAAAGGGTCCACGTAAGGCCCCCAGTTGCATGGGTTCTGGATCCGAGGTTGGAGAGGCTGCGGGCTCTGGTCTGTATGGATGGTCTGTAGCAGCCTTTTGGAATGTTGACTTAGACTTCTTTTTCTCCACCTTTCTTTCCTGGATTCGAAAGTCGATTTGTAGAGAAAGGTCCATGAGTGCCTGGAAGGAGCTTGGGCGAGCTACCCTGGCTAGCTCCTCCTTTATTTCTTCATTCAGGCCTCTTCGAAAGAGGGTGAAGCTGGCTTCTTGGGACCAATCAGCCTCCTTCACAAGTTGTTTAAAGTGGGTCACGTAGGTAAGCATACCCTGGGATCCTTGTTGAAATTCAAGTAGCCGTTCCAGAGAACTGTAAACCTGCTCTGGGCGATCAAACATGGTTTTTAGGGCTTCCACGAACCCATCATAATCATCCAGGAGGGCATCGCCCGAATTGACTAGGGGGGTTTCCCAGGTCAAGGTGTTCCCTGTGAGGTGTGAGATCATAAACCCCACCTTTGCTCTTGGGGTGGAAAAGTAGTAGGGCTTAAAGGTGAAATGCACCAAACATGAATCAAGAAAGGCACGAAGGTTCTTTGAAGAGCCATCATATTTGTCCACTACTCCTCCCAATAACACACTTTCCTTAGTTGCAGAGTCACGCGACAAGACTAACTGCTTTAAAGCAGCATTCTCTGCCTTAAGATTCTGGATTTCTGTGGTTAGTTCCTGCATACCTCGCATGAGGTCTTGAACTGCGGCTTCCATCTCGGTATCTGTATCGTTTTCTTCGGTCTCTCAATCTGTCACAAGTCTCTCCCCTTCTCACCTGTTTTTCCTGTTTGCTTGCGACCTTCTTTGATGATTTCTTTCGCACGGTCCGGGATTTATATAAACCCGTGTGTTGGTCTCGGGTTCCAGCGTGAGGATAGCAATCCAACTCCAGGAGACGTTCAGATGTCCAGGACGGGAACCAGGAAAGAACAATGTCAAAGCTCGGAGGCATGGGATGCCGTGACCCAAGTGCAGGCGAAAATACAGGAAGAAGCTTGAAGGTAAGTTCGAGGAAAGCAAGAGAGGAGGAACCGGGAAATTAGGATTCGGAAGAAAGCCCTGAACTAACTCCGGCAACTCACGTCCAACTACAGCCAGCGGTAGCGTTGAGACACGCAGAGCAGCATGGGCGTGTCCGTTTAGTAGAACGTTGAGCGTGGCGCACAAAGACTGGCAAGCTGCGTTCTGTATCAAGTGGCCATGTTGGGAGGATCACGGCATTCAGTCCTCTATAGGTCAGGGACCACGAAGTCCAGAATGGACGCAGGCGACGGTTCATGACACCACTAGCAAGTGATAAACGGTGTGCTCTGTGCAGGTTGGAATCCGCGGGGGCAAGTGCATTTTTATGCCTGGCTAGTAGCTAGCAACTTGTTCTTTTTTTACTCACATATACTCATCACTAGATGAACAGCAGATTGGAAGGCAGGTTTACGGCCTGTAAAATGCTCTTAGATCTGCAGAATGAGGCTTATGATAGGATATGGCATTTATAACTCCACTATACACAAGTGTTTCAAGGCGCTTACAATGTTCTATTTACCGGCACCAAACCAAACTAACGGTATCATTCCGGGTTATAAGGCAGATAAAAAGTCCAGATAACAGAATTTTTTGGCTGGTAGTGTAGGTGGCAGGTCCAGTATGCTTTTTTTTTTTAAACCCAGTTTTGTTTTTTTTTTTTCAAATAGGTTTTATTGGTAAATCAACATGGTTAGCATACATCATACCATGAGAGAATTTTAACTTTTTCTGAAAAACATAATTACTAAAACCACCCCTCCTGAACCGAAACCCCTGACCCCCCCCCATCCCCCTGCTCTGACAAACATGCTCTTCAGACGAAACTAGCATTTGATTCACTCCCTTCTTTTGTTTGGAGTCCACTCATAACAGTCTCTGGCATTTCCCATCTTCTCACTCTGAAGTCTGCTGTGGGGTCTACCAGCGTCCATTTTGTGTTTGTTCTGCCCTCTCTTTTCCATAGTGTTACTTCTCTCCACTCCTCTCCCATGCGCAGTTTCCCCTCACTTACTCATTACTCCATCTGAGTCTCCCGGGGCTATTGAAGGTCTCCTGCCTGGGGCCTCTCCGGGTCATATTTTCCCCAGGAAGGGAGCCCATTCCATTGCCCTTGAAGGTCTGTCTAGTGAGTTGTTCTGTTCTGTATATGTCCAGGCCCTTGGCAGCCCATTTCCTTTCGCTGGGGAGTTTCCACCCCTTTCCAAAACCCTGCAATGCATGCCCTGGCCGCCAGTAGCCGGAAATGCAGCATATGCGGGAGCTATACCGAGTCCCCTTCCATCACCTCTATTCCAAATAACACCAAGAGAGGGTCCAATCTTCTATCCACCCCATCAAGGTCCCTTATCCACCCCAGAATTTCCTTTCAATAGCTGTGCACCGTGTTATAGGCCCACCACATATGCCAGTAGTCTGCCCTCAACCCGCATTTCCTCCTGCATTTCCTCTTGCACTGTGGGTCAACACCCGGGTACATCAATGATAGTCTTGCTGGGTCACACTGCCATTTGTACAAAAGTTTTAACTCATTAAGTTTATATTGGCATGCCACTGAGGTGCAGTGGGCATTCTCACATAGTCTTTACCATTGATTATCCTCCATTTCTATCTCCATGTCCCTCTCCCATTTCCTCCTGTATACCTCTACGTCGTCTCCCCGTGCTTCCAGTAGGGCCTGGTATAATCCAGAGATGAGCCCTCTCGTCCCTTTCCCCGTGTTCAACACCTTTTCTGTGCATGTCAATTCCCTTTGCAGGTCATCCTTCTAGTCTTCAGACATCCGTACCCCTTTGAGTTGCAGGTATTTAAATACCGAGATCTTTCTCCCTCCCAACTTGTCTTCGAGCTCGTTTAGCTCTATAAAACACATCTTTTTTCAGGACTTTCCCACCCTTTCCACACCACCCTCAAACCAGTCTTGGAATCTCTCGTGTCCGGGGATCCAGTCTCTCTTATGTGAGGTGCCCAAATGTGGTTTTGGGGTGAGGGCCAGGTTATTACCCCCGCCATTTCCCTCTCAACTCTCCAGAGGGACCACAGTGGGCCTAGGATCCTATGTCTCTGTACCTTATTCGGGGCGCCCTCCTGTGGTGCCCAAAGCCATTCTCTGAGTGTCACCGGGAGGAACAGGTGGTTCTCAATGTCTAAAACTCGGCAGCCCTGTGATATGTACACATTTCTAGGAGCCCTGCTCCCCTCCCCCTTTCTCCTTGGGTTGCACCAGTAGTCAATAGGCTACCCTGTGGATTTTCCCTCCCCAGAGGAATCTTATCATATGCCTTTTCAATTCCCCAAAATGTGCATCTGGCAGTTCTATTGGAAGTGCCTGATAAAAAGGTATAGTAGCGGTTTATAGTCATAATATCGAAAAAATAATGTCGAATTACAAAAATGTCGAAAAAAAACGTCGAATTTAAAAATGTCGAAAACACATACATATAATAGAAAAAGTCATTATTTCGAAAATAAAATGTCGAAAAAAAAAAATCGAAAAGCCAATGTTAAAATAACTATGTAAAATGTCACACATACTAACGTTTTTTATTGGGGGGGCCCCCACAAACCCCCCATCCCAAAACCCTACCCGAACCCTCCACCCCTCCCCATCCCCCCCAACACCCCCCATGGATATACCTTTAATTTTTTTAAAAAAGTATTTAATAAAACATTAAATAATTAATTATTAAAAAACCCCATCCCAAACCCCTACCCCAACCCCCCCCCTCCTCCCCATCCCCCCCCACCCACCATGGATATACCTTTAACCATTTAAAAAAAAATTGTTTTATAAACCATAAATAATTATTTATTTAAACACTAATTCGGGAAAAAAAAAAAAAAAAAAAAAAAACGAAAAAAATTCGCCATTTTTGTAATTCGACATTTTTATTTTCGACATCTTTTTTTTGACATTTTGACTTTCGACATTATTGTATTCGACATTATGACTGGCTACCGTCTAGGTCCCTAAAGCACTGATGCAGTAGGGGGGAAATGGGTGGTGGAGTTTTCCTCATACAGTTTGTCCAGTTCTCTAGGGATCTTCACCCCAAAGGGAGAAGGATTGATTTGTTAACGTTTATCTTGAAACCCGATGGTGCCCATATCTTTCTACCACCCGCAGTACTCTCGGCACTGCTTCTGTCATATCATCTGCATAAATGCTTCGTTTGTGGGACACTTTCCCTACCCTTATTCCCCCTAGCTGCACGTCATTCCGAATCTCCTCACCCAGGGGTTCCATTACAAGGGCGGAGAGGAGTGGGGACAGCGGGCAGCCCCGTCTAGTGCCTCTGCTTAGCCCAAATCCCCTGGATTTCACCCAATTCACCACTACCCTCACCTTGCGACTGGGATAAATAGCTTGAATAGTTCTGCACATTTTCTCCCCACCCCCATTTTCCTCAGCACTGCAAACAAAAACCCCATTCGACCCGGTCAATTGCTTTTTCCACATCCAGGCTTAAAGGTTCGTGGTCCACCTGGCTACCTCCCACATGTTCCATAAGATTTAGGTTTTTTCTTACCGCATTGGGACCCTGTCTTCCTGCTATAAACCCCATCTGATCTGGGTGTATTATCCGTGGCAATTTTTGTTTGAAGCGCATTGCCAGTATGCGTGTAAAGATCTTCTCATCAACTTTCAGTAGTGAGGTAGGGCAGTAAGAAGCACATTGCGTGGGGTCCCTTCCCTCTTTAGGCATCACTGATATCAGTGCTTTACTGAAGGTGTCTGGGGCCTCTCCCGTTTCTAAAATGTGGTTATACATCCGTACCATGTGCCGAGACAGGGTCCTTGAGAATTTCTTGTAGAATCCTATAGTGTATACATCTTCCCCTGAGGCTTTACCGTTGGGGAGGCGGGATATTGCTTCTTGTACCTCTTCTATCCTTATGGGATTTTCCAGATGTTCCATCTCTAAATTAGTAAGTGTGTTCATGTCCATCTTTTCCAGGTATTCCCTTACTGCTGTTTCACCCTCCTGTATTTCGGATTTATAAAGGGTTTCAAAGTATTGAGCAAATCCCTCTGCTATCTCCCTAGGTGAGTCCCTTGTGTCCCCCCCGGAGCTCGCAAGGGATGTTACCCACCTTTCCGTCCTCTGCGCTTGGAGCCTCACTGCCAGCAGCGTGTCCAGTTTGTCCCCCTTCTCATATTATTTCTGTTTGAGGTATCGTGACTTCCACACGGTTTCCCCCATTCCTCATGATTTCAGTTCTGCTCTTTTGGAGTGTATCAGTTCTCTGATTTCCTCTGTGTTCCCCTCCATTGCGTGCATCCTCCCCGCCCCTTCCACCATCTCGCTCCTCAGCTTCTCCTCTCCAAGGTTCCTCTCCCTTTTGCATCTCACCCCCTCTCTGATGAGTTGTCCCCTCCAAGTCGCCTTTCATGCATCCCAAAGTACCCCACTATTCACTTCCCCATTATCGTTCAGCTCAAAATATTCAGTGATTGCCTCCCCCAGTTGTTTAGTGAAGAGGGGGGGTCTTTCCAAAGGGTTTCATTACTACGCCAGCTGCTGTCTGGTCTGTAGAGCCCAGTGACATCACGGGACATGAGGACCATATCATGATCGGTCCTGATTTCGCTATGGGTCATTCTTGTCCCCTGATCCCCATTAACGAGAAGGTAGTCTATCCTGGTGTGTGTGTGGTGTGGGGCCGATTACAAATGTGCATCCCCGGGTGTTGTTCCCTCCAAACATCGATTAGGCCACTAATGTGCGTCCCAGATGTCCAGGTTTGGCACCCACTTACCCATGTACTGTGGTGCTCATGGTCTTCCCGTCTCTTGCTTCGTCTGCCCAGGAGCTGAAGTCTCCCCCTATTATGTAGAGGTCTGCCTCCTGTTCTTGTATAACATTGAGCGCATTTGATATAAACTGTACCTGCCCCTGGTTGGGGGCATATAGTGCCGCCAGGAGTACCCTTGCACCGTCCAGTACCTTCAGTATCAGTAACCTCCCTTCCAGAAGGCAGGTGGTCGTGCAGTCTCGTAATTTACATTGTTTGTGGATCACTATGCTGACTCGCTCCTTTTTGGCAGTCCCCGATGCCCAGTGTACCTGACCAATACCTGCCCCTCGTATCGTCCGTTCCTCTCCATGAATTAGACGTGCCTCCTGCAGGAAGAGTACATCTAGATGTGCTTTGCAGAATTCTCTGGCAACTAATGATCTCTTGGTCGGGGAGTTGAGCCCTTTCACGTTCAGCGTCCCCACCAACAGACCTCTTGCGGCATCACCCCTTCCAATCGCTAGTGACCATCTTCAACTTGGCATGTGACTCCACTCTCTCGTATTCATCATTGACATGGGAGTAGTGTTCCCGTCCCGTGCCGTCTCTGCCCGAAGAGCCGTAACATTTGTGCAAACCCCTCTCAAACAACTTTTTAACAGTTCCTTAAGTTCAATCATGATCTTGGGAGATGCCCTCCTTCGCACGGAAGGCCACCATGGAGCGGAGTGTTCAGCCTCCCTCCGGCTGTCCATTAGGTATCTTGCGAGTGTTCGCCCGGTTTCTTTCTGTTCCTTTCCATCATTTATGTGTTTCGCTCCCTGTGTTCTTGCGCAGGTCCGTTGTCCTGTGTAGCAGGCTGCTTGCGGGGCGATGGGCCATTGAGCCTCATGTACTTCCTCCTCGTTTGAACTCTCCTCCTCCTTTGTGACCACGGGGCGGGTCTCGACACCTCACTGCTTGTGGACGGGCCTCGTGGGCTCCCCTGCTCAGCATCTTAGACCGCTGTTAGATGGCCCAGGGCCTGTTCGGGTTCCTCTGCTGAGGTTAGGCGGTATTCCACCCTCTCTACTTAAAATTCCAGTGAGAACGGGTAGCCCCATCGGTATCTGGTTCCCTTATCTCACAGCCATGTTGTGAGGGGTCTACAGGCTCTGCGCCTGGCCAGGGTGAGGTTTGAGAGATCATGGTATATTGCAACTTTGGAGCCTTCAAAGTCAATTTCTCTTGGCCGTTTGGCTCTATTTAAGGCTTTGGACCGGTCAGTGTATTTAAGAAATTTGACCACTATGGAGCGAGGACCATTCCCGTAGGGTCTGCCACCTCTGTGCGCTCTTTCAATCTGCACGGTCTTGACTCCTCCTGCCTCGACGATCTGGTTCACAAGCGCCTGGACTTTTTCCTCCACCTGCCTCAGGGTTTCCCTCGTCAATTCTTTTAGTCCGAGTATCCGTAAGTTGATGCGCCTTTCCCCATTCTCCAATCGTCCATTTTGATCATAACTTCCTCTTCACAGAGTTCTATTTCTGACATTCTCGCATCCAATTCCATCTCAACCATATCGGCAGTCAACTGGTGGTGTTCCAGGTTCTCAACTTTATCTTCCATCGTGGCCATTCTACCCGTTAAGTCTGTTAGTGAGGCCTGTATATTCCCCCTGAGGGTTTTGATCTCCGCTAATATATGTCCAATGTCCAACTTAGTAGAGAACCCAGATGTGTCCATGTCAGCAAGCGGTTCCTTCGCAGTGTCACCTCCTTTCTTCGCCATAGTCCCTTTACCTCTTGGGGGGTTCCCCGCTTATCCCAAAGCTTTAGTGTGACTCACTACGTGTGTTGGCCCTCTGGATCAGGCTGCTGAGAAGGCTCTGTTGCACCTGAGTGATGGCTCACACTATTGTTGCTGTGCGACAGTATTATTTCAGGTGGTAGGGCTTGGCCTGGTATGCTCTTTGGCTGGCGCTCCAGTGACGATGGGTCGCCTCTATGGTCTCTATGGATCGTGTTCCTCCACTTTGCCTTCCCTTCCCCTTCCCCTTCTCTTGAGGTGCAGCCGTGCCCTCTGCTAATCGGTGCTCTAAAGGGGGCTCCACGTTATTCCTCTCGTGCCCTGTGCTGTGGGAGGCTGAATCTTGCCCTTTGTGCGTCTTCCCGCCTTTAAAGGTTTTGGTGGGGGCTTACCAATCACTGTGGTCGTGCACCCTGGCTGCCCTTGTATGGTGTTTCCCCACTCCTTTCGCCTTCTTTATGTGGGCCTTCCCAGGGCTGGCGTGGGCCTGCAAAGGTTGTGGCTGTGACCTTTGGACTGCCCGGCTCTGGCGGAGCTATGTGCGCATTCTGTTTCACTGTATCTTTTTTCTGCAATAATTCAATGCCTTGCGGGTCCTTGCCAGCTATTACTGTCCGTATTTTCTCCAGGCTCTTCGCGTCTCTACTGTATGAGCCTCCCTCCCCAGTCGCCCGGCGGTGGATGGCTGTAGGGCCAGGAGGTCCTGGCAGCTATAGAGTGCTTGCTTGAGCTCCCTGGTCCTCCCGCACCCCACTGTTGACCGGTTCCACGTTGTGTCCCCCTTCACTCGCGGGTATAACCAGGGTTGGATTGGGCCCTCGGCCGGGCCGCAATCGTCCCTGGGGAGTGAGGGCCGGTTTGAGAAGAGAAGAAAAAAAAAAAAAAAAAAAAAAAAATTGGAAAAAAATAAACACCTGCATAATTCATCAAAGCAAGGTAAGTGTGTTACCTTGCTTTGATGATTGATTTGCATGCATGATCTGTGCATTATAAATTATGATGCATGCATCATTCACATGCTGCTGCAGCATGCAAAGTTGAGGGGCCGGGCCGCGGCCTGCGCCACTCCAGGGGGCACATTGCCCCCTGGAGTGGCTGTGCTGTTGTATTAGTGATAAATATGTATTAGTGATAAACGACCAATTTTACAGTAGAATAAGCATTAATTTTCAGACTATGTATTTTGCCTTTCGCAAGTTGCAGTAGCAGCATGTTTTTTTCTGCCTTTGTCTCATTAAGGATCATCACAAGACCTTCCATCTAGGTGTCCGCGGTCACTTGACAAAATCATTGTGCCTAAAAGCTTCTGTACAGTGTAGAAATATTTGACCATAGCACATCAGGTGGCCATGGCCACGAGTGCGCTGCTTTCCCTATTATGCCAACCTCTGAAGCCTGAAAGTAGATGCATGTAGGCTTGACATGCGGCCAACTTTGCACCAGACCTGCAGATGAACGGGTCTGCTGTTAAGTCTCAGTTACCAGTTTAATGGCATCCACTACAGAATAATTGCTCATTTTACTAGAGCCGATACGATAGCTCAGTGGGTTTAGCGCTTGCTGCTGCAATGTGTGTGTGATCCGTCTGCAAGTTCGAATCCCAGCAAGGTCATCTCAGCCTTTCATCCTTCTAGGTCGATAAATGAGTACCAACACAGGTTGGCTGATATTGTATGCATATTTGTTCTATTAAAAAAAAAAAAGCTTAAGCATAAATTCTATACAATAATATCATTTGGCCTTGGACGTCTGCTTGCATTCCCAGTAATTTAACAATATGGATCTATACACACAGATATACGTACCTGTCTCCGCGGCCTTTGAGTGGGGCGCTTCTCCCTTTCGCCGGAGCCCCTTGCGCAGTGTGCTCCATATGGCGTCATCCTCGGACAGCACACATCACTCTCGGACCGGGGAGCAGTGTTAGGGAGAATTCTCTGTTAAGGCTAATTTCCCAAACCCAGCGAGACTCTTTTTCTCCCACTCTCAGGCATGATTTGAGAATGTCCTTTGACTTTGTAATGTCTTTTATGGGCTATGGGGTCTTTTACTCCATAGGGCTTCATGTGTTTTTGGTAAGTGTGTTACCCAGCACCCTTAGTGCAGTAACACAGGGGTGTCATAGTGACCCCCAAACAGACTCCATACCCTGGGACTGACTACTGTCTCCCAGGGCATGTAAAGTCACCATTGACTTTGCTAGTCTTAAATTGTGAACAGAACCAGTACAAACCATCATATTGTGGAAGTACTGGTCGGGGTAATTAGATTGCCCCTGGGTCTGTTTTTCGAGGGGGCACTGTGCAGTCCCCCCTTGTCGAGTTTCATGCTGGTGGCAGTGGTTACCATACGAAATATTCCATCAGAATATTTTCTATGGGATTTCCCCATTCATTTTAAACACACCACTTTTTTGGTGTAATGTTAAAAATACCGCCAGGTTATTTAAATAATATTTATTCCCCGGTTGGGTCTTTTTGCCAGGACTCGGTTTTAAAATGGCGTTTGTGTTCGCCTCTGTAACTCCAACCCAAGTCGAGCCCTTTGTTCTACTTTTGGCGGGCTTCTGCACAGAAGTGGTGCCACTCTGTCTGGGTCTACAGGATGTGTGGGGGGGGGGGGAATAGGCACCCTGGACTGAGTTGGCTCAGCAGCTCACGTCGCACTCTTGTGTGATCTCAAATCTCATCTCAAATATTAGAAGAAACCATCACTGGCTTCCCATCAAAGCCAGGGTCACATTCAAAGCCCTGTGCGTCACATTCAAATGCATCCACTCTTGTGTCCCCATCTACCTCAACCACGCCATCACCAAAAAAGTATCAAAGAGACCCCTCAGATCTAACAGTCAACTACTCCTAGCCATCCCCCGCTACAAGACAACCAAGGCAGGAGGCAGTAGTTTCCAATACCTCGCACCCACATATTGGAACACTCTTCCCTTCCCCATCAAAAATGAGCAAACGTTCTCAGGCTTCAAGAAATCCCTGAAAACGTGGCTATTTAACCAAGACTAAAATCCCCTTCCATGCGTCAGGATATATCACTGTACTGAAGCCCTGCATTAAATGTCTTCGTGTATGATTATTTTGTATTCACATGCACTGCGCCCGATTGGCAATTTCTAAGAAATGTTTTAACCAAGCTGTCTGTAACATCGCCGTGGTACCCAAGGGTTTGGGCGAGTAATAAATGCAATAAATAAATAAATAAATAAATAAATAAATAAATAAATAAATAGGCCCAGTGGTGAGCCGCCCGGCTCACCACTTAGCATGTTTGAGTGACAGTTAGGACTGGTGAATGGGGGTTTTCTGCATAAAAGCAGGGCTTTGGGGACTGGAACTTCAGAAGTCGCCACAGGACCTAAAGAATCCAAAGAGGGAGAAGCTGAGCCGACCTGCAACGACGACACCACCGGTGGAGCCCTGCTGAACCGACTCACCACTTCCCAACGACAGAGAAGATCTTCATCCTGGAGAGTCTTCTTCCTTTGAACTGGTGGGGTTAACCAGTTCGCCCTCTTTTCGCCTTCATGGATCATCTCGTGATCGAATCGCCCGTGCCAAGCACCCCGGCGGCCGGATAGCCACGCTTCACCACTACCGCAAATAAAAGGGTAGTACCTTTTAACCGGGAACCTCCGCGGCTGGTTTCTTCCCTGGCAGTCCAACAACCTCCAGCTTTCCACCACGTCGAGACCTTCTCTTCCCCTGGACGAAGCACCGACTTGCACCCGCTGCCAGGAACAACTGCCCCCGCTGGAGCTTTCTCACCATTTCAGGTACTGTGTCCCGCCTAGTCTCCCTTGCAACAGACTGTTCAAGGTGTCCCGTAAATCCTTGACTCTCTATCCTGGGGTGACCTGGGACCTGTTAACTAACTTTTCTGAACTGATCCAATTCCTTTTGAACTATCTGCAAAGACTTTTAAAGTGTACTTAAACTGTGTGATCTTGGGCACATTCCGCCTTCCTCTCTTCAAGAGTGGGCCTGGCCTATGAACTTTCTTTCTCTACAGTAGATTCTGCCTTTCTTGACTTGCTGTAGTTCTTTTTAAAGTGTTGGTATTGTGTGCTTTCCTAATTCTGCCTTTTCCCTCTCTTTTTAAATAATTTTTGGAGTGCCATCTTGCTTAAGCGCTCACCCCTGTATTGATAATAAGTGGTGTTCTTTTCCTAAGACTTGTCGAATAATTAATCAGGGAGGTGTATATATTTCTAGTGACTGTATTTGAACTTGCTTGACATATTAGTGCCAGCATATTTTTACAAGTGTGTTTTTAAATAAATAATTATATACCAAAGCTCTGGTCAGTGTTTGCTTGTGCTACTGTATTTTTGTACCTAATGTGTATACTCTATATACTGCCTAACTCTTCTTGAGGGAAGTCTGACTGCTCAGCCACAGCTACCAGGTAAAGCTGGGTGGTACAGACTGCTACCAATTGGGTTTACTGCCAACACCTGTAGTCTTAAACTTTTTGCAGTGGTCCCTAAGGGAACTGCACAGGTTTCTGGCCAACAAGCAGTCTGCTGGTTTTCCCTGGTTCCACTGATGGGTCATGTGTACTCCCACTGTCAGGAGCCACTTCCGTTACGGCCTCCTCTCCTCTGAGGACATATTCTGGACTGGTTCCTCCTTTGTAATCGGGTGCAGGGTGTGCTCGGATGGCTCTATTGCAAGTCTCCGGGGCCCCCAGTCACCTCTCCGGAGAGAGAGAAGAGGGGTGTGTGTGTGTGTGTGTGCGTGCGTGCGTGCGTGCGTGTGTGTGTGTGTTCCCCCCCCCCCCAAACGTTGGAGGTGAGCAAGTGCTGTGGTCAGGGAGGACCAAGTTGTGCTAGTCCAGGGAAGAGATCCCAAGGACAAGTGCTGGCAAGGGATGCTGGGGGGACTGGTAGGGGGTGGTCTGGCCCCTGTATGACTGAGGGTACCAGGTCCCAGTCGTAGCGGTAGATGGAGAGGAGAAAAGGAACGTCTTCAGAAGTTTCAGAACCTCAAGAAGATCTGGCTCAAGTCTGAGGGGTAGAGGAAGGCCCTTCCAGAGGGAGGAACCAGCCAAGGAAAGGGATCTACCTCCCACTCTCTGCTTGGGAAAGCGTTTGACCTGCAGAGAGTTAGAACCAGAGACCAAAGGACTCTGGTCGGGAGGTATTTAGGGAGGGAAAACTGGATGTAAAGAGGTCCCAGGCCCCAGCCAGCCTTGTGGAGGATACAATTGGATCCCTGCAGTCACCGGGAGCCAGCACAGAGATTTTAGGGCTGGAGAGATGCAGTCCCTAGGTTTGAGGCCAAGGAGAAGTCTTGCAGTCCTATTCAGGATTAGTTGGAGGGGGCGAAGGGAGGAAAGATGCAGGGTGAGGAAGAGGCTGTTGCAGTAGTGTAGCCTAGAGAGAACCAGGGCTCTGGAGACATTGAGCTTCTTGGGAAAGGTGAGGAAAGGTAGGATGCCCCTGAGAAGGTGAAGCTGAAAGTTGACTCCTTGGCTAGGTCCGTAATGTGTGGAGAGAAAGAGAGAGGGGAGTCAAAGATGCGCTCAAGGTTTTTTGCCTCACAGGTGGGTGAGGGGATGGGACCCAAGGAATCGGGCTAGAGAAGGGGGGGGGGGGCAAGGAGCAGTCATCCCAATGAGTAGGATCTCAGTCTTATTGGCATCAAGTCAGAGACCATTGGCAGAGTATCATGCCTGAAAAGCAGTAAGGTATGAGGGAGGAGGTAGAGGATGGCAGTTTGAAAGAGAGCAGTGTGTCGTCTGCATAACACTGTAAATGAGGGGGGAAAGTGGACATCAGGTAGGCAAAAGGGGCCAGGTAGATGTTGAATA
This sequence comes from Ambystoma mexicanum, assembly GCF_040938575.1. Classification (NCBI taxonomy): domain Eukaryota; kingdom Metazoa; phylum Chordata; class Amphibia; order Caudata; family Ambystomatidae; genus Ambystoma; species Ambystoma mexicanum. Next base: position 532,475,891 of record NC_090923.1, read on the forward strand.
GCTATGGCGATAGAATGGAGCCCTGAGAGACGACACAGGTAGAGAGATTGTGCTGGAGGAGAGAAAAAGGACCCATTTGCACTTGGGAGGGTCGGTTTGAAAGGAAGCAGGTAAACCACGCCAGTGCCCTGTCTGTGATGACTAGGGTATAACTGAGACGGTTTATGAGGATGTAGTGGTCGACAGTGTCAAAGGTAGAGGAGAGATCGAGGAGGATCAGAACAGAGGGGGGAGTTGGAATCAAGGCTGGAGAGTAGGTCTTCACAGGTGTACAGGAGAGCAGTTTCCGTGCCTCTGGTGGCTCTAAAACTAGAGAAAGGGGTGATGGAAATAAGGCGATAGCTGGGCAGGAAGGGTCAGCAGATTATTTTTTAGGAGAGGGCGCACAAGAGTGCTTGAGGGGTTGGGGGGAAGGAGCCAGTGGCAAAAGAGGGGCTGCAGAGGTCAGCCAAGGCTGGAGCGAGAGAGGCAATGCGGTCCTTGATGGTTCTAGAAGAGCATGGGAGCACCTATTTAGAGGAGACTTCCATAGAGCGGATGACTCCAGGGATCTCAGAGAAAGAGGAGAGTATAGGGGGCAGACGGAGGCAAAAGGGAGCTGAGGGGGAGGAGTGGAGAGCACAAGAAAGAGGACAGCATGTTCATAGTTTCGGAGAAGTGGGCGGCCAGAGCAGAGCAGATGTCATGGGAGGGAGAGGGAAAGAGGAGACTGCAGTAGGAGTTCAGCCATGTTGTTGGTGGCTGCAGAGATACATGCTTGGACATGAGCCCTCATCTTGGAGCAGATGGAGAGGCGATATCGCCTTTGAAGTAGGCAGCAGGCCAGTTTGCCAGAGAATGAACTAGATGTAAGCCACTCGCTCCGCAGCTTTGCATTTACGTTTCAAAGTGGCCAGGTCGGAGTCATACTAAGAGTTGCATTTGGAGGCAGGATTCATGCAGATCCTTATGACAGGGGCAAGGATGTCCAGGGTGTTGGAAATAGATAGGTGAGGTTAGCAAGAACAAAGCCAGAGGGAGAGTTCAATGAGGAGACGGAGGAGGGATGAAGGAAGAGGCAAATGCAGCAACTGGCACGCGCTTCATCGGTCGAATGACAGAGAAGACTGGCAGTGCTGGTGGAGGCGTCAGGGGACAGGGAAGGTCAAGGTGAGAAGAGAGGAGAGAGGGGTGATGAGAGGTTTAGAGAGGGATGCCTGTGGAGATGAGAGCATCAAGAGCATGTCCAGCCAAGTGGTTTGGCCAGAATGAAGGATAAAGAGGGAAAGTGTTGCAAAGGTTGCGGAAGAGAACAGTGGCCCCATCAAGAGAGTCGAGATGGATGTTGAAGTCCCCAAGGAAGATACGTTTGGGGGAAGTCGGCAAGAAGAGAGAAGGAGAGGTCGGCTCATTCTGAGAGGAAGAGGGAGGATGGTCTAGGGGTCTGTAGATAGTAGCAAGAGTAAGAGAGAAATTAGGTGAGACAGAGCGCCTGCAGACTAGGCTTTCAAAGGATGTGTAGGTTTGGGTGGGGATGATGGAGGCATGAACCCACTCAGGGAAGATCCAAGCCACTCGCCACCAGACCGTGAGGTCCTGGGATTGAACAGGAGTGTGTAGCCTTCAGGGAGAAGGGTGTCAAAAGCATTGACTAAGCTGGCCTTGAACCAGCAAAGACGTCGAGGCCAAGGTCTTCAAGGAGGTGACAGATGTCAGAGGAATGTTTGATAGCCGAGTGAGAATTGAGGGTGGCTAAGTGCAGTTGGTTGCCCCCTTTAAAATATTGGCGTGGGGGGCACAGGGGTGGGGGCCACCAATGGGGGGGGGGGAGAAGGGGTGGCAAGGAGGGGCGGAAGGAGAGGGAGGGACGTTGAAGAGAGAAGGGAGACGCCCGTCAAGAAGGGAGAGGTTGGGCTGAGAGCCCTGGGCCATCGTTAGGGAGAATTCTCTTTCTAGGGCTAATTTCCCTCACCTAGTGACTCCCCCCAGCAGCTTTGCTGGATTTTTTTTGCACCTGGTAAGAGTGTACATCCTTTTTTCACTCTTACATGTGTTTTGGCCTAAGTGTTTTACTCATTGTGTGATCTTGGGCACTGGAGCACACCACTCCAAGTGCCCCTGTTCTTGTATGGGTTACACAGCACCTTTAGTGTAGTAACCCAGGGTTGTCTTTTAGACTTCCCTCTGACTCCATTTCACTGGGGCTGACTACTGTCCCCCAGAGAAAGGTAAAGTTGCCATTTACTTTACATAGTCATTCTTACCACAGACCCAGTACACCCAATCTTACATGGAGTACTGGAAAGGGCTAATCTGTACCCCTTTTCTGTCTGTACCTCCCTGAGCATTGTTTTGCTCTTTTAACATTTAGACTTGGCTGGTGGCAGTGGTATCTACCCTAACTTTTCTACCGCGATTATATTAGATAAACGTGGTACTGTTCTTGGCTATTATATTAGCCTCGAACATAAACCCGCTTGACCAAATCGTCTTTCTTTTGGCTCCGGTTGGGTGTATTCGCCATTTCATTTTGTTAAAGTCCTTCTTGTGTTTTACTTTGCGCGGCAAACTAGGTTCGCCTTCTTTGTTCACCGTCTTTTGGCGGGCTTCTGCAGAGAAGCCCTTCTCTTGGCGCCTGGGTGTCTAGGTAGACTGAATGTGGGGAAGGGGTGTAGTCACCCCCTGCACAGGGTATCCTAGGAAACCCAAGTCGCACTTTGCCATGATTGGCGGAGGTGGTTGTCCCGGGCGGACAAACCCCCCTGCTGCATGATGGACAGCCAGGCTGTGTGAATGGGGGTTTTGCGCATAAAAGGCAGGTCTCTTGAGCTAGAAGTCAGTCGCCTCTGGAACTACAAGGAACCGAAGAGAAGTGGAGAGAAGGAGAGAATGACAGCTGCTGCAACTACCCCGTCCCAGTGAAGCCCTGCTGCAATCCTGAGCTATCTACCTTTTGACGACTAAGAAGATCCAGTCCGGAGTCTTCTTCCCTTGAGCCTGGTGGGGATAACCAGCTCATCTTCAGCCAGAGATCTCCACCGTGGTCGAAATCGCTGCACACTGCTGTAGTGGTCCGGATAGCCACCTGCTGAGCCTCTCCTGTTTTTAAGGAGCACACCTTTGCGTTGTCGCTGCCGTTCGCTTTATCCCTGTGTGGTGCAGACCCCCTTCAGACGTCGTCCTTCACAACGAAGCTCCAGGAATCGTGGGTCTGCGGGAAACCAACAGGAACAACTGCCAGGGCACCAGCTGCATCGTGGAAATAAGGTACTGTGTTCTACTCGAGGAAACTGGGTGAATCCCTTTTCTTCATCCTCAAGGCTCGTCCTGGTCTTCCCTCCTTCTTATAACTTTTGCTTCCAAACATTGACAATATTCAAGTACTTTTTGGCTACACGGAATCGTGAACTGTCTAACGGTGTGATCTTCGGCACAGGCCTCCGGTGTCCCCTAAACCTGGCTCCGACCCTTTGACTTTTGAACTCCTGTTTCTGAGCGTTTCTCGATACTGTCTGCCTAACCTAAATATTGCCTGTGATTTTTACCTCCAACTCCTTCTGGGTATCTCAGGTGCCAAGTGTGTTTTTGCCCCAGTAGCATTTCATGTCACGGATACGCGTTTATTTAGTAGACCGAACCGTCAAAAAGTGATCGCAACCGTATCCGCAGTATCGTGTTTTGTTCATAACACCGGTTCATTCAAACACAGGGTACTTTGAAACGTACTGTACAAAGTGAATTGGTTAGTTGTAGTATATTTAACGTGTGGTTTTGTTTAAAGTTTAATAGAGGTGTTGTGTTTATAACTGATGGTTTAAAAATAAATGTACTTATATTTTTTACCTGAAACCTTGAGTCAGTGTTTGCTCCAGTCAAAGTAATTGTGGTCCCTTTGTGTAATCTCTGCTACTGCTCATATACTCTTGAGATAAGCCTGGCTGCTCTGCTACTGCTACCACTATAACTTAGTAGTACGGGCTTGTACCAAAGGTAAAACTTGTATTGCCACCTGTAGTCGTAATCAGGTGTAGTGGTCCTTAAGGGCACTGTACAGGATTCTGCCTAACAGCCATTATAGTGCCATTATAATAGACATTAATGGTGCATTTGGAAGATGCGGTGTGCCAAGGGCACTTCCTATCTGGTTCTGCCAGTAATGGAGAGAGGAGGAGAAAAAGGAGAGGACAGAAACCATATGTGGGGTCCATAGGTTAGATGAAGGAACGGTAAATAGAATGTCTAGAGGCGACATTGATGTAGGTGTCTGTGATGGGTAGATCAGGGTTGTTAATCAGGAATGCCATCTTTAGTTTCTTCCTACCTGACTCAGTGAGAGGGAGGGTATGAAATGGAGAAGCAGTTAGAAAAGATAGGGGAGACGGAAAGAGTCATGGGATGAGAGAAGAGGAAGGGGGGGGGCAGAGGATACCAGGTGAGAGGGTTAAGCAGTATGCAACAGTAGAATTGCACCAGGTGGCCAAGCAGACAGAGCATGGAGTACATTGGAAATGCCAGATGTACAGATCAGTTAACATTGGATGTACACCTAAAAACGATTTTAGGCAAAAGCACTAGAAACAGTACAAAATGGTGGTGGATGCACAATTGGAAGCACGTCAGAGTATAGAAGAGATATCTGTGTGAGATATCATCTAAGTGCTCATGGGTTGAGCAACTGGGGGCATGACTCCAGTAGAGGTGGTCATCACTTACAAGACCCGCCAGATTTGATGGGTTTTGCTGCATTGAATTGTTTCACTTTAAAAGTTTCTTGACTAAAGTTTATTCACTCAATGTCAATGGTTTTCCTACGCTATATCTTACCTGTAGTAATAAATCACCATGGCCTTGGCCCATATCCCCTTTAGTAGTAAACAGATCATGATCTTCGCCTGAGGTCCATGTCACTTTGCATCAATTAGGTTGAAAAACTGATGCCCACTAGCTGCTGATCATGTTCCATCAATTAGTGGAGTGTCTCAACAAAACGCACATTGAATCAATTCGGGGTAAAGACCATGACCCACTGGCCATAGCCTAAGGCTGTGGCCCCATGTCCCCTTTAGTACTAAATAGCCATGTCCCACTTGCCATGGCTGGCTGCCACTTTCCACATGTTAAGAGTAAAACACAATGGCCCACTGGCGAGTGTTTCCAATTTTTTGTTCCTCCACCCCTTTCATTTCTGCAAGATTTCTCCCCGCCCAGAGAATTAGCCCCAGAAACAATACCTCGAAAACCACTGCATGGACTTCTAGTCTCATTAAAATGTTTCTCGCTGAAACACAGTCATGATTACAGTGGCAAGATAAAAATGCATTACAATTAACATTTTTGGTCTCCCCAGCTTCCCTCTACAGCTTCCCTCTACAGTACAAATACCCCCGACTCTGCCCTAAGATCCAGCACGGCACGAGCGATCAAATGCTAAAATAAAATGGCTGCCCTCCGTACAGAAACACAGACTGCAGAACCAATGGCATCCTCCTGACATCATTATCTGCACAGCCAATCAGGTGGTGTTTACATAATGAGATACTTGAACACCACCCACAAATCAGTATATGGAGAATTTGAAAGCCATTTTTACAAAGCACGTATCTTTAACAAAACATCTTTAATTTGAAAACCAAATACATCAAAATATGTAACAAACAATGCTGTAAATATTTTTAAAGTGTCAATCAAATTAAATAACTTTTTTATAACATTAAACACATGGCGGCCTCAATTAGGAAGTAAAAATGGCTGACAAATTCACCACACAGTAGAAAATCAGTCAAAGAGTGCCAAAAGAGATGTGTTGTGGGAGGAAACCCCAAAAGATTTCACTTGGCGATGGGCGTTAAATGGGTGGACAAATAGCCAACTACATAATATCCATCCTCATATGTCAACCTGCATTGAAAAGCATTAAATACCTACAACCAAAGCCCCCATTTCAAGCTCTCATGTTAAAGCTCTTATTTTAATTACAATAGTTTCGGCTTAGATAACGCTTTCAGCGCCAAACCTAAAAATAAAACGACTAGACGGATTTACGCTAAATAACCATAAGGCACATCAGTAATGTTTCAAACAAACTTGTTTCATATTTGGCGCAAATCCACATAGCAGTTTTGCTATGCGCAGATTTAAAGGATGCACCGTTTTTACCAATGGAAAAACAAATGAACTTGTGCCGAAAACAGCTTTTTTGAACCGTTGGACACATTTTCCCAAATTTTCTATTTTCAGGCAATTATTCTGGAGCATTGCAGCTATATACATCAAAGTCAACATTATTAGCAATAGAATGTTAAAAATTGTCAAAGGCTCATAGGTTTTACTTTACCTATTAGGCAGGGCTCAAAATTAAGGGGAGCTGCGACCTAATAAGCTCCTGCTTGTAGGCTAGAAGAAATTGGTTAGCTTGACAGCTACTTTTGGCACCCTGGGTCAACTGATGCAAAACAAACACACATGTGAATCTAACTCACGTTTGGGACAATCTATATATAAACCTTAGGGCACATCTATACGACATTTAAAGCATAAGGGTCATAATTAATGGACAAAGAGTGCATCTTATGTGGAAGATAGATTTGCAGAACGCTATGCACTAGCTCCTTGTTCCTCAGTGGCAGCCCTTGGTAACTGGTTAATACTGGATACCCAGGAGCTGCTTTATGCGCTTGCTTATCCAACCTTAATTTTGATCCCTGTAGGGCGTAGACTGCCGTCCTATAATATATATGTTAATGTAGGTGTCAGTACTGACATTTATCTCACGTTTATGGAATTTACGCACAACCCTCACTCAGTCACAAGTTTATATGAGGGCTCCATAATGGCCTTAATCTCCAAACACTTCAATGGAGATTTCCCCTCCTCCCTCACAGACTGATTTTTAAATACATTTCAATGCAAGGGCTCAAGTTACACCACATTTGCCAAGAAGCCTCGGGTGCTGGCGTTGAATTGTCTTGGCCATTAATCTACAGCTATTTTACCACATACTAACTACATATGTCAAACTTTGCTCAAAGAACATCTTTCAGGGACAATTTATCCCAATCTTCCTTAACAAAATTAGAAAACAATAAAAAAAAATAAAAACTGTACATTTTTACAACAAAGAAATACTCTGCAAACTGCAGCCAACACACAGTCGCCTTCGCCACAGTTGTTAGGTCGCCTTTGTAGCTCTGCAATAGTGTCAGGTCACGTGGATTCTCATCTGTATTGTTTGGCAAAAAGAACTGACTCGGGTGGGGTAGTAATGGGAGAGGGCAATGGTGCTGGAGCAACTGTTCCCAGCGCGAGATGAAGAACAGAAACTGGAGGGACACAATATTTAAAGTGGTGGTGGAGAAAAGGACAAGTACAGGAATTAATGGAGAAAAACAGGAGGGTAGATGCAACAAAAACTTGAAAGATCAACTAGCAAACAGTAATTCACACCAAGAAAATGGAAAGGGGGCATTGATGATTACAAAAATAAATCCATACCACCTTCAATATTAAGATACTGTTAGAAACCTGTGAAACACTGGACATCAATTAATAAAGAGTTATATTGAAAGTATCCTTTACAATGGTTTAGGTCATTGTGGATGTAGCCTTGACAAAACCCAAACTTAAATATCACATCACTAAAACGCCACAAGTTCATTTTGAAGTACTTTTCTTAATCACACAGTTCTCTAATCAATTTGGATATTTGACCCACACACTTGCTCTTGCCATCTTTCTTCAGCTACAGATAAACTTTATTTACAGCATTCAAAGGTGTCGGGCAAGTGACTAGAATTACAAAGTTTACTCATGTATATACATCTCTTTACAAATGCATTCTCCTCTACCTTTAGGAATCCTCTTATCTGTCTGAAGCTTTTCCCAAAAGAAATGTTTAGCTTCTCTGTTTTCATTAACGTGTTTGTAATCCCTTAATGTTCTGCTACATGATACCTTGTCAATACTATTAGCACTAGCAAAACACTGCTCATAAAGGCAGTCTTTCAGTCTATCTTCAGACCAATTACAGGCCGAGAGGCATGCCCTTTCTATGAAAGTAAGTGTAACTTGAATTTGATCTTGGTTCGCAAAGAATGAGCCAGCAGGTTGCAGAAGCCAAGTGTAATTTTCCAGGATTCTGAACCATATAATCCATATCCTTGGTCAGGTATAGGTAGATATCACTGAATACTGGCTGCAAAAGCAGCTATTTCCAGAGACATATTTTCCCTCCACTTCATAGAATTGACACTTTTAGTTTTCTGCAAGCAGCATTATCAGATGACATGCAAGTCTTTCTCCCACGATCATTCTCAGAGACAATTTCTATTTTCCTAGACCTAAACTCTGAAGCCCCTACTAGTTTAAAAGTTGTAAAATCATACGTCTACTAAGGGATAGGCACATCAAATGAAGCTAAATGGGCTATCAAGATGCAAAATGGGTTATCAAATAATGGGGTTGAAGATGGTCACATTCAAAGATAGTATACAATGCCAGATTGCACTAGGTTATGTTATGTTATGTGAAGACTATTTGTAAAGCGCACGGTCGCCCAGGGACATCATGGCGCTGGAGAGGACGAGAGAACCCTGATCACAGCTAGCAAACCCAGAAAGCATTATCCATCATATATGTCTTTTTAAGGCCAGATGATTATAGATCTTTTTCAGTTCAACTGGTAGCTTGTTCCATAGCTGTGCTGCTGCAACAGAAAAGGCTTGTCCACCTAGTCGGGAGTGGCGAAATGATGGTACACAAAGCAAACCAGCCGACTCAGATCTCAAAGAGCGGGAGCGGAGATAGCGAGAGAATTTATAACTCAAGTACTCTGCTCCCTGTCGATGCACAATACAGAGTGCTTTGAACTCAATACGTTTGACTGCAGGTAGCCAGTGAAGGCGACGGAGGACTTGGGAAATATGGACACCATACGGTGTCCCCGTCGCTATCCGAGCTGCCACATTCTGGAGACGTTGCAGTCGGAGGATCATTCCCTTAGGCTGCGCAAGATAAAGGGAGTTAATAATCCAATCGACTGGATACCATTGCCGACACCACCAATGGTCGTAGGGGAGGTGGTATAAGGTGAAGAACTTGCCGAAGGATTTTCAGATGGAAGAACCCGGTCTGACAGATGCAAGAGATCTGGGCTTCCATAGATAGAGTGGCTGTCATAATGACTCCCCGGTTCTTAACCTTAAAATCCAGAACAGGGAGAGAGCCCAAAGAGGAAGGCTAAAAGATCGAGATCCACAGGGAAGGGCCAGGAGGAGAGCCCACCAACAACACCTCAGTTTTGTCCACATTCAACTTTAGCCAGTTAAGGCCCATCCCCTCACCTACGGCCATCAGGCACTTATGAAGGCTAGACGACACCTCAGTCTGATCGAGATCTAACTGAATCAGGATCCGAGTGTCGTCAGCATACGAATAGCACCCGACGCTGAAGGAGCGAATGAGGCACACTAAGGCCCAGATGTATACATTAAAGAGAATGGGTGACAAGGCAGATGCCGGAGGTACACCACAAACAAGATCAGAAGATTTAGAAAGAAAAGAGAGCAGAAGAGATTGAGATATATCCTTGGGAAAAGAGGCGAACCAAGCCAAGACTTGACCAGATATGCCAATTTGGGCCAGGTGGGATAGCAGGGTATGATGGTCAACCGTGTCAAAAGCCCCTGAAAGATCTAATAATAGCAGGGCTCTGAAACTTCCCGAATCCACCAGCCTGGCCATATCATCCTGTACAGAGAGTAGGACCCTGTCAGTACCCCTGCCTGGCCTAAAACCAGACTGGGCTGGGTCAAGGCAGTTGGAAAGCTTGAGAAAAGAAGACGGAAGCAGGGACACCAGTGATTCAAGAAGTTTCATAAGGGCTGGTAGCAAAGAAATTGGCCAGAGGTTAGCTGGTACGGAGGAGTCCAGGGAGGGTTTCTTTAAAAGTGGAATGACTGTAGCAGCCTTTAGCTCCATAGGGAGGAATCCTGTTTGGCAGGAGACATTAACAGCCTCCGTAATCACCCCTAGGTGGTCTGGTGTAATCTCCTTCAAGACCCTCAATGGCACCACATCAGAGGGAGCAATGGATTTAAGTTGAAGAATGGCCTTGAGAACTGACTCTTCAGTAAAGAGAGGAAAAGAGGACCAGTCTGGTCGCGAGATATCAGTGGCTGTATGAAAGGAGATATTACTGGAGATCGGGCAATTGTTACAGAAAGGGTGTGCACAGAGATGTTGGCACGAAGATTCTCAATTTTGCTGATGAAAAACTGAGATAAAGAGTCACATACCTCCTGAGTTGGCTGAACCGTAGGTAGACAATTAGCCGCGGGTGATAGACCACAGCAAAGAGGGCTTTGGTTTGACCCAAAGATGTTTCAATTTTCGAGGCAAACTAAGATTTCTTTGCTACGGTAATCACAGCAGAATAGGCTGTGGAGCAAGCTTTATATACGGACCTCAGCAGAAGGTCATAGTCACAACGCCATTTACGTTCGGCTTGTCTAAGCTGCAGTCTGGCCGGCTTCAAGTCTTCGGAAAACCAAGGCTCAAAGGGGAGCCTGCAGATTTCTGTAAGCTGCATCAGGGCTACTTCATCGGCTGCCACTAGGAACGAAGTGGCCAGAAGAGACAGAGAAGGGGTCACAGCATTTCATTTTTATGGATAATGCTAGTGTTTGAAGATTGGCCAAATGCCAAGCCCATTGCCACACTCTAGCCGGAAGCTTTTTAGGCTGTTGAATTGGCAAGAGCGAGCAAGTCACTAGATAGTGATCCCATAGCTGGAACATGGTACCCCAGTATCCTTATTAGATATGGTGGCAGACTACTTAACATACATTTATTTCACATTTTATCATGCTTTGCTCCCATATAAAATGGGCAACATTGAAAGCCTTAAAAAACAAACATATGAGAACATGTTAGTAGATCAAGTAAAAAAAAGAAATATATATTTTAAAATGGTACCTTCTTCAGCAAAGAACTTTTCCACTGGTCCAACAAACTGGTTTATTTCATTGAGCTCATCGTTGCTGATTTCTGGATAGGGAAACACTTCTTCCTATGAGAAAATTGTAGTATTAGGCAACTCAATTTCCAAAGTATTTTTACAAATCTCAGGTTAAGGCTCCAAAATAATTTCGACTTCTATTTGAAGCAATCTTTAAAGCAGTCAATTGAGGTACAAATTAAAATTACAACATTGCTGGGTGAAATTGCATGGGTAAGCTCACATACATTTTCTACTAGGAGACAAGACTATATTCAAAAACACATACTTATCTGCTCGGTCTGCTTTGTGTAGGACAATAAAGTATCGGTATTGTATTAGGCTTAATAAAAGCTAAAGGTTCTACCACATTTTAATGCTTATTCCTGGACCACAAGCTTTTCTTTTGTCAAAATGTTCCCGTCTGTCTAAACCGGATATTTTTTACACTGGCTAAATGTCAACAAAAAAGTTGTGGCAACAATGATTATTTTAGTCTGTTGAACTATTTAAATCCCAATTTAGTCAGCTCGCCGTTTGGAATGAGAGCCAGTTGAAATACACAGCTTCCTAGACTGCTACCAATCCACTTCACACTTAGAAGCGCACAAACTTAATTTTTCAGTTGCCATAACATTATCAACTACTTGGAGAACGTGTGTGTGCTGACAAGAACATTACATAGGATCGGTGTTCTGGAAAGAGCCATGAAGCGGACGACCAAGGAGCATAGGTATGGTGAACGAAGAGAGCAAAACTAGGACTAGTAATTCAGATGTTTCATGCTGACACGTCTAGCAAGGCCCCTGCAAACTCATCCATGTACTGTGGACAAACCATTAACTAGGGGAAAACGACTGATGGTTTACCAGTTCACTCTTGCAAGTAATATTAAACCCAAATAATGACATGTGTAGGCTTAGAACTACATCCTAATTTTGTTCCCAGTGATCACAACATTTTCACGCATGCACATACTACTATCCTCAGAGCAAAACGCAATACAATTATTCAATAAATATCCATCATTGGGCAAGAAACCAAATAAAGAAAGGATGAGGCTCAAGGAATTGTTAAATTAACACAATGCAGTTAAGGACATACAAATTAAAAGATGCTCTCCTAAAGGGTATTTGAATGGTTAAGTTGGAGGATAAGTTACATACAAATGAAAGGCTATTAGAACATCTCAAATTGTCAAAATCTCAGTGCAGTCAAAACACAAAGACCACACCTGGTTAGGAATTGGCAAACAGCATCCTAACCAATCATACGGTTAGCATTCGCCCCTGACCCGATGAATAGCGATTCCAGCTAAAAAGTAGTGCCAGATGCTCAAAGAACAAGAAAAAGAATGCAAAAGGTAGATCCATCAAGAGGTGCAGCAAATAATAGGAACAAGATATTGGAAACAATGTAGTAATAGCTGGGCTTTTGACATGTAGAACACAGAAATTGGACAACAGTATTTCAAGAGCTGGAGAGGAAATGGGGATCATTTCACAGAGCACTCCGAATTAAAAAATAAATCAGGCCAAAGGGCCCCGCTCCCCAACTACCCTCCTTTAGGGAAGATCAAGAGAAAATCATTGTACAGAACAAAACAAAAGAGGGTATGGCTGGGAGGTTTAGAATGAATCTTATCCTCTGCCAATCATTGTACAGGGCAATGGCCCATACCACCCAGGAATGGCGAAAGGGATGGATTATACACTCCAAAAACAGAAAAAAGCTGTAGTGACATGCAGCAGGAATCAGAAGATAGACCTAATTGCCTTGAATTGATCAATTCAATAAAACAAAAAAAAAGAAACCAATAGCAAGCCCAACAGGGTGAAAGACCAAATTAAAATCTCCCCATGGATGATTGCCGGATTGGGAGCAAAGCTCAGTGTTCAGACATTTAAAAACGTTCATCAAGGATATGACATCATGGTGGTACAAGAAACATCAGCTTTGAAAATCAGTGAAATCACAGGCTTCTACTACATAAGAGTTCCAGCACAAACTTAATTGGAGAGAATGTCTTAAAGTTTGCAAATCAGCTATAATGTAGAAAAAGCATTGGCTATGCAAACAGTTTTAGCTGTTGCGTGGAAATGGGATATGCATTTGCCAGGCACTATAATAATAGTACTACCTAATCAAAAGATGAAAACAACTGGCAAACGGTATATGTACATATAATGGGGGAGTGATTGACAAATTCATATCTCATGCCTGTGATATGGCATTTTTCTTTATTACCGTGCCATATAGTTGTATATTGCAACAGATTTAGGCACAGACATCAATTAAAAGAAACAACGCTTGGCCAACCGCGAACACAATTAGACACAATACATTGGTTAAAATTCCAACAACATTCCCACTACCGGTCCCAATAATGCAGTGGAGTACTAATACCCGTAGGGCGTTAGCCCAACCTCAACCATGGGCAAGGAGAAACAGAGCACCTTCCTGACAGATTATTGATGGCTATCCAAAATGCCAGCTATCTTCCTCCAAAAGGAGGGTGAAGGAAATAACACAAGGCTTATGGTGCCCCCCCCATGAATAAAGCCCAGATATCCTCAGCAATAGGGTCAAAATGTATTCCCGCAGCCACAAAGGCCGCTCTCCTAATCCCACAGAAAGATTTGCAATGGATTAACAAATGCTGAACCCACAGAGGCGGCACATCCTGGCAGGTCTGGGGAGGATTAACCAGGCCCCCGTGATTTCAAAACTCTTGAGTTTAAGGTAGTCCCAGACCATGTTTTGCCCACAAATTGGTTGATGTAATTAGGAGGCCCAGGACACGCAGAAATGTATTTGAAGAATAGACCACTATTTGTCAAGGAAGCCAGTGGCATCAAATATTGGTCATTAAAATGGCTGTAAACAGCCACACTCATGGTGGATTTGAACTGGGGAAATGGGCAGCTCAAGGTAACGGCCGGGACCGGAGCCAACCATTTATTCCCCAACTGTGACCAAACTATGTATGTATCCTACCATTCATGCAGTGGATATTGGAGCAGCCGACTGGATAGATAGCGAAGTTTAGAGTACCACCCTCAGCATTGGCGAGTTGCCAAAGAATATTCAGGGAGGACAACTGCAGTCTTGCCATGCAGGAGTAAATCCCAATCTCCAAGAAGATGGTCTTTATGGGAGTCTGAATAAGAAGCCGGAGCAACCTCTTAAGTAAAAAGGATTCCAGTATGGACACCCGCCATGTTACCGGGATGCCAGAGAACAGCACCGTACATTAGCATAAGGCTAATCTTTGTCAAATATAATTTGACCGAGATCCCTAAAGAGTAACCTCCACCCACCCGGGCCATTTTTAGTCTGGCATTTAAAACACGCTTGTACACAATTGTTTCTAGGTGCGACAAGACAAGGAGGGGGAAACAAAGGGAGGACAAAACAACGATCTTACTAGGCCTTTTCAGATGTCTATTGAAGAGCTAAAACTTTTGGCTTTGCCACTGCATTTGTAACAGGAAATCAGTGCAACTAACAGATGCAAGAATATACATATTGTTTAACAATCAAGTGGACGAAGCCACACTTGGTAAAGGCGTTTGTATTGTGCCAGAAGCTGATTTAGAGCTGCAATTAAGAGAAGATTTAAAAAAGGTAGATAGGTCTTAGCTGATGCTGCTGTGAAATTAGGAGCAACGGGTATTACTTTGGTCTCTATTCATGCCCCCAATTAGGCACAAGAAGATTTTCCTAATGAACCTGCTTCCAGTTATTTTTCCTTTTGCCAGAGAAAAGCTTTTCATGGGAGGAAACCTAAATCTACTAATTGTGACAATATGCGCAGACTAAACAGGCCTCCAATTCACTGAAGTAAGAACTCATTAATATGGGCGTTGAGTGGAGGGCAATTCTTTCTTCACAAAAGAGACTTCTCATTTTTTACCCACATCCACAAATTATATACTAGAATCGTTTACATCTTCATGGTGGAAACATTATGAGACTCAATCATAGTATCAGATATGGAAGACATCACCACTTCAGATCATTGCCCAGTTTGGTTGAAGTTGAGACGCCGGCACTGGTTTTCCACTGGTAAATTGTGGATCCTTCCAAGTATTGAAATAGCTCGTCGAATCAAGGGATTTCTGTTGCTCAAAATGTTCCCAACACCACCACATACAATAACACGTGGGAGGACTTCAAGGCAGTTATTACAGGATGGGTTTGGCACTAGGTGTAGACTTGGCAACTAGAACCTGGCTGCTTGACTTCTGAACTCCAGGACTAAGAGGTCCGAAATAAAGAAATGTGATATGGTAAAGTACGGCAGAAATTGAGGGCTATCAGGCATCTAATAAATATACTATCCATGTATCAAGAAGAAAGGGTACCATGCATGGACTTAACTGAAGGACAAGGGGCCTTTGCCGCTAAATAATGGCCTTTTTAAAATTTTTCTAATCCAATGGTACTGCGCAGCCTGCTGGAATCACTTGGGGGTCATGATCGGGAGCTCTGGAGTGTCCTCTCTCCTGTGCGCACAATTATTAGGGTCTGGTGGAGGGCCACCGGTTGTAAGGGACGGTGGTTTCCCTTCCGGTCAGTCATTCCCCTGAGCATAGCAGGCTGAAGCGGGTGATGGTTGGGAGGGGTCTGGGTGGCTGGGGAGGGGCGGGACGCTAGAGGATATATATGTGCAGGACAGGGCAATCACGTACGTCAAATTCAGGAATGCTCACCTGAACTTCCTAGAGTTTGCTACACTGATGGCGGGAGTAAGGGAGGCCTGGGATGGGTTCCCGGAAAAGCCCTGCAGTGAAGGGATGAATGTGACTGTCCTACAATTGGTATAAGGTGGTAAAAGTGTGTCAGGACTGTATGCTGCTTATCGAGGGGAATGGGACACTGCAGCGGTGGGACTTTGTACGAAGCAGGAAACAGACATTGGGGGATCACCTCACATATGGCAAATGGGCGAGGGTGCTCGAGTATACGAAACGGGTATCTAAAAACTCCAAATTCCAATGGATTCGGTACAAAATAACCCAGAGGGTGCATCACACCGGTGTCGGTAGCCAAGATGGTGGAGTGGTGGCCCCACTTTGTTGGAGATGTAGGAAGGAGGTTGGGACCTTCTTAAACATGCTTTGGAGGTGCAAGCGAGTGGTGGGTTTTAGCAGGGGGGCAGGGCATCTACTCGGAATGGACTGCACTAATTGGGTTTCATGAGCAAGTTACGATTAAACACTGCTTGCTGGGGTTAACACCTGCAGGGAAGGGCAAGCACCGGAAGGAGCTGGCCAGAGCTCTAGCGTTGGGCCTTCTGTTGGCAAGGAGGGTGATTGCTATGGCCTGGAAAGCACAGAGGAACATAGGATGGGTGACTTGTGCAGGAGTTGGTGCAAGTGGGTGAGGGCCGAAAGGGATGTCATTTCCCAGATGCGAGTGGGGCAGGCCATGGAGACCCGGTATATGATATGGCATGAGTAATGGGACAAACTGGAACTGAACCCGCACTGGCATTCCCTTTGAGGGGACCAGGGATCGCTAGCGACAGTGTTTGTGGGGGTGTTATAATGTGGCGGCTGGGAGGGGTGTCTAGGGTGGGGGAGAGAGAGAACAAGGGGAGATCATTACTGTATTGGCTTGGGGCATGAGTGGGTCTGGGAGTGGGGAGGACGTTGCAATGTATTTTCCATGCTGACAAGTGTCTGTTTGCTTTTTGAAAAATTCAATAAAGAGTTTTGTTTTTAAAACCCCTTTTCTAATCTGACTTTTGGAAACTCCCATGAACAAAGACTAAGGGCACTCAATCTCTTTGGTCTGTACAGCATTTAAGTGTGTGGGTAGAGGATGGAAACTATAACTAGTTAATCTTCGGTTGGGAGAAGGATGTCAAAATATTTTCTAATTATGTCTACACTTGTGTATTTGTTTATCCAATGACTGACTCCAGGTGTTTTATTCAGGCAAAGTTTATTTTAATTTATTTTTATTGACATTTTCTCATAACAATAAACACACTTACATCAAATAACATTAAACAAATGCTTCAATACATTCAACATTTCCCCCATAACTCCCCTACCCCTCAACCCCTTTAACTGCCTGCTTATTTCGCAATTGTATTATGTCATGCTTCCGCTGTACCGACCAACGTCTCTTGTGTAGCGTCCACCTCTTTATGTTGATTGAACAGTGTCACTGTCAGGGCAATCCATTGGTACACATCTGTTCCCCCAGCGCTTTTTCCCCACACTCCAGTTTACGCCTCAGCCCATTTCTTGAGATCTCCCCACCATCTGTCTATGCAGGGGCCCTTAGGGGCTTTCCAATGCATGGCTATGCTTCGCTTGGCTGATATGTATATCACATTTTTCATCTTTACCAGGGGCTTTTGCTTAGTTGGTTTCCTGAACAGGCCCAGCAAACACGCTTCTGGGGACCAGATATCTAGAGTGATTACCCCCCCCCCCCCATAACCAGTTAACTTGCCCCCTCACCCAAAAGCCCTGCACCAACCTGCATTCCCAACATGTGTACCAGTCCTGCATTTATCACATTTGGGACATGTCTGCCTGCTTGCGCCTTTTAATTTTTTCGATATTGCTGCTGGTGTCAAGTATGCCCTTTGTGTGATGTACAATTGTATTAGCTGTAGCCTGGCATTGCTGGAAATCTTTTTATGATATAGGGTTATTCTTTGCCATTCTTTGTCATCCAACATTCTACCAAACTCATCCTCCCACTTTCCCTTACATTTGATCAGAGTTCTCGAGGTACAGTCTATCAATAATTGGCATTTTTCAACAAAAACAATCAATCAGAACCAGGTGCTTACAATCCTCCTTAGCCCCGGTACACACCAACATTATACAGAATACTTCACATCACGCATGTCCTTGATATGCATATGTTTACATACAGTAAGGCACATGAATTTGTTTTCCCAAGTGGTAATCTTAGAGCACCTCTCGTACCATGTCGTAAAACCTGCTGTTGCCACATCGTGTATTGAACTCATCACTCATAGTTCAGCTTCGGGTGTAATTGAGACTACCTCCACGTTGTGTGGTTGTTGAATTAAGTGTGTATACGCATCCCACATATTTCTACCATTGCACCGTCTTCGAGTTAGTGACCTCCATCCGTTTTCCATATCAATACAATACATTATGTCGGTCTTCGATTGCGAGCGTTTAGGGCTCCATTCCCTACCCCCATTGCATTGCCACCCGTCGTTTGGCTAGTATGAGTAGCAGACTGGTACATTTTCTAGTGTTCATGGGCACCCCTTTAGTATAGCCCAGCAGACAGATCAGTGCTTCTGGTTGCATCGTCTGGCATGTAATGCCACTGATTGCGTCAAATACCTGCTCCCAGTACCGGTGTATGATCGGGCAGCTCCAGGACACATGGAGGAAGTATGCTTGCTCCGTGTTACACCTATTCCATCTCTGAGGAATCTGGGAAGTATTCTTTTAGTTTAGCTGGTGTGTAATAAAACTGGTGTATGTATTTCAAGTGGATTAGTTTTAATCGTGCATTAATAGCCCCCTTCCTGATCCCTGGCACGCCAGATAGTACAATTCAAAATTTTGGGATCTTCAATCCCCCCTGAGCATAGGGCCTCTGTAAGTGAAGTGCGATGCAGTGTCTACCACCCCACCACAGGAAACCTCTGCACACCTTATCCAATTCCATGAAGAATTTCATAGGGATATTATATGGGATGTTTCCAAAACAGTGCATTAGCCTCGAAAATGCCATCATTTTTAGCAGTGCTGCTCTCCTCGACATCGACAAAGGTAGTTTGCTTCAAAAATCCATCACCTTAACCAGGCCTTGATTAGCCTGAACGGTGTTAATTCCATGTTCCCGTTTGGGATCATGATGTATGCTCAGACCTAGATATCTAAACGAGTCTATACTCCATGTTAAAGGCATGACCGGCAGCTCAGCCTTCCTAAGAGATGCCATCCCCGCCATCGGGAATAGACATGACTTGCTCTTATTGATCCGTACCCTTTCGGTTCCCCGGAGCCGTCTAACACCTCCAACACGTATGGCAGGTTTATCTCAGGGTTATTCAAATAAAGCAACATGTCGTCTGCATACATGGACACTATGTGCCACACCCCATATATTTCTATACCTATAATCGCTGTATTCACGCCTCAAATACGCCGCTATTAGTTCAGCTGCCAATATGTATACCATAAGGGACAGTGGGCACCCCCGTCTCGTCCCTTTCTGCAGTTCCCATTGATCAGAAAAAGTGGAGCCGGTTCTTACTCTCACCCACTTCATATATATCGCGGCCATATTCCCATCCTTACCATAGTGGCATATAGCCAGTCCCAGTGTACAGAGGTGAACGCCTTTGTGGCATCCAGCGAGGCGATGGTGCATTGCTCGGTTCTATCCCATGTGCCATGTATGACGTCGTGCAATCTCCTCAAATTCCCCGCAATGCTCCTCCCCGGAACATATCCTGTCTGATCTGGATTGACTAAGGTTGGTTTTACTGTCCTCAGCCTATTGGCCAGCAGTGCCGGGAGTATCTTACTATCCTGATTTAGAAGTGACAATGGTCTAGAAGAGCCACGGTCCATTTCTACTTTGTTTGGCGTTAAGAGTGGGATTATCACGGCCTCACGCATACTTCCCTGGAGGATTCCCTGTTCATATGCTTCATTATATACTCTGGCCAACAATGGAGCCAACAAATTGACATAGGCCTTGTAGAACTCCTCTGTCAACCCATCCGTGCCTGGTGCCTACCCCGAGGGAATGGATCTTATGGTGGCCGCAACCTCCTCTGGGGTTACAAGCTCCTCTAGCACCTCCTTTTGTTGTTCATCTAGCCTCAAAAGAGGAACAAAGTCCAAAGTGTCCTATATCTCCTCTTCTCCATCGGTAAGAGTATAGTTCCTTGTAATAATCAAAGAAGACCTCATTTATACCTGCCTGTGTGTTCACCGCCCCTCTTTCTGCGTTTAGGATGGAATGCATCAGCAATTGTACTTTCCTGTTTTTGTGTAGCCAGGCCAACATTGGACCGGGCTCGTCACCTTGAGCATGACTTTGTTCCAGGTATCTTGTATGACTGAACTCACACAGCCTGTCCCAGTGCATTATACACGCCTGCCTCAATCGGATTTCTTCCCCAGCATATTCCTCCCTGCCCCCCGCCTTCTGCTCCAATTCCGGTTTACTTTCTTCGTCTCTTAGATCTTTAGTGATGGCCTTCTGCACACTCCTGACGTGGCCATCATCTCCCCTCTAATCACCACTTTATATGCTTCCCTAATAGTGCCCACTCGTTTAACGCTACCCTCATTCACTTCCATGAAATCCCCAGTGATTTTTCGTATATGTTCCTTAAATGCCTTATCTTGCAAAGATTCACTTCTTAGTCTCCAAGTGGGTATGGGAGGCCTAGCGGCCAATATCTTCCATACCACTAATAGAGGGGAATGGTCTGACAATACCCTAACCTGGTATACAGCATCAGTGAATTCCCACACAAGTTCTTCTTCTGTAAACAAATAATCCAGACTTGTATGGAGATCACGAGGGACCGAATAATGTGAGAATGCTCTACTATCTCTGTGCCGTGTCTGCCATATATCTATCAGCTGAAAGGGGTCCAAAAGTGTGTTTAGGACCTTAGCAGGTGGGTCTTTATGCTTCACGTCTGACCTGTCTTTAATTGGGTACAAGGTGCAGTTAAAGTCTCTGTCCCATATCACGACTCCTGCCCTGCATACAGTGACTGGAAGAAGACAGTGGCTTCATGATTGGGGGCATAGGTGTTCACTATAAACACCTCCTGATTGTCAAGAATCCCATGTAGTACAGCCATCCTCCCTTCATCATCAACTCTAGTGTTCAAAACCTTGAATAGAAAAGTAGGGTACACCCATATCAAGACGCCTCTTGCGTATGTGGAGTATGTCGTACCCACCATCACCCCACCGCAAGTGCTGGCTAATTTCTTGTATTTCTGTGCGTTCAAGTGTGTTTCCTGTAATAGCGCTATTCCAACCTTTTGCTGTCATAAATACTTGACCACCATGGCGTTTAACGTAATTATTAAGACCACGGACATTCCAGGTCATAATCCTCACCCCTTCAGCCATCGTCTGCGAATTCCCAACCATCTGGTGGGACCCTTGGGCCCCTCCCCATTGAACCAGGGTAGCATTTATCATGTACTCCTTATTGACAGGCTTATCTCCCCCTTCTTCACCCCCAATCCCCTTTTCCTTTCCCCCAACTTATAACAAAGCCACCCCCCAACTATAACTGTCCAGCAATGCCCTGCATGCTTAGACTCGTCCCACTTCTGCCTCCCGAACCCCAGTCTTGCCTGGGCTCCTGGTGACCAATGGGTGGGTACCATATTGTACCATGTAAAAAGTATACGGGGTAGAAGGTGTTCTCCTTGTGCTCCTGCAGTACATCAAATCTTATAGTCACAGAATTCTTATGCGTCTCATGTCTTTATTGGTCCACAGTGGCTCAGCATGACCACTCCCTCAGTGTCAACGCACTGCAGCTCATCCCGCCATCCGTCGCTACCACCGAGTACCCAGTGTGTCATCCTCTCCAATGTTCACTCCTCCAAATGACGGGACATTAAGCCTGTCCATCCAGTCATGTGCCTCAAATGGCGACTCAAAGAACAAGGCATTCCCGTTGTGGAGTATCTTTAGTTTAGCAGGGTAGATGAGCATATACTTGAGCCCGCTTTTTTCAGTCTCACTTTTGTGGCAATTAATTGTTTGCGGCTCTTTTGAGCTGGAGACACAGAGGTAGAGTGTTTTAGTCCTTTCTCTGTGTTCTTGTCACCAGTCCCAGTTACGTGACGCAGCGCCGCTGGAAGTATTTAAACTCCCCACCTCCGGGTAGTCACTGCGTTGCAACCCACTTTGGTCACTTCCTGTTTCCGTGTTTCCTCGCTCCGATCCTCTGTCGGATCTCCCAGAGGGTTTCCTGTTGTTCCTGTGTTTCCTGTTTCCTTCCTCGGAACACCTCCATTTCCTTCCGCTACTCCGGCGGTACTCCGGTGTGCCTATTTTCAACTTCCCTCTCTTTTCTGATTTCCGGGAATTCTTCCCGTTTCTCTCTTTCTGTTGGCTCCTCCGAGCTGGCTAGCTACGCAACTATTTTTCCTCTTCCTGGAACCATTGCCATTTATTCTAACTGCCACAAGGAGCCTCCGTCTCTCCTGACTCGACGATTGGACTTCTTCTACTCAACAATCAGCCTCGCTCCATTGCTCTCTTCAGCGACTATTCTGGGATTGAAGAGTCAACACTGCTCCGCAGGGTTTTTTCCCTTTTGGGTTTTTAGCTGATTCCGGCTTGGTTCCGGAAGGGAGTCACGGGACAGCTGTTTATCCAGCGGTCACTGTGGCTTCCCTCCGTGACAATCACATTCATCACAAGAAGGAAAGAGACTACCTTGCACAACGACGTCTACAAGAAACTGTCAACTCGGACAGCTCAGGTGAGGAGAGTGTGCTTGTAGGGGAGAAAGCTAATTGCACCACTCATCACAGATTGCAACGCCAAAAGCTTCAAGGATGTCTGCTGAGGATCAGGTTCAAGAACTATGGAAGGCTTTTCAAGCAATGTCTCAAGAGCTACAAGGAGTGAAGACCGAGAATGCTCTGCTTAAACAGATGGTATCAGCTAGAGAACCTGCCCCCTCGGAATTACCACCCATGGCGCTGTCCTCTGGGAAATTCGATGGATCTCCCAAAAAGGTGAAGGAGTTTCTGGAAGACTGCATGGTTTATTTCACTTTTAGGCCTCATACCTTTGCTACCGATCAGGCCCGGGTCGATTTCTTAATTTTCAAATTCCCCACTACAGCCGGAGCTGGGGCTCCCTCCTCCCACTGCAGGAGCAGTGCCTGCCAGGAGGCTGGCCCCCACCTGAAGGTAGGCAATCTGCCTCACGCCGAGGTCCCTACAAGCCCGCTTCACTCTTTGGAAAAAAAAAAATTTGCCATTAGACCGTCTGTGTGTTCAATGACACTCGTTGCCCATTGTGTCTGGCTCCAGCATCTCGGAGCTTAATTGCCGCCATAGACGACCACGAGGACTCCAGCCACTCGAAAATGGCCGCCGAGCATTCTTGCTTGTAGTCTCCACATGAGGAAACTCTGCATGCCCAGTGCCGAATCCCGATTGGCCTGTAGCCACCATTTCTAGCCAATAGCATGCCGGCCCACCACCGAACGGACACAGCCAAAGGCTTCCCCCTGTCGTGAGCCTGTCAGGAGCCGGAAAGTGCAGAGTGCCAGAACCCCTGCTCCTCCTGGGACCCAACTACAACATCCTGACTATGCATGCACCTATATCATGGTAAGCAGCTTGCAAGTGCGTATGCCCAAACTGCTATTGCAACCTTATTGCACTGCCTACGCCGCTAGACTGTGGTTTACACTATTGTAAAGATTTGTTTAAAGCCCTTCCTTCCTGCTGCCTGTGCCCTGGACATTGACATTTGCGCACTGTTTCCCAGCCTCACCGTTATCGGACCTCCTGTGGGCTTTCATACCGCACTACGTTTGCATTGCTCATATGGATATATCCACTGTGCCTCTGTGCAACTTAGTCATTGCGTATGCTGATCTATGCCCACTGTGCCTTTGTGTATTTTAGCCACTGCAGCCCACTGTGCCTCTGTGCAACTTAGTCATTGCCTATGCTGACCTATGCCCACTGTGCCTCTGTGTAACTTAGTTAACGTAGCTTACTGTGCTCAGGCTATCTGAACTTAGTCATTGCAGTTCACTGAGCCTATGCTACCTCTGCCCATCTGAAGCTGCCTACCCAGCCCACTGTGTTTACTGGAATTGTAGTTCCACATCATGGTTAGCACACCTTGCAGCCTGCTATTGTACTCACTTCTAATTATCCTCCACCATAGACAGAACAGTAGCTTCCCCATAGTGTTCATGAGACCCCTAAATAACTCTACCATGACCATCCTCTCTACCGATACCAGTATGGAACACCTGGATCTGAGTCCCTCAACTGAATTTCCTAGCAACCCATGCAATCTACTCTGCAGAAATTCCAGGCTTAGAGCTAGACTCTCGAAACTCCATGAGCCTCTGACTAGAACCCTACCTCCTACTAACAAAAGATCTAACACCCAGAAGGCCAATATCGCCCATCTCAATAACAGGAGACTTCCTCCTACCACCCATACTAAAATTAAACCGTCTCCTCCGATAGCCCCCCCCCAAAAGGAGGATTAATAAATGCCAGATCCCCGACAGAACATGCCACAGACATCCACGATTTGATAGTGCTCGATAACTTGGACTTCATCGCTATCACAGAGTCTTGGCTGCATGACGCAGCAGGACCCCTACTGTCCTTAGCCATCCCAGAAGGCTTTACTATATTCAGGCAAGATAGAACTAATATGCGCGGTGGCGGTATTGCTATAATCGCAAAGACTAGTTTAGGTATGAGAACCTCACCCACAATAGCATCCGATTCATGTGAATCGCTTACCATTAAACTTCCACTAGCTGGCTCCCAAACATTGACTATCCACCTCATCTACAGACCACCTCGTCCCCTAGGGACATTTGACGAGGATCTCCACAACTTACTCTCCAACAACCTCAATACCTCCTCCCAACTACTTGTCCTAACCTTGGACAGACCATTTCTTCTTGTTATTTGAATTATCTACCTCCAGACCACATCCATCAGCTTCTATCATGGCCCCGCCTTGCCTAACAAGTAATAAAAAAAGCATCACCAGAGATAAAGTGATCCCGGCTATTCTACCTACCCTCAACGGATTAGAGGATCATTGAGACCCAGAAACATTAGTCAATGAGTATAACAAAATTATGTTGACCACCCTAGACAACATCGCAACTCTGAAACTCAGGCAAAGTAAACCCAAATCTCACCTAAACAAATGGTTTACCCCTGAACTCAAGGATCTGCGACTACTTAAAGGAGTTGCGAAACAGCATGGAGGCTTACCCCTTCAGTAGATCATAAAACGAACAGAAATATCCTCCCAATATAAAAAAGAAATCCATTTGGCCAAACAGAACTCTTTCAATAAGCGCATTTCCAACGCCAATTCAAGTATGAGGGAACTATTCACCATCCTCAAGGAACTAGAGTCACCCATCCCCATTCCGGATATATGCACCAAAGACAAAACGTGGTGCTCCGACATTCAGCAAGCCTTATCAAATAAAATGTCCTTACTCCAAACGAAAATAGCCAAAAAGAAAGCCTCCCTTACACAACCACTTAAGACCAACAATTCCACCAGAGACTGTGCCTTTCACCATAGACCATGCCCCAAAGGCTCAGGACCCAGCTATACGGTTCATGTTCACTAAAACCTCTATCCTTGAGGTGGAGAAAGTCATCCTCTCTCTTAAGCCGTCAAACTGCCAGGGCGATTCCTGCCATGCCCAGCTTATAAAAGATGCTGCTAGGGATCTCTCCCCGTTTATTGCCAAACTGGTCAACTCCTCATTTACGTCCGGCACGGTGCCCACCAATTTAAAACAATCCTGGGTACTACCACTGCTCAAAAAGCAAACGCTAGACCCTCTAATACCCACGAACTACCGTCCCATTACGACAGTCCCCTTCCTGCTTAAAATCCTGGACAAGATTGCCTATAATCAAATCCAAAGTTTTCTGGAACAACATAAACATTTAGGAGGGTGCCAATCAGGATTCCGTCCCCAACACGTCACAGAGACTGCCCTCATTGACCTAAAGGCTCAAATAGATGAACTAAGAGACAAAGGAAAAATGGCTCTCCTCTTGCTGCTGGACCTCTCTGCGGCATTCGACCTCGTGGACCATGGGGTACTTTGCAGCCACTTAGACTCTGCCGCACATTTCTCCACAGAGGCCATAACTTGGATCGAATCCTTTCTTAGTGACAGGACCATGAGGGTGTTCTCATCGGCAGCGGCGGACCCAATCCCTATCCGGTGCGGAGTATCTCAGGGTTCGTGTGTCTCCCCGACTCTTTACAACATATTCACAAAGCCCCTTTTTGATGATCTGGACCATCTCGGTATCACCTACAATAACTATGCAGATGATACCCAGATTCTCCTCCCACTTTCCGGGGATTACAACAAGGATTTGGCCTTGGTGAATAGGGTGTATATCATCTTCCAGGCATGGATGGCAACTCCCGGTCTATGCCTGAACGATGATAAAACAGAGTTGATCATCCTAGGAACACATTCTAACATCAAAAAACTTAGCAAGGACTATACCTCATTTGAAATCGATGGAAATATAATCAAGGTATCTAAAGACGTGAAGACACTTGGCTTCTATCTGGATGCCACACTTTCGACAAGCAGGTGAAGTCATTGGCTTCGGCCACCGCCTATACATGCAAGCTCATCAGAGCAGGTAAGCACTTTCTCTCTGACAACAACTGCCTTATCCTAGCGAGCGCACTCATCCTCTCGAGGCTTGACTATTGTAATGCCCTCTACATTGGAGCAAACAAATCTATTACCCACCAAATCCGAATTCTTCAAAATATCGTCCTACGAGCCGCCCTCGGTGTATCTAAAAGATCGCATATTTCAAAGATCAGGCGTCAAAACAACTGGCTGTCCACCCAAAACAAAATCCATATAAAAGTAGCGTCCCTGGTTCATAAAGCCCTGAACAATGCCGCACCAAGCTATCTCTGTAATAAACTCACTAAAAGAAACCACACGCGCCCTGCCAGAACTTCAAATGCCAATAGCCTCATTATTCCTAGATTCAGGTTATCTAAGGCTGGGGGTAGCAGCTTCCAAGTTCAAGCGGCCCAATTATGGAACTCACTGCCAAACCCTCTACGTGAGGAGCAGCCTTTTCCGAAATTTAGAAGCAACTACATTAATCTGCTGAGGTCTGCCAATGATTAGCCCATTGGCGCCTACTTATCCTTACACAACACTAGCTTATACGCATCACTATCCTGTTCTCCTTTGATCTTATGGACCTCCTCACTCTGCCCACCTGGCCGATGAGCTTAGCGCCTGTATATATACTGCCTTTATTGTATTCTGTACTAATTTTTCATGTATTTTGTGTGTCATTTGCAATTGCCGCCTACCTGTGATTTATTGTATTTTGTATTTGTATACTGTATGTAACCCATGACCCTACCCTGTAACTTAAGCTTCGCATTTTCAGTACTGTTGCGCCCGGCTACCTTCGGGTCTGGTGCGCATTATAAGTGAATAAAACAAACAAACAAACAAGACAGGTAACGCCCTGTCTTGGGCTACACCATTGGTGACTAGGGGAAACGCCATTTTGCAAGATTTTCCAGGGTTTCAAAATTTGCTGAAACAGACTTTTGAATGACCGGAATTGTCCTTTACCGCCTGCGAAGATTTACTGGATGTCAAACAAGGTTCTTTAGATGTATTATCTTACATCTCCTCTTTCAAAACCTTGGCAGCTGGAGCGGGGTGGCCTGAGACAGCACAATATGCCATATTCAGGAGAGGATTGAAGGAAGAAATCAAAGATGAACTGGCCAGGTCTCCTCGTTCGCCAACTTTCTCAGATCTACTAGCGGCTGCTCTTCACATAGAGTCTCGTTTACAGGAAAGAAGGACGGAACGTCGCAAACCAAGAAGCCCTGGTTATCTTTCAGAACCCTCTGCACACTCACTCGCTGAGCGCTCTACTGCTCTTTCTTCCGAAGAACCAATGCAGATCGGCGCCACTAGAGCACCTTATCAGCTGCTGAAAGACGAAGAAGAGAAAAAGGATTATGTGATTACTGTGGTTCAGACCAACATCTTCTCAAGGACTGCACAGAATTACCAAACAAGAGGTCGGGAAACGAATACCCTCGGCGTCAGTAGGGACAAACGACCGGGGGTCTCCCAACATTTCTCACCGTCCCTATGTCTCTCTTTCAGTTACATCTTCCGAGTCTAAAGAGGACTCCAGACTCATGGTGATTCCTGTTCATCTTGACATAGAGAACAGACAAGTTAAGACCCTAGCCCTACTGGATTGTGGAGCGGCGGGAAACTTTGTTGACACCCTGTGGGCAGGCAAGGTGGGTCTCCGCCGGATACCACGGAAGGAAGGTCAGAAGGTTGAAGGAGTGGATGGGACACCATTGTCTTCTGGTCCTATTACCCATACTACGGAAGAGCTTTCTTTGACGATAATGTCAAAACATAAGGTTTCCTTGTGTTGGTCTATCAGAGCCGCTCATTTTCCCATTATATTGGGCATCACATGGCTCCGCAGACAT
The DNA here is from genome assembly GCF_040938575.1 of Ambystoma mexicanum. Classification (NCBI taxonomy): domain Eukaryota; kingdom Metazoa; phylum Chordata; class Amphibia; order Caudata; family Ambystomatidae; genus Ambystoma; species Ambystoma mexicanum. The sequence goes on from NC_090923.1 coordinate 532,504,148, forward strand.
AATCCATTAATAAACTGGTCTGAGAATAAGCCAAGCTTCAATTCCCCCTCCTGCGGTACCAACCGTTTTCGGTTAGAGAGTAGGAGAGATCTACAGCTAGTCAAGATTTTTTCCAACAATCACGTGGGAGTCCATGCATTGCCCAGTTTTTGCTCAGGATTTTCTGAAGTTTTTCAGGAGTGCATTCATGCCAAATTGCCGCCTCATCGGCCAGAGGACTGTACCATCGACTTGGAACCCAATGCTCTGGTTCCGTTTGGTCGGATGTTCTCTCTCACACAAATGGAGAAAAAAGTTCTTCGGAAATACTTAGATACAAATTTGGAGAATGGCCTGATACAACCTTCAAAATCCTCTGCAGGAGCCCCTTTATTTTTCATTAAAAAGAGAGACTCCACTGATCTTAGACCCTGTATCGACTACCGGGGTTTGAATAAGGTTACCATTCTTGAAAGGTATCCGATGCCCCTTATCACTGAACATTGAGGCTGTACAAGGGGCTAAAGTATTTACCAAGCTTGATCTTTGAAACGCATACCATCTGCTAAGGATTTCCCAAGGAGACGAATGGAAGACTGCATTCCGTACACCTCTGGGTCTGTTTGAATATAAGGTAATGCCGTTTGGTTTGGTGAATGCACCAACGTTATTCCAGAGATTTATGGATCGGATGTTTTCCGACATGCTTTTGCTATCAGTCATCATTTATCTGGATGATATCTTGATTTTTTCATCTAACTTGGAGGATCACATCGAACAAGTCAAGCAAGTTCTTAATCGCCTGCAAAAGAACAATCTTCTGGTTAAGGCAGAAAAATGCAAGTTTGCTGTTCCTTCGGTGCACTATTTGGGATATGTACTGTCTGAGGAAGGGATCGCCATGGACCCAGACAAGGTACACGCCATTCTCAACTGGTCGGCCCCTACTTCAGTTCGGGAGGTGCAGCGGTTCTTGGGTCTCTCGAATTATTATAGGAGATTCATTCCGAACTTTTCAGAAGTTGTGTATCCCATTACCCGACTGCTCAAAAAAGTGGCCTACCCGTTTTCCTGGTCCTCTGAGGCAGAGGAGAGCTTTTGTCATCTGAAAAGCCTTTTCTGCTCAGCCCCAATTCTACAACATCCTAATCAGGCTCTACCATTTATTCTTGAGACGGACGCTTCTGCCATTGATGTTGGGGCCGTTTTGCTTCAGAACTTCCAGGATGTAGAACACCCGGTCGCCTACCTATCTAAGACTCTCTCCTCCAGTGAACTCAATTATTCTGTTCTTGAAAAGGAATTACTGGCGAAGAAATTGGCTTGTGAAGAATGGCGGCACCTCCTCATGGGTGCCCGTCATCAGTTCCTCATTCGCACAGATCACAAGAATCTGAAAGCCTTACAAGAAATGGAATGTTCAAACTCCAGACAGGCAAGATGGGCTTATCTGTTTTCACAGTATGACTTCCAAATCACATACATTCCGGGGTCGCTCAATCGACTAGCGGACGCCTTGTCTCGTAAGGACTCCCATACTGAAAGTGTCTGTCAAGACTGAGCCCATGTTCCACCGAAACCAGATTCTAGCAGTGGTAGGTTCTTTTCTGCAAGAGGTGAAGGCTGCTGTCACGCAAGAATTGCCTCAACTCTCCTTCTCTTCTGATTCCCCCTTTCAAGTTAAGGATGGATGGGTGTTTAAGAAGAAGTGGTACATCCCAGAAGGACCACTACGCAGGAAGATTCCGAGATGGTGTCATGACTCACGCGTGGTGGGACACAGAAGTGTAGACGGCACCTTAGAACTCATCTCAAGGTCGTTTCTCTGGCCCAACATAAGAAAGGAGGTGTTGGAATACGTGAAATCTTGTCCAATTTGTGCCAAGGCCAAGTATGCCTCTGGCAAACCTCTAGGACTCCTCACCCAGGTGGAAAAGCCGACTCGCCCATGGGGACTCATCTCCACAGACTTTATTGTGGATCTTCCGGAGTCCGAATCATGTACTTGTATCATGGTGACGGTAGATGCTTTTTCCAAATTGGCACATTTCTCGCCCCTTCCGAGATTACCTACTCCAACTAGGATGGCGGAGACCTTTGCCCGAGACATTTTCAAGTTACATGGTCTCCCCGACAAGATAATTTCTGATCGAGGAAGTCAGTACATTTCAAAATTCTGGACAGCCTTGTGTAATCGATTAGGGGTAGAACGAGCCCTTTCTTCCGGTTTCCATCTGCAATCAAACGGACAAACTGAGCGTCTCAACGCAACACTCGAACAATATCTGAGATGTTTCATTTCCCAGCACCAAGACAATTGGGTCTCTTTACTTCCCACGGCAGAGTTCTCATACAATAATTCCAAACACTCCGCCACAGGCCTTACTCCGTTTTTTTGTACTTACGGAGTTCACCCGAGATTTCTAATACCAGATGTACCCTGTTTTTCCAACTCGCCAGCAGCTGAAGAGGTTTTGAGAAGTATCCAAGAGGCACAGACCAACGCATTGCAAGGATTGGAAGATAGCAGGCGAAGAAATAAGATTGGAGCTGACAAGCATCGTAGAGAATGCCCTTCATGGAAGCCAGGAGATAAGGTGTGGTTGTCTACTAAGTAGCTTCCCCGATGGACAAGACCTTCCAAACTGTCACCACGCTTCTTGGGGCCTTTTTCCATTCTCTCAAAGATCAATCCTGTGACCTATCGTCTTCAACTCACCCCCTCTCAAACGCATTCACCCCGTTTTTCATTCCTCTCTCCTCAAAACTTACTATCCAGATCCCCACCACAGGTCTCTCTCCCGACAAATTCCTGTGCCTACATCCACTCAAGGAGTATGAGGTCTCTGCAGTTAGAGATTCTAGGTTTTGTCGTGGTAGATTGGAATACCTGTTGTCATGCAAGGGTTACCCGGAGTCGGAGGACTCCTGGGAACCAGCTTCCCAGATACATGCCCCCTCGGTTACTTGCCAGATTCCACCGTTTGCACCCGGGGAAGCCGGGGTGTTTCCGGTCCAGGGAGGGGCATACTGTCATCCACCGTCACGGCCATTGCCGTAATTGGCGGTTGTATCCGCGTTGGAGCTGGACACACAGAGGTAGAGTGTTTCAGTCCTTTCTCTATGTTCTTGTCACCAGTCCCAGTTACGTGATGCAGCGCCGCTGGAAGTATTTAAACTACCCGCCTCTGGGTAGTCGCTGCGCTGCAACCCACTTTGGTCACTTCCTGTTTCCAGGTTTCCTCGCTCCGATCCTCTGTCGGATCTCCCAGAGGGTTTCCTGTGTTTCCTGTTTCCTTCCTAGGAACGCCTCCATTTCCTTTCACTACTCCGGCGGTACTCCGGTGTGCCTAGTTTCAACTTCCCTCGCTTTTCTGATTTCTGGGAATTCTTCCCGTTTCTCTCTTTCTGTTGGCTCCTCTGAGCTGGCTAGCTACGCAACTATTTTTCCTCTTCCTGGAACCATTGCCATTTATTCTAACTGCCACAAGGAGCCTCTGTCTCTCCTGACTCGACGATTGGACTTCGTCTACTCAATCAGCCTCGCTCCATTGCTCTCTTCAGCGACTATTCTGGGATTGGAGAGTCAACACTGCTCCGCAGGGTTTTTTCCCTTTTGGGTTTTTCCCCGGAAGGGAGTCACGGGACAGATGTTTAGCCAGCGGTCACTGTGGCTTCCCTCCGTGACAAGCACATTCATCACAAGAAGGAAAGAGACTACCTTGCACGACGACGTCTACAAGAAACTGTCAACTCGGACAGCTCAGGTGAGGAGTGTGTGCTTGTGGGGGAGAAAGAGTTTGAATTGCACCACTCATCACAGGTATAGTCCGGGTATTTAGCCAACTTCGCGGAGGCTCTCCCCCATTCCTGGAGAATGCTAGGATCTTCTCATTGTCCTTATAGTTGAGGACCTTTGCTATGATAGGTCTCGGCAGAGCCCCTGGTGGCGGCTTCCTTACCAGGGAGCGATGTGCTCTCTCTATGGTGAATCCCGGGGTAAGGTTCCCAGCCCCCAGTTCCTGCAGCAGTAGGTTTTTGATATAATTGGTGGGGGTCAGTTCCTTCTGCTCCCTCCGGCAGGCCGACTATCCTTGTGTTATTGCGCCAAGCCCTTCCCTCTGCGTCTTCGGCTCTGTCTTCCAGCAACTTCACTTTTTGGCGTAAGATGTCCACTTCCTTTGCTGTCTGCTTGTACTCTGTAGTGTTCTCCAGCACTTGAGCTTCTAGCTTACATGTGCACTCCACCAGCCCCTGAACACCTTTCCTCAACAAGCCAACATCTATGCGAACTTCGTCGATCTTGTATTCTATAGTTGCTTGGGATGCAGTGATGATGTTCAGGAGCAGCTGATTACCCTGTTCAACCGCCTCCGTGTGACCTTTGGTCTGTGTCTGTTCATTGGGCTTGGTTGCACTCTCTGCCGTGCCCTCTGGGTTCTTTGCAAAGGTTTCCATGGTGGTCTGCTTGCCCTTCCCTTTGCTGCCTTTTCCAGCCATCACATACTCTGGTCTCCCCCTCTCGGGACTTTTCCGGGGTAATGCCTTCCCAGAGGTCTGCACCTCCTGTGTCCATTGAGAGTTTGCTGTGGCTCTTCTAGTATCTTGGTCAACTTACTCAGCCGTCTCCCAACTGGTCATGATTGTGATTTGTTGCTTGAGCTGGGCCCTACTTGATTATCGTCTCCTTGAGTCTCTGGCATTAATTACAGCTTTACATCTGCCCAGGCCTCCTCACAAAAGCCCACCGTTCTCACTGCTGCCCGTTTGAGTTTTGTCCCTTCTCCGGCCTACTGTAGTGCATGAAGTTCAGTGCACAACCCGTGGTGATCCACTAGTTTCCGTGCCCCCCAGGGTGATGCTTGCTCCCTAATCACAATCCCCTCTTTACTTCTTGGGTGGGTAGTGACTAGCATAGCCTGGCTTGTATTCTTCAAGACTGTCTGGGTGTACCATGTGCTCTGGTTGTGCCCCCACTGCTGAGCTGTACTGTTTCACTGCCCACGTTCCAGGCTCTCCAGACAGCTATTTACCAGTATCTTGGTCGTCGCCACCAACAAGCTTGTGCCAGTCCTCATATCCCACAGAGGCCTACCACGTAGGGTAGATCTGTCTTCCACGGGGGGAATACTCTTCCCTGGAGGGTCCGCACCTCCTAGTCGCAGCTCCTTGCAGCCTTGCTCCCTGTAAAGTGCCACAGCAGCCACGCCACCTTTACATTTCCAGTGCGCTCCGTGTCCTTCTATACCTCCCTTCCAAACTGTGCCTTTGACTGGGAAGGACCTGGGGGGAAAAATAATCGGACTACTGATCCTAAATTCCTTTACAGCCTGCAGGCGGGAATATTGCTGCTGTCTGGGTGTGCCTTCTCCCTTCACAGCAATGTAGTCTTCCCTTGAGCGCAGCCTCCGTACTGTGCCATCCAGCATGTGCTCTTCGTGCCCCTCCGTTGCAACACCAGTGCGTGGCCCGTGCCCCAACAGCCAATCGTGTATATCCGCGCTGGCCCGCCTCAATGTCAGGCTTTATGTACTGCCGAAAAGTCTCTGGTCTCAGTGATCCACTACCGAGTCTCTTTTTGTCAGTTCCAATGCACTCCAGCAGGCCTGTTCGTTCGTATTCCTGTGCATAAGCATGGGGGCAATGGATCCCTGGTTTTCACTTTCTCAGATCAGGCCTTACACATTCACTCAGCCAAGCGGAGTAGCAGCTTAGCTCAACTGCTCTGGACCTCTCCCTGAAGAAATTTATAAAGACATTGTCATGAACTCAAAGAAAAAGATTGGTGAAGCCGAGAACCCTGCCTCAAAAAAATCCAAGCAGGTCCCAGAGATGGAGGACACCCCAAGCCTGTCTGACGTCTACAAAACTATTCTTAGGGTGGCCCAGGATGTGAGTGAAATCAAGCTGACTATGGCTGAGCTTAATTTGAAGACTGGCCAACTGGATGGCAGAGTCACAGACTTGGAGAAATCATCCTTGACTATGAGTTCTGAGATTGCAGGCAGCTTTCAAGCATATAATAACCTGAAGTCTGACTTGAAGAGAGAAATGGAACAGCGATTGGATTTGGAGTTAAAGCTCAGGGCTAAAAACATCAGATTGGTTGGAGTGGATGATCCAGCAGGAGATGAAGAAGATTTGCCTTCCCTGATTTTTCAGGTTTTTAGGGAAAGTTTCCATTGCCCCACCGTTAAAATGGAAGATATTGACAATGTCTTTAGGATTGGGAAACATCAGGGGGGCAAAGCGAGGCATGTTTTGATTTCCTTTTTGAATCAGAGGTCAAAGGAGTGTTTAATGAAAGCTGCTAGGAAGACTGAGAATGCCTCCTTCAAAGGTAAATCTGTTTATTTATACCCTGATTATCCCAAAGAAATCCTGCTCTTGAGGAGGTCATTTAGGGGGGCTAAAGACATGGCCAGACAGCTATCTCTGCAAGCATTTCTTAACAGGAATAATGTTTTTACTATGGTATTTCCTGAGGGGGAAAAAAGCACTTCTGACCCTGTGCAAGCGCTGGATTGGCTGGAGACCTATAAGAAAGGTGTTCATATACCTGCTTTGACTAATTAATCGATTTACAAAACATCCAATTACCTCATCCCCCAATGGATCAGTCTTGTTTTTACATTTTACCTATTTCCACAGTAGGTTTTATTTTTTAAAATGGCGCCGGTGGCCGATGACTGTTGGCATTTCGTCTATTTTTAAAAATTAATTTAGAACTTCTTCTTTCCCGGATTCCATGCTACGGCCTCGGACGGAGCTCCGCGTTGCTGCCGGCATATTAGAAGAAAGGACCCGCTCGGAATGACGTTTGAAGCACGCCGAGCGGCGCTCACGTCAGCTGATCTGCCCGGCATCAGCGACCGAAAGGAATGCACCCGATGTACTTCTGCTCTCGGTGCAGGAAGCCCGGACTGGGTCGTCAACTATCGACATGTTTCAATTCCCGAAATGCGCGGTATTACTGGATCGGATTGAGGGAAGGGATACTTGTCCAGCTGGATCGGAGGTGATCTGCTTACCGAGGTACTTGGAAGCTCTTCCCTTGGGCACTATGTTTTCATTTGTAGGGTCAGGCCAGTATGTCAAGGGACTCTGGCGCGCAACTATCGGACCGCTGGCCTTTACACGCACGCACTTGATGTTTCCTTTTATCCTTGCGTGTGGGGCCGGTACTGACTTTCCTATTACAATTTTCCTACCTTTTTGGATTGGCATGTCCGTGACCCTGTACTCCATGTTTTCTCCCTAATGCTGTAACCCTTCTCCATTGTGTGGTCACCCTTGTTTATTTAATACCTGTTAAGATATGAGGATAGCTTGGCTCACTAGATGTATATTTTGGGGGAGGGGCTTGTGGGTACTTGGGAAAATTGGATGGTTTGGGGTACAGTGGTGCCTTCCAGTTTTATTTTATGAAGGTTGGGATGTTATCATTCCAGGGGGCGGGCGATGGGGTTAATCTTAATCTCCTTTCACTGCACCACCTTGCTTCGTGGACTGAAGATACTATCGAGTGTTTAGTCGTAAGTGGTGGACACTGTTCATTTAGATGTGATCTCTGTGGAATCTGTTGGTTTAGTTGATACCGGTTTGGGGTTGGTAAACCTTCATGATTATAATAATTTTTATTTTTGAAATTATTAATGAGTTCCTGTAGTCAGGCTGTGTTGGGGATATTGTGCGGAGTGAGACAGGTAATAGGTGCGTAGATTACATCTCATAATGATCAATCCTACATGTTGGCTCTGGGGTCGGAAGGTAAGGGGAGAACGAAGTAACTTACACAGAGCTGTTGCCAAAACTTTAATGCCAGGTTGTTCTTGTTTGAACAACATGCCCATGAACACAGTTTTCATTTTGATGAGCGCTTCAATCCTGTCAGGTGGAAAATCTAAGATGGATATCTGGTCCCGGGATATGATTTAGCATGTAAGAGTCTAGGATACACAGGGCCTCAATACATAATAAGGGGTGGGCTTACCGGTTGCCTTAATAATACTTGTTATTAATAATAGTTGTTATTATATTATTATAGTTATATGGTTTGACACATCTATTGGGGGGTGGAAGATATGGTCATGTGGCGGTTTTCGGTTACGCGTGATAATTATTCTTAGTATGCTTATTGATAATATTTTAATGTGGTTTTTATTGGATATTGGGAGGGGTCCTGGGATTGGTTCTGAATGTGGATTCACTTGTTCTTTGAGCTGAATAGACTTCGCAGTCTTATCTATTCTTTTGATTTGTTATTTTATGTTTTTGGTTCGTTTTCATGTTTATTTTCTTTTTCTAGTTACTTTTCATTTACTTTTTATTTTGGTTTTGCTTTTGATGTTCCAGATTTTCTAGTCATGATGCCTTTTTGCACAGGGGGGGACCACTAATGACCTGCGCATTGTCTCTTGGAATGTTAATGGGGTCAATAATATGTTAAAGAAGAAGAAAGTTTTTCACATGTTACAGGATATGCATGCTGACATCTGTTTTTTACAAGAGACTCATGTTTTGGAAGACGAGATTTCGAGGCTGGAAAGGGAGTGGGTGGGATCAGCTTATGGATCTTCCTTCTCGTCAAGGTCGAGGGGTGTGGCCATTCTGATTCGTAAGAAACTGCCTGTTAAAATCCTGAGGGAATGTGCAGATAAAGAGGGCAGAATGATTGCATTACTGGTTGAGATTCAGGGGGAGTTGTTAACCCTTTGCAATGTGTATGCTCCCACAGTGGATGATGGCTCCTTCTTCAGAATGGTGGCACAAACCCTTTTAGACATGAATAACCCTAATATTCTGCTTGGGGGTGACTTCAATACGGTAATTGATCCTGATCTGGATAGAAGTCAAGTCAGGCGTGTACTGCGTTGTGATTATCATCATCAAGCACTTCATTCACTCTTGGAGGAACATGATCTGAAAGATATGTGGCGATTGGAGAACCTGGATAAACGGCAATATAGCTTCTTTTCTAGTGCGCATGGTGTGTTCTCTAGATTGGATATGATTTTGTCTGGTGGGAATGTATCGGAAAGTGTTGTGTCCAGTAGTATTGGCAATATTTTATTGAGTGATCATGCCCCCGTTGAGATGCATTTGAGACTTAAATTTCGCTGTAAAAGGAGTTTCGCATGGAAGATGAACACATCTATTCTGTTAGATGATGATATTTTGGAACGGATTGTTTCTGAGGCAAATTACTTTGTCTCGGAGAATCGCTTGGAAGAGATCAGTGTTGAGAACACGTGGGAAGCCTTTAAATGCAGTATGCGTGGTATCTGTTTAGGGCTGTCGTGTGGTAAGCGAAAGAAGGAGGAGTGTAAGAGGCGTGATCTAGATCTACGTATTAGTGGGATCTCGAGGGATCTGATGCTTGACCCGACTAATTTGGTTTCTTTAGCAACTTTGAAGAAACTTAAAAAAGAAATGGAGGACTTTTTGACGATGAGGGCTGAACGAGGCTTGTTCTATTCAAAATGTACATATTTTGAGAAAGGGGAGCGTTGCGACAGATGGTTGGCTTACAGGTTAAGGAAAAGGATTTCGGAATTTGCAATAACGTCTATTATAGACAAAGATGGTGGAATTACATTTGATCCAAATAGAATTAACTTGACATTTCGTGACTTCTATGAGAATCTGTATAGCAAAGAGGCGGGTATTACCGGTGTGGGCGAGAACTTCTTTGGTGATTTGCCAATCCCGACGGTTTTAGATGACGATCGTGATCTGCTGGGTGTTGAAATTACGGTGGATGAGATCAAAGGAGCGATTTCAGCGCTGAATACAGGCAAATCCCCGGGTCCTGATGGCCTATCTTGTGAGTTTTATAAGGTTCTCCCGAACTCAGCCTTGGAACTCTTGAGAGAAGTGTACGTATCTAGCAAGCGGACTGGGATGCTGCCTAAAAGTACTAATCATGCTTCCATTTCGGTTTTTTTGAAAAAGGGTAGGGATTGTAATCTCCCAGGCAGTTATCGTCCGATCAGCCTAATCAATACGGATAATAAGATTCTTGCCAAGGTCCTTGCTATGCGCCTGGTGCAATTTTTACCTAATCTGATTGGTGAGGAACAATCTGGTTTCATGAAAAATAGGCGTACCTCTAGTAACATCAGAAGATTATTGCTTACCATGGAAACGGCAGACAGAACGAATCGTGATGCCGCTGTCCTTTCGCTTGATGCGGAAAAAGCGTTCGACAGGGTTAGTTGGGATTACTTGTATTCTGTACTGAGGAGGATGAATCTGGGGGAGGAGTTCATTTCTTGGGTTGCTCTTCTATATTCCAAGCCGACTGCTGCCGTTAAGACTAATAGCCTAATTTCAGAACCCTTTTGTTTAGAACGCGGAACGCGTCAAGGTTGTCCTTTCTCCCCTCTGTTGTTCATTCTAGCAATTGAACCTCTTGCTGTTAGCATCAAACATGAACCAGATTTGCACGGGGTGAGTTGCTGGGGTATGGTACAAAAGGCTTGGCTTTATGCGGACGATCTTCTGTTAGTACTGGAGAATTTGCAGGTGTCCTTGCCTAGTTTGATGAGGCTGTTGTCGGGTTTTCATGATTGCTCGGGCTACAAGATTAACCGTTTGAAGTCTGAAGTGCTGCCCCTAACGAATGGATGTGATAAAACCCTGGTTACGGGACAGGGGTTTACGTGGTGCGGGGGACGCTTACGTTATTTGGGGGTATGGTTGACGTATCCTCTTTCCAGGATGGTTGATGAGAACATGACTGTGGTTATTCGGGAAAGTAAATCGGATCTAGAAAGGTGGTCTTTGCTTAAGCTCTCCTTATGGGGTAAAGTCAATGCCCTGAAAATGAATACAACGCCCAAAATCAATTTTGTATCTAGCATGCTTCCTTTGAAGATTTAAGAGCTGCTACTGGAAGGAATTGGATCGACTAGTTCAAGAATTTTTGTGGGACAAAAAGCCGCCAAGACTTAGTCTTTGGAAGTTACAGCTTCCGGTCCATTTGGGTGGTCTTGGGGTGCCGAATTTTCGGGCCTATCATTTGGCCTTTTCTGCTCATTCCTTTGTTCCATTTTTGTCGGCTGATTTAGACAGCTGGGCGGTGGCGGAGTCCAGCGCTTATGGGCCGCTGGGCCCGACAGCCTTGTTGACCACTAATACCAAGATTTCGGGTGGCAATTTGTTGGCAACATCCTTTTTGCGTGATTCATGGACTGCTGTCTGGTCGTTGCTTGATCGGGATGCGTTCAAAAGCAGGAGTGCCTCCATCTGGTTGAATCCTAGGATCAGGGACAATCTGAGGACAGTTTTTTGGCCTGAATGGTTTTTGATGAATATTAGACTGGTTTCTGATTTGGGGAATGATGATCGATGGTTGACTGCCGCAGAGCTGAGAGAGAGATGGAATTTTGATGGTCTATCGGATTCGGCATATAGACGGCTAAAGAGAGCGGTTGGTGAGGTCGACTGGTCTGACTCTTTGGATGTGTGTGCTTTGCTGACAGACTCAAGCGGGAAGTGTGGCGGTTTAGCCAGTCGACTTTACAAGCTAATGGTGTCACATTTTCGGAGTAATGACAATTTGCGAGGAGTGTGGAGTGAGAAAATAGGATCAGAGATTGATTTGGATGATTGGCAGAATATGTGTAGTAATGTATCTCTGTGCTCTCTGAATCTAAGTGAACGTTCTCGACAGATAAAGATCCTGAACCGGGTATATTGGTGCCCTGAAACATTGCATAAAAGAGGCATGTCTGACAATTCTAACTGTTGGGGGTGCGTCCAGGCAGTCGGGTCATTGGAACACATGTTGTGGGATTGTGTGAGAGTCAAAGATTTTTGGAATGAGGTTTGTAATGTGTGTGACAGGATTACAGGAGGTGGTTCGGTTCTCGATTTTAGGACGGTAATACTAGGTGATGATACAGGGTTGGGTGATATCAGCTCAGCCCACAAGAAGTGGTTTTTTCGTGCATTTATTGTGGCCAAGAGGTTGATTCTCCGCGGGTGGAAGGGGAGGGAATCTCCTTCCTATGGGGAGTGGATCCAGGAAATGCAATGCCTCTCAAGGACGGAGAAACTTAATTACAGATTGAAATGCAAAATGTCGACATATGAAAAGATTTGGAATGTGTTCAATGATTTTTTTTAAGTTGGTTCTTGGATATTTCTTTTTGTTTATAATTTGGTTTTCTGTAATATTGTAGTGGCTGATATATTGTATATATTGTATATATTATAAATAAAAATTTAAAAAAAAAAAAAAAAAAAAAAGGTCTGATCCTTAGCTTGCTATGTGTCGGTGTGACGAGTGTCCCTTCCCGCTGTGTCTGTTGTGCAGGGGTTCCGTCTACCCCCTCAGAATGCCAAACACTAGCTTCAGAGCCTGTGTTCTGCAATCCATCACTGGCTCTCCGTTCCCCGCGCCAGCGCTCTGCTGAGGAGTGAAGTCGCACCATTGACAAGTTTCCCGCAATCGTTTCGGAGCTTCCAGTCCTCCGTGCAGTGTACGCAAGCCGACTGCCTGCGTTCGCTCACAGCTGTTCCCGAACTTCACGGGGGCTCCACCTTTCACTGTATCAACAGTCTATCAGCTGGACTCCCCAGTGTGTTTGCCCTTTCTCTGCAACAACGTATCACGCTGGTTACTTGTCGGGCTGTATGCGCCTCCATTATTGCAGCCCCACTCCTCCTCTTCAAGCCTACAGCACCCGCTGTCTCCATCCGCTTCCAGCTGCCATACCAATCGCCTGCAGTTACTCCAGTCCCCTCCGGTCTACTGGATACAATCTTGCACTCGCTGTTTATATTATGTTTCAATGTCTATTGGCACCAGCTGTTCCACAAATGCACCCTGCACCATCACACGTCAGTAGGTCCGTTTCCCAGCCCAAACTAGCTATGCTGATTCTGTTGCTTCTCTTACTTCATGGCCGCCTAGCCACGCCCCTCCCCTATTCAGGCAAAGTTATAACACGTATACGGTAAGAACCTAAGAAGGGGAGGGAACGGCTGGGAGGAGTTTTTATTTATTGGATTCATCATGCATTAAGCATTAATTGGGCTTTCTCATGAACTAATAAAAAACATTAAATGTATTTGACAATAACAAGAAGAAGAAGAGTTGCTACTGCATGTATAATCTTTGTAAATAAATAAGTACTGGGAAAGCACACTTATGCCAGTGGCTGCAGGAGGGATTGAATCAGGCATTGACATCTATAAATTATAGAATGCATTACTGGCTCAGTTAGGTGACTTTGCCAGGGGGTGTAGACATCTGGCTACTGCAAGCAAGGGAGAAAACACCACACGTAGGAGGGTGTCCCCTGGCTGGATAGCGATAATACACCAGCATGGCAAAAGCCTTTAGCAGAGGGTTGATAAACCTGCTGGTAGGAGGGTCATAAAGCCATCGGAAGCTATAGCCCTAGGATTGAGAAAAGAGAAGGGCGTTTTATTCCTAGCACCAAGATTGCCAAGAAGGAAACAGGGCTGGTACTGAGACTGGATTGGATTGGGTGACTCAGGAGAAGATCTATATTCCCATAGTTAGATGATGGGGGCACTCAATGACCCATTCTCACACTGAGGGGCCCTTACTACTGCTAGTGTGATTACCCTAGAACCTATAGACATACTCCCATACTGAAAGGTGTTAGGAAAGATTATCTTTACTGCACCTTTCCTTCCATCTTTATGGAACCCCCAAACCTTTTGCTTTTATTTTTTATCCTGACCTGTACTTTTTGCAGTACAGTGAAGCCTTAAGCTTCACTGTATTGGCCTTTGCTCATGTGTTATGGGGAAACTGATACGTCCTTAAGGCTATCAGTACTGGGAAACAGTGTTTCCCTGAGTCTTGTGACTATGTTGCTACTTGTGGTTACTTTTGTATCACAAAGCTGCTTGTGGTGCATTTTTGTTTTGCCCTAGACTAACACTCAGATTTTTTGGTTACTCTAGATGTGCTTAAAAGATGGGCTGGTGGCAGCAGTGACTTTTCCCCACTTTTTGGGGAATTTCGTTTTAGCTTTACCGCGTTTGGCTACTGACTGTGGCTACTGGTCAAACATTGCCATGCCACAAGGTTTTTCACCAAATCTTTTTACATTGTGTTTAGCCTTCGTCCTGCCTCAGAGTCCAGGAAGATCCTTATAAGGACTTCCAGTGCCCGGGAAAGCAGCAGCTTTTGGCGGGCTACTGGAGGGCTTAGTGTGTTTGCAGGCAGGATGTGGGCTCGGTCGTCTGAATCTAATCCACATCCTGGTTTCTGTGTGTCTGAGTGGTATGCATGAGTGTTCCCAACAGTGGTCCTGATTGGATCACTGTGGGGTGTGTGTGGGCTAGTTCTGCTATTGGGAGTTTCAACTCCTATCTGGCTTTTAGGATAAGAGGAGGACCCCTGCATGCATTCCAGAGATCCTGGAGAAACCGGATGGAGCCAAGTATCCTGTCCAGCTGTCAGACCTGCGAAGACACCTGAAACCTGACTGAAGGAGGCCTGGCAACCAACTTCTGCTGCAGTCCTGGTGGAGCACTGTCTTGCTTGTGATCTTCAGTAGGCCTGCAAAGGTGCTACGACCCTTGGAGTGGAGTGGAGTGGAGGGACCATCCATTCCTGGCGTTGACTCAGTGCCCAGCACAAAAACCGCCTTCGGAGGTGTCCTGGAACCGTCCTTTGGCTGACCAGCTTTGTTTTTGGGCTACCCGGTGAACGTCGTCACCGTTCCGAGTTTCCGCCTGGAACTTGGCATACCCTCAGCTGCCACTGCAACAACACCCTCTGCGAGATTTCAGCGTCCTAGCACCAATGGGACCCAAGAAAGACCGGAAAGTCTGATCGCGGCTACTGAGTCCTGTTGCATCGTTGTGCACTACCCGAAAACTGCTTTTCCAACACGAGTCTAGTCCCTAGATGGGTGTTACATCATTTGTTTTTGCATTCTTCGACCGAGAGTCCTTGCAGCAGCAAAAGATCCCAACCGGAGTAATTCTCGAACCTGCAACCCCTGGAAATTGAGGACCGCGGATTCCGGCGGGAAAAGCAAGCCAGGACACCCTTCCTTTGTTCTGGGAAGATTCGGAGTGAAGGGGGGGGTAAGTTACATAGCTTTTGACATACCCCTATACTCCCATTATAGGTCAATGGGCTTATAGTAATCCTATTTCTTATACTATTGGCTTTACCATTACTTGCCTTGGCAAGACTTCTGACTGTTGGGGGTAATTCATTTTGGGCACTTGTCTACATTGAACCCTAACTCTAACAATCCATCACTGGACCCCAGAGACCCTACCTAAATTTTTTCTTGCATCCATAAATTCTGTGGTACTGTATCCCGAACAATAGGGCACAAGGCCCCAGACAACTTGGGGTTGGACAATTTTTGCTAGGGATCATCTGTGAGGACCTTTTTCATGTATGATATTTACCTATTCTTTCCTTTGCAGGAGTATTTTGATTTGTATTGTGCATTTGAACCTGTGAATGTATACATGTATTTAGTTTGATGGTATTGGTTGATAAGTCTACCTGCTTGTATTCATTTTCTTATAGTGTGTTTTGGCCATAATTAAATAACTGTATTGGTATACATCCTGTCAAAGTGCAATTTGTGACTCCCATTGTCTGACTTGTGGACCCTTTACAAGCTCACCACCGCCTGTCACTGCTACCTAAACTAGTTTGGCTACATCTTCCCAGAGTTGTCCCTGTCACAATATAGCTTGGCCTTCTATACATCTGTCCACTAGGCTAGAGTATAGAAAATCAGTCCTAACAAACGGCAATATCATTCACTTACAATTCTGACTCTGGCAGGCTCTGTGGATACTGAAGTGCACAAACCAGTTGAATAGGTTGTAATAAAAAGGTATTCGTTCTTATTTGTTTAGTGTGTCGGTTCTTCTTGTCAAGAGCAGAATGGGATATTTGATTTTCAACTGACAAACCGGGTGTCCTGAAGTTATCTGGTGCTTTTGGCACTGTTCATTAGATGCCATTGTAGCTGTTAAAGCGGTTACAGTGGGTTAAAGTATTCGGTCAGTCTCTGCCTCCTGTAAAGTGGCAGTCATGGAACACTCCTTCATATGGGTTTAGAGCAGAGACCGGCTTTCAGCTGTTTCTTAAAATTCAAGCGGTCCTTCTGTATGCAAAGTTATCTGGTATAGTGCTCCAGAGGATAGTGTGGCAATCAAGGTTAAAGTGCTCCCTGCTTGCCTTTATCTGTTGTACTGTGGAAAAGAATTGTATATAGAAAAGGGAGGGCTGGAGGTAAAAATATGCAACAGTCCATTTCATTTATCGAACGGACGTTGAATCATACTCTAAAATCAATAATTATATACAAAAAGACCGGTAGATAGAACGAAGACGGGCAAGCTGGGATGCAGGAAGACCAAGAAGAAGAGAAGAACAATAAAACAAGTGAGAATAATCTAAATAAGAAGTTTAGCAGGAGAAAAAGTAAGAAAGCAACAAGTTTCTAGAATATTAAAAAGTTGTTAGTGGCAGGAGCGAGAAATATAGGAGATATGAGTAGAAAAAGATAATGGAGAGTCAAGAATGACCCAAGATTATGAGCAGAAGGAGAAATGGAAAGAAAAAGGGGTAGGTAGAGGAGAAGGGATAGTCGAGGCAGGAGAAAAACAGAACCTCAGGCTTAGGAGGATAAAGATGTAAATAATGAGATGACATCCAAGATTGAATTGCAAGAAGACAGTCAGAAAGAGGAGAATTAATAGAATCAGTAAAAGAAGGAAAATATAGAAAAATGTGTGAATTGTCCACATGTAGACAGTAGGAAAAAACCAAAAGACAAAATAATAGAACCAAGAGGAGAGGTATATGTTACGTTATGTTATTGAAATTTCTAAAGCTCACGGCCACCGAGAGATCTTGGCGCTAGAGGGCAAGGCAAACAGCCACAACCAGTATGCCCCACCGCCTAAAACAAATAGGTTTTTACAGCCTTTCTAAAGGCCAGATGGTTGGATAGTTTTTTTATGGCCGGCGGAAGCTCATTCCATAGCTGAGCTGCTGCTATGGAAAAGGCTTGTCCCCAATCCGCACACGGCAGAAAGACGGCACACAAAGCAAATCAGCTGAGGCAGAGCGCAGGCAGCACATAGGAAAGTAACGGGTGAATTTAGAACAAAATATTCTGCCCCCTGGTCATGCAGCGCCCGATGGATGGTACAAAATGCTTTGAACCTGGTGCGTTCGATCACCGGGAGCCAATGAAGGGCCTGAAGCACCAGTGAAATGTGGGCCCCATAGGGCGTGCCTGTAGCCACGCAAGCGGCTAGACTCTGCAAACGCTGTAGTCACTGGACCAGCCACTTTGGCTGAGCCAGGCAGAAGGAATTACAATAGTTCAGCTGGATAATCACTATAGCAGCCACCACCGGAGGACAAAGAGGGGTAGGAATCACGGGAAGCACTTTCTTCAATACTTTGAGCTGAAAATGCCCGGCTTGGCAAACAGCTGCCACCTGGGTGTCCATGGACAGAGATGCAGGCATGACTATGCCCAGGTTTTTCACCTTCACTGCCGGAGCTGCGAGGGGACCAATAGAAGAGGGATCAGGAGGGCAACCAACCACCAACGCCTCGGTCTTGTCTCCGTTCTATTTTAGCCAATTGTGGTTCATCCACTCTCCCACAGCCGCCAGGCACCTTCGAAGGCACGACGACATCTCAGCCTGATAAAGATCTAATCGAATCAGGATCTGGGTGTCATCGGCATAAGAGTAGCACCCGACGCCGAAGGAGAGGATGAGACACACAAGTGCCCAGTTGTAAATATTAAATAGAATCAGAGACAAGGAGGAACCCTGCGGCACCCCGCAACTGAGATGGCAGGTAGAAAAGGAGGTAATGTGGTCTGGTGAGACATATCCTAGGAACACTAGTCCACTGACTTTGGACAGCAGCTTCTGAGGAATTTGAGACAATACTTGAGGTAGACGTGATCCAAGGAGCCATGGTTATTGAGATTAGTAAAGAGTGGCTGTTTTACAGTCGATCTTCCCCAATCTCCTATATGTATGCTGGCAAGAAGTCTTGGGTCAACCCAGGAGTTGCCTAGTCAACGACAGGAACACAGCAGTGAATGATCACTCCTCAAATGGAGCGGCCCGCTGTCGGAGAAATTCAGTTTTTCCCAGGATCAGATTCTGAGAACGCTTTGGGGTTTGTAGGAACTGGCCCGAGCAAATGGGCCATTATTTTCAGGCAAGTCAGTTCAAGGTAACAGCACTGTAGACCCTGGCTTGCAAAGCAATTATCCTGTTTTTGCTTAAGGCAGTAGTCATCAGAGAAGGAGATGTTCTACAATAGATCCACGCAGTAAACATGTCCCACACTCTTGGGAATGGACAACAACTCTCAGGATAGTTTGGGGATCTTCTGGACGGTTGAGTCTTCTCCCTGGAACCATCTGGATCCATAGAGTATGCGATTCAGCCATATACCAGTGTCTTGGAAGAATGCTTCTGGGTTTTTGTGAAAGTAGTACCCACCAGTGAATGGGACTGGCTTAAAAAAAAGTCAGTTTAACAAGAGCTTCCTCCCTCTCGGGATGGCAGTTTCTCCTAGAACCTTCATGATGATGTGAAAGAAGTTCAAGATAGTAATCCAGGTCCTTCTAGCCTCCTCTCAGATTTAAGCTCTGTAAGAGTGGGCGGGTACAGATGGGAAGGGAAAAGCTGACATATGTTTGTCATTGGCCAGGCAGAGCTATGAACTTTTCCTTAATCTCAGCCACTGCTCGTGGTTCTCTTCCAGTTCAGAATGGAGTTTGTTTTAGCGATTCCCACTTGTTCAGATAGGATCATGGTTCTGGCAGTTTCTCATCTTTGAGCTTCCTTTCCTCCCAAGCTGGTAATAGCAGGGCTGGTGGGCCATCTGAGCAACGCTGGGTGTTAGGCAGCATGGTACTTGCAGGGACACACTTTCAGGGTGAGCGTCTCTCCACATTTTTAGCCCTTCCAGTGATAGGAGACCTGGCAGTTCCATGGCGTGATTTCTGTGGGCAGCCTCTCAGTCATGACTAAGTTGTGACTCAAGACAGAATAAGATATAAGATAGGCTGTGCATTCCACATGTGTTTCTGGAGCACGGGCCTCCGCTTAAATAAGTGTGGGTCTCTGTGTTCAGTTAACCATCAGTGAGTATTTAGGGGGGGGTCTGACTACCCTCAGGTTCGATGGGAAAAATGTATAGACCCTTTCTACCTACGAGCTTTGCCATTTCTCAAAAGCAAGTACAGGGATGAGGGAAGTGGAGGCGATGATCCGATTAGATAATTTCATTAGTCCTAGTTCTACTTTTCCTCCTTACAGTACTTACATCCCACCCTTGATGGTGGTAGAGGATTTGGAATATGGTAACTAAATGATTGTGGGACAAAAGGGGGTTTTTATACTGCCGAGTACTGTTAAGAGGAAGAGTAGGACTAGCAGTAATATCGATTACAGAAGCAAACCGAACATTACTTTCTCAAAAGACACAAAAGTCTACCTCTACTGGTTTATACGATGCAATTAAATGGACACACATCTGTTCTAGGAAATGGGAATTAACTACCTTATTTAATAGGGACAGGTTTTAAGAAGATTTGTATAACTTATTGTTGTACTACTAACGCCTAGTTCTTATGTTAGGTTATAATTTTTATAAACATTAAAAAACAAAATAAAGATTGAATGAATGAAATCTGCAGTTGATTGGCAGGACATCTGGAGTTAGCATTATCTTAAAAAAATAAATAAAAAAACAAAAAAATAAAAAAAAATTAAAACACAAAAGATGTCAAGTTTGAGGAAGCTTTCTGTTTGGAGCAGAGAACAGCCAATAAAGTGTTCGTTTTCCCTGGGAAATGTCCCTGCAATCCGCATGCGCGAAAGCCACGAAAGCCAGTTACAGTTTAAGTGAAGTGTCTCCTCAGTGCGCATCAAACTAGTCATCGTCTGCTAGGGTTAGTGCCTCTGTTGTAACTGCGAGCCCGGTACTTAGATCGTTCGGATTGATACAGCGCGCGGCAGGGGATAGCTGCCGTTACCTTGCTGATGGTTCCCAGAAAGAGCTGCTTAGCGTAGGATGTCCGGCGTGAACAGGTCCGGAGAAGCCTGCGGGTCACCTCGGCTGCAGCCGGCGGGCTCCTCGCCGCGCATTGCGCTGCTTTCAAAAGACCGTTCGCTAAACACACTCTAGCAGCCATGGCTCTCAATGTCAACCTTACACACCGCTTGAAGTTTTACCCACATGACAGTCCGCGGGCGCGTGTTGATGACGATTGCTCCAGTCTGAAGCAGAGTTATGTGGGCTGAAGTCCGTGTGTGAAGCTCATCGACAAAGAGAAAGGACTCAATTTTTTGAAAAACCTAATTCCATATATGGCTCTCTTATAGTCTTAGTATTGTTTACACTATTGTGCCAGACACCTTGAATCATCAAAAGTCAATTGTAAAGCTACTACAAACTAAGTATTGAAATACACAAAAATGTAAATCGATTCTGTTTAACTATTAGGGGTAAAATTGTGAAGAAAGTATTCTTCTCTGCAGCAGTATATATTTGTGTCAATGTTTTGGTTGAAGGGCTAACTAGCTGACTATGGGTTAGCCCCCCTCCAAATAATTCCTTATAACTCATGTTCTGTAGTGAATCTAACATTGAAAATTGTTGATCCAACGGATATAACGAATATCTAACAAATGACATACATTGTTGTCAACTTTTTGATGGGGTTTGGGGGTTACTAGCTAACTACAGGTTAGTCACTCCCTCTAAATAATTGCTTATAAATCAAGTTCTGTAGCAGATCTAACATTGAAAATGGTTGATTGGACAGGAGCTAACAAATATCTAACAAATTACATATGTTTTTGTCCATATTTTGATTGAGGGGGCTGGCTACGGGTTAGCCCCCTCTAAATAATTGCTTATAACTCCTGTTCTGTAGCAGATCTAACGTTGAAAATAGTTGGTCAAACCGGATTTAACGAAACATCATTTTTTGTAAAAGATCATGAAGGGGGGGGGGCTAACCCGAGTGAGGATAACATACATACCAAAATTCTGAAGCACCTCGGAGGGAGACGCTGTGACGGAAAGCGGGAGAAATGGCATGTTGGTATAAGGATGGGTAGTAGTAAAAGTCCCTACCCAGCCCTCGCACTTCTACAAACCAACAGTGATCCCAATAATAAAGGGAAAACAGACACAGTTAAGAGATATACTCAGAACTTTAATTTTCACATGAAATCAAGGGGGGCTCCCTGGGGGTGTTATTTCAAGGGCGGCCTCAGGCTTAGATAAGTGCCGCTGGACACCGTCAGGCGTTCCTTTGCAGCAAACAAGTGATGATCACTGCTGCATCTCTTCACTAAAGGGATGCCTGGTGAGGGTCGGCGCAACTATTAAGAAAGAAAAGGTGTTGCTCCAACCCGCGCCAGATATCCCTCTAACTAAGAGATGCAAATAACATTGCCTGATGATCCTTCAATCTCTAAGTTAAAGGGATGCATGGCGGGGTTCGGAGCAACACCTGTTCTTCCTTAATGGTGGTGCCGACCCTCCCCAGGCATCCCTTTAACTAAGAGATAAAGCAATCACACTGGGATGATAGTTGCATCTCGCGCTCTGAAACACTTGTGTACGAGCG
Organism: Ambystoma mexicanum; assembly: GCF_040938575.1. Classification (NCBI taxonomy): domain Eukaryota; kingdom Metazoa; phylum Chordata; class Amphibia; order Caudata; family Ambystomatidae; genus Ambystoma; species Ambystoma mexicanum. The sequence goes on from NC_090923.1 coordinate 532,525,780, forward strand.
CAATATAAATAAAATTTAATTTCATTAGTGGTGGTTCGACCCTTGCCAGGCATCCCACGGTTGATCGCTGCATCTCCTAGTTAAAAGGATGGGTGGCGAAGGTTGCCGCCACCATTAAGGAAGCCTTTTTTTATAAAGCCTGAAGCTCTCATAAGAGCTTCAGGCTATATGAAAAAAGGCCTTGGCTTTTAGCAGCCTTGGGGGCTAGGGCTAGCAGGGGACATTAGGGAGCCCTGCCAGCCCTCTGCTTCAGAAAGATTGCTCAGAGACTGCCTGGGCTCGGCCCGGCGAGCCCCAGCCCACTTAAAGCTTTGGATATACTTCCTTCACCTTTTGTGGTAATGTGGGCTGAGGGAAGTCTATCCTCTCAAGAGGGCTGTGATTGTGATTCTGCAGCAACCCAAAGTGCGAAGTAGAACAGTCCAAAATAAAGGAATGTCCAATCATGGTTCTAAAAATATTATATACTTTAATTAAACACACTGTATACAATAATAAACTAGGAAAACAGTGCACAAAACTCACCTGTGAGGAAAGAACACAGAATAAGCAAAGAACGCAAGCTGCAGCACTCTGAGTAATGAATCAAGATTTTAAGGCAAGTAATAACCACAATGTTCTTGAAAAGGATATGTTCTTGGGTGCAAAAGGGATAAAAGTGATGCAGCCAGTCTCTAGGGCACACAAATTGAGAATGAGGGTGTAGTTAGCAGTCAGTAGTACCTTTTTGCAGTTCTTGGTGGTTCAGCACCGCCGAACCAGACTTCTTGGCGTTGTGGGAGTGATTCGAAGATCTGGAGAGTGCAAAAGGCAGCACTGAGGGTCCTGGTGGTTCGAATGTGTCAAACAGTTCAAGAAACAGGTCCCCAAGCAGTTCAACCTCGAAAACACTAGGATCCCAGCTGTCTTGGCTCTCAGGGTGCTGTTAGTCCCAATCCAGGAGCTCAGGGACAATATGAGTCCTTTCACATGCCCCCAAACATAGGGGAGGCTGGCACACAACTGCAGGGGTCCTTTAACACAGTGAGGTCTTGGCTACAAGTGTGGCTGACAGAGAGGCAGGTCTTGTTCCAGCAGCAGGTTCACCCCCAATCGGCCCTGGGGTTGGTTAGGGTATAGAGATAACCTCTTCCTTTGACCACCTGTCTTCAACTCACAACTGGAATACTTTGCAAATGAGTACTCTCCCAAAAGGGTCCAATGAAATCTTCAAGAATTGAAATCCAAAAGATGCTTTTAAAAAGTGGTGGGAGACCCTTTGTTTTAAAGGCAAAAGCCTGCAGGAGATTGGACTACAGCTAGCTTGCTTTAGGGGTCCACAATCTGTTTTTGGAACAAGTGGACTGGGCCTCATTATGATACTGGCGGTAGCTGTGACGGTAAAGCCGTCACAGCTGCCGCTGGTATCATTTTTTTCTGCCGCCCGCGAATGGGCAATTACCAGGTCATTGCGGCCTTGCTGGACCCGGTAATTGCCCATTTGCAGGTGCCGGTAAATATTCTTTCCATTCCCATTGAGCCCATTCGTGAATGTGCTGGTGCATCCGACATGCTCTGCTCGCGGGTGCTGGTACGCCCGCCAGCTCAGACCTGGCGGGCGAAAAGACAACCGCGATCAGAACTCATAGTTTGCCGGTCCTGTAGTAACGGCGCCGGTAGCTTACCGGCGCCGTTACTACCGGACCGGAAAACTAATAATGAGGCCCTTTGTCTTCTGACAAAACACCTAAAGTGCTTTGTGCTACAGGAAGTGAAGGGGACAGGAAGGAAAGAAAGAGGCAGAGTGAAACAACATGGGGGATCCTTCCTCCAGCTGTAAGGAGCTCCTTCTGTCTACATTAACCCAACCCTCTTCCCTACTCAATAGTATCAAAGGCCCTTTTGGTATGCAGCACCCTGGTATGAGGCTACTCCTCCTGTGATTGTGCCCTTTGATGCCTGTTCCTAAAATAGTTTTCTGTATTGTACGCACATTAGTTGTAGATGCACATATTCTTGACAAAACAATACATGCATATCCCAAAAATACAAGTACATTTAAAAAAGAAGTAAATGACCATACTACAATGTGTGACAAATCCATCAACCTTCTGTCCGTTTTGCTGCCAAGTGCCCCACCTAGCGTCACCATACATGCCAACTTGCCCCATTCCATTCGGAAAATGGTAGTCCAGTCCTGGATTTGACTTTGCATTCTGAGACTTGTAGTCCTGATTTCCCCATTATAAATCCAGGACATAATGCAATCTTAAAATCAGACATGGACTAATATCTCACGAATGGAATAGGGCATGTTGGCATGTATGTGCCATTATTAAGCTGGTCATTTTCCTGCAACTTATTTTCTGTTCCTCCCCCTTTACTATTCGCGAGGGGTCGCTTGTCACTACCCCCTCTCATTGCACTGGAGTCGAGACAACCCTGTGAACTCTTTTTTTTTATCGGGATGCAAAATCCTTAACTATAACAACATTTGTATGGTAAAGTGACCTGGTCCCACATTGTTACCCATCATTTTAAGGCCAAAAAGATGGATATTTAACTGTGTAGAGCAGGTGAGCATAACATGTTTTAAGCAGCTCTTTTAAAAGGTTATGAAGTGTACTGGATACAAGACATTACGTAAAACAGCAGACATGCACGGGGTCCCATTTCCAAATGAAACGAGGATGCAACTAGGTAGTTCGCCGTTTATAATGGCGATCTTTCCCAATGTAAACTCCAGTGGGTGATTTCCCTGTTTTCTGTCACTGACCGTGCATAGATTGTGCATAACCTTATTCCCACTAGCCTTGAACTCCGTTAAACTCCAGGCGTATTTACTACGTAAACAACAAAGAGCTTGAAGCAGGGTAAACGTCGGTGAGAAGTTAACAGCTTACGAATAGGTGTTGTCATTGGCCGTCAAATACACAATTAAAGTGGCACAGCCTTTAGTTTGTGAAGACTGATGCGTTTGGGAGTATGTGCGTTCCATTGGCCCCACCTAAATGACCACTTAAAAAGCTGTTAAGCTTTCATTGTGAGACTCACATGGGGTGTACCCACAAAATGTGGTTGTCCATTTCTGTTGAAGAGATTGAAAGGCCCTGATGTCGGGCCTGCCATCCGCAATAAATATTTGAAAAATGGGGTGGATGTAACATTATGAGCTGTTCTCTCTAATGCACCGACTAAAGGGTCCTATGTTTACATAGAATTTTTAAGGCTTAGCAAATTGCCTTTTTACCCACCTTAGTTTTAACTACACCGTGTTCTATCTTCCCTGTCACAGTTCTCAACATTGAGGGTGCCCCCTTGCAGGCCAGGCACATCTGCCTTACTTTTTTTAAAATTTAATTTATAATTACTGGCACCTCCCACTTGCGACGGTGCATGGTCTTCATACCTAGGGGTGTAGCTTAGTCCGTATTTTTGGGTGGGTGTAAAGCTTTTAGCATTTGGTATCTTCGTTGTACTGTTCGACTGCTTATTAGTCTGGTTATTACTCCATACAAACACAACATTTTAAAGAGCGCTCAATTCTTCCATTGTGGTGCCCGCACCTTTGCAAGATGCATGGCATAGTTCTAATCACATGCTTTCATGCCCCTTCTTAGAATTTTGAATAGTATTCTTTATTTATCCGATCGGTTCACACTATTTTTGCCTGACATGTTTCTCAAAAGATTTATTTTATAGTTTCAGGTTTGCATCCCGTGATATGGGACTTTTTAAGTTTATTTTACTGAACAAAGAGAACTAACTTTACTCGAGCAAGACAATTATGCTCAAAGCTTCAAATGTATGTTTTTAAAAGACACGCTGTGGTACAAAGGGACCTGGTCTCACATTCAGCATCGACAATTGACTAAATTGTGGGGTCCTGGGCTAATCACCTTGTTTCCCCTAAAAGTCATAATTAGGAGCACCTCAGAAGTTGGCAAGATAGCTCAGTGAGTTTAGTGCTCGCCCCAGATATCTGTGTAAAGCTTGTAGGTCACAGGTCTAAATCCCAGCAGGGCCAAGTCACTGTTCAATCTTTACAAAGTTGATAAATTGAGCACTTTGAAACTGGTTGATAATTATACCATTTAATAGCGTTCTTACGGTGTGTCATACACACCGGATATAGTTTGTGTCATTGAACCATGGCTCCGTAACCACGATTGCATCTCCCCACATTCAATGGGCGGGATTGCTATGATCCATAAATCTTCACTGGCAGCTGTAGCTGTGCCCTTTGTACATGATATTAAAATGGAGGCACATTTTATTCGCGTTACAATGATTACCTCCATTACACAATATGTTCTTATAATGTATTGCCCTCTGGGCCATGAATCTTCTTTTTATGATCGGATTAGTAGCCAAACTGCAGCTGAAATATTCTAATCTGGTGATCATCTGTGATTTTAATTTGAAAGTTAATAAAGTCAATGCTCTACCTACGGACCATTTTCTTGCAGCTTTGTCGATTTGGGCTTCTTTCTAAACGCACACATCGGCTAGGCAATACGCTTGATCTGGTTTTTGTTCCCGATGTGCTGGCCTTAGTTTCTCCTGTGCTATTAGTTACCTGGCGATATCATGTTATCGTCCCTTTTTCTTTGTGGCTTTGTGGCTTTCAGCTCCGACAGCCGATATTGCTATTCAGACGTTGCCACCTTGCACATTGTCTTCCCTAGTTCACGATTTGAACAACACTGCTGACTGCATGGCCCCACGGAAGGTTTGCAGACAAAGCGGCTGCCCCTTTCAGCCCTGGTTTAATGAGGACTTGAAGTCCTTGCTGCTTAAACGTAGACATGCTGAGCAAAAGAGGAGGGCGTCATGCTGCCCATCTGATAAAAGTATACTGTGTCAAATATTCTCTTATCATGAGGACATTCGTAAAGCCAAACAGATTTACTTTAAGGACAGAGTGGAACTTACTATTCATCAGCCTAGGGAATTGCGTTGCTTAGTCCATTCTCTATCCACCCACTCTATTGCTCAAGTAGGGATCACCCTCTCTCAGAGTCTATGTGACTCTCTGTCTGAGTTTATTATTAATGAAATTGCAGAAATTCGAAGCACATTGGCTCAAGCGCAGCCGGATCTATGAAGCAGACGACCGGGCTGGGAAAATGCTGGCCAGCTTGAGAAAAGGTGTGAGGGACATAGGAAATAGTTGACAGTGGGGGTGGGCGCACCGGACAACGAGGGGATAACGGAAGCAATCGCCACTTACTATGAGGATCTCTACTGCTCCCGACAGGCTTACAGCCCATTAGTGGGATTCCCTTTGCTGGATGGTATCACTCTTCCACAGTGGACCCCCAAACAGACATTGGACCTGGAAACTGACATTCCAAACGATGAAATCACTGCAGCCATCTCGAATCTTCAGCCCAGGAAAGCCCCCGTGCCTTATGGATTCCCGGTTCAGGTATGGAAGAGGCTTGGTGAGCTTGCAACGCACGCATATGCATAACCTTTTTATTCATTGAAGGAATGCTGGCGTTTATCCTCTGGAACTTAGCACAGTTTGCTTTGTTGTCATTCCTAAGGTGGGAAAGCCGCTGAAGTCCAGTGCCTCTTATAGTCCCATCTCCTTGATAAATGGGGAGTTTAAGATTGTGGTGTGGGTGCTGTCAGAACGCCTGGGTAGAGTAATTACGCCCCTGGTTCACCCGGACACCTGACAAGTCCACCCGCATGTTAGGGAGATTTATTATCTTTATGCTTCATCCCTCCCCTAGTGAGAACTTCTGGACCTTTTTCCTTATATCCTGAATGAGTGGAGCCTTTTTCCACTCGTTCATTCCATATCTCTTTTTATGCATCTGTATTTTACTTTTGCAGCACACAGCTCCTTATGGGCAGTGTTGCTGGTATCCCTTTGGGTTCTCCTTTGAGATTCTTACCTTATCCTTACTTTCTACTGTTCTTAAGGATAGAGAGATACTTTGTATCTCTCCTGAAACATTGTATTCTGAGAGATTGGCACGCAACACCTTATGTGGAGTGCCAAGGGGATACCTTGTAGCCCCGTTCTCTCTACTCCTATGACGTTTTAGTCACATAGACAACCTTCTAGTTATGGCTGATGGCGGTGGATGTGTTCTACCGACTATTGTGCTATATTTTACTGCAGACGCTATTCACAGTCCCAGTTGTGCACAATAGGGGCACCGAGGTACTAACTTGGGGGTTTCTTCCTTTTTTTTTGCCATTTCTAGCGTGTTTGTTCTTTGGTAGCCCTTCTTCTACAATTTAGGTAGGGGGGGTGTCTGTGTGAGTCTTTTGCCTTTGGCGGGAACCCTTGGGTGTCCCCGCCTAGGCTCCAGTGTGTTTGGCCATGCAGGAAGTGGGGGAGGAGTTTTTCACTCCCCTGCTCTTTGCCTGAGTGCCTGAATCGAACCAGCTCCCACTGGGGGTCTGACTGTCCTGATTGGACAGCCACCCGCCCCTTTCTGTTAACTGCTGAGAAAGATTGCAGAGGAGTGTGTGCTGAAACTGAATAAAAGGTGAGGTTCCTGAGATGAAACGCAAGTCGACCACTGGAAACTGAAGTAACCGAAGAAGATGACCAGAGTGCAGGACTCCAGGAATCGAAGAAGATTGACTGGGCAAATTGTGTTCTTTGTTGGTGCTTCAGAAAAGGCACCAAAACCGGAGACTGACCTGAGAAGCTGATAAAACCCTGCCAGAGGTCCTCCCTCGAGACTGCTGCTGTGGGAGCTTGTGCATTGTCCTGCCGTTCGTCACCAGACCAAGGAATCCGGAGGTCTGGTCCAGCACTGCAACATAGAGGAGAATCAAGCCACAAACATTTTTTCAACCAAAGGTACTTTGTGGTGAAAAGGTAAGCAAGGTATTGCTTACCTTGATCCAACAAGTCGCTCCAGAGCGTTGGAGTGCATATGTAGGTGTCCAGGGTGTCCACTCTTACCTCTGGCCCAAGCTGCTGCTTGTGTCCCTTTTGCGAGTCCTTTAACAGGGTCTCTGCCGTTGAGTTAATCTTCTGATATCCTTAGCTAGAGACACAAAGTAGCCACAGGAACCTTTGCTGTTCTGCTGCTTCGTAAGACTTTGAGCCCTCTCCGAACTGCCTTTTAGCTATGGTTGCGATTTTGACTTTAAAAGTGTTACTTGCGCTGAAACTGCCTCTAGAACCTTAAGCTCTGCTATTGTTTGACTAACCAACTGTTTTTCTTTCCAAAAGACGTTATCTTATGTTGTTTTAACAACTAAATACAATTACTGTACATCTTTGTGTGTGCGTGAGTGCGTGTTATTACCGATAATTAGGCAGAATTGTCATTAGTGTCAAAAGATGTAACAATTGTAACCCTGAGCAACTGCAAACTAAGCAGTGGCCTTTGAAACGTATGTACAAATATTCTAATGTGTTTTGGTTTAATGTGCTAAGTATTTTAAAACATATCTTGTGTAAGTGTAAGAAATATATATTTTATATAAATGCATTGTGTAAGTGTTCCTTTGAATTGCATTACTGACTGGGTTCAGTGTACTTACCTACAACTCATATCTTTCTCTTATGAGATTATGAGATGTCTGACTACTCTGCCACTCTACCAAGTTTCCATGAGTAGTACAGGCTGAAACTAAGAGTTGGGGATCTACAAAACTTTGGGATAGTTTTATAAAGTCTACCTCCAAAGTAGACTTCAGGAAAACTCCCCTAACACTGCATGAACATCGTAGGTTGTTTTTGGCCATATCTCAGGCATCCAGGCTTGAGGAGCCGCTAACTCTTCTTTCAGTGGACTTTGAAAAGGTTTTTGATGCTATTCAGTGGGGGTTTCTCTGGGGCGTGATGACTCGCATGGAGTTTGGGGAAAACATTTTTGAGTTGGGTATGTATGTTATATGCCTCACCGAATGCAGATGTTTGGGTAAATGGAGTGTCCTCCTGGACCTTCCCCTTGGAGAGGGGGACAAGGCGGAGCTGCCTCTCTCCCCCCTGTTCTTTACTCTGGCCATTGAGCCTCTGGCAATTCAACTGAGGACAGATATGACTTGGTCAGGGTTCCGGTGGCAGCAAGTGGATGAGGACAGGGTCTTGTTATATGCAGTTGAGCCACACCCACTCTGAGGGAGTTCCAAGAGATTAGTGGGTTTAGGGTAAATTGGGAAAAATCTATTTTCTTCCCGCTTCAGGGTGCAAACATAGCTATGGGTGAGGATTGCCCATATCGGGTGTCTGTGGAGGGCTTTCAGTACCTGGGTGCGCGAGTGGGTCCCGAGCTCGGAAACTTTACGCACGCTTGTTAGGCAGAAACCTGTGCAGTTCCCTTAGAGAGCACTACAGAAGATTAGGACTACAGGTGAGAGCAATAAATCCCCTTTGGTATCAGTCCGTACCACAAAGATTTAGTTGGTAGCTGTGGCTGAGCAGTCAGACTTATCTCAAGAGGGAGATGAGCAGTATTCAGGGTTTACACAATAGGCCTTCAGTAGTGTGGAACAAGGAAACACTGACCAACGCTTTGTATTAAAAAGAATATATATATTTATTTTATACCTTCTAGTTAAACACATCTATCACAGTTCTTAAGCAAGTTACATTTGGTCAATGAAAGTATACTCAACTCCCTAGTTAAATTGTAGACAAGTTTGAGCAAGAGTGAAAACTGAGCAAAACGGCACAGTGAAAACTAAACACAAATGGCACTCTAGCAATTTCTCACAAGGGAGGGAAAGCACAAGTTAAACAGAAGTATCTTCTTACACACCCTAGCAACACTTCCCATAAGTTTGTGAACCAGTGTTAGCAAGGCAGTACATCAGTATAGAAAATATTTAAATGAAAACTAAGCAAAATGGCACTTCACAAGGTTTAAAAGTGGGGAGGAAAGGGTGGTTATAAGAAGTAGGTGCACCAACACCGTTCTAGTTGAGAAGCAATCTAGAGAAGGCAGTTCTAACCAATTTAGCCAGAGTCATTAGGGCTGTGCCAGAGTTAGTGGTACAGGGAAAGGGCCAAGGAGCAAAATGTTCTTGTAGCTACAGTCAAGTCTTTGGTTAAAGATTTTGAAAAGGTGGATACAGAAGGTGAAAGATAATCTTAAGAGGGAGGGGCGGCCAACCCAACAGGTAGGTAAAAGATTTAAAACACCTTTAGCTCTACCATGCAAGCCAGGGCGGCCTGGCGGAACAATGTACCTTTAAAATGAAGAAGTGGCTCCTGCAGTGGCGGTTGTTCCTGGTAGTTCCTGCAGTTCGGGGGATCCAGCAGAGGAAGAAAGGCTCTCGTCGTGGAGGAAGGTTCGAGTTACTGCAATACCCAGGGATGAAACCAGCCGCGATGCTGCCCGACGAATAAAAGGTACGCTCCTTTAAATCGCGGTCTGGGTGGACTGGTGCCTGGCGATTCGACCAAGGCAGGTCCGGGAATGCGATTGGCAAACTGGTTGGCCCCACCAGCTCAAGGGAAGAAGGCTCTTTCAGATGAAGATCTTCTCTCGTTGTGTGGAGAAAAGTGATGAGACGCTGTCGCCGGGCTTCACATGTGGTTTAGTCGTTGCAGATGTCTTTGGCTTCTCTCCTCTTCGGCTTCTTAGTTCCAGTGGCGACGTCTTGCTCTTCCAGTCCTCAGGACCCTGCTTTCATGCAAAAAGTTCCCCATTCATACAGCCTAGCTGTCACTCACAAAGTGGAGTGGTCATCTGGCGGGAGACCCGCCAGCCTATCAGGATAGAGTGCGACATGGGTTGCTGAGGCAACCCTGTCCAGGGGTCCTACTCCCCCTCCCACACAATGGACCCACCCCAGACTCAGTGGCGCCGAAAGGGGGGCTTCTTGGCAGAAGCCCACCAAAAGGACAAACAAAGGATCCCCGACCTGGGTTAGGAGTTTAGAGAAAGACACGAGAAAGAAGTTATATTAAAGTTCTGGCAAATAAAACCTACCGGAGTAAAGTTAATATTAAAATACGCCGGCGGTATGTGTTACGCTCACCTGATATCCACGGGGACGCCTGTATGCCCTGGTTGCCGGATTACCCCCAGATGTACTCAATTTGGGATGATGTCTTCTATGGCAGGTGGGCCTTGTTATGATGTCTGGCGTGCTCTCTGTCCTGCTTTCTGCGCAGGGGTGCGTAGTTTCTGTGGGTTGAAGCGACCGAGTTAACTTCACTGATACCAACCCATTCAAGTGTCTTTAAAGAGGTAAGTTCGATTATAGTAGTCTTTGAAGGCCTTTGCTTTCTTGCGGGCTATTAATGTCTTTCCCTGATTGTTTCCCCCTTAGGTATGCAGAGGTTTGCTGGGTGCGCTGCTTGGATTCGGCTCCTGCCGAGATTTATGGACTCGGAGCGTATGAAGAAAGGTAGGTTCAGCGCGAAGTGCGGCGTGCTAATGTCTTTTTGGGCTAACCTGTATTATTTATTCCTTTTCAGGTTACGATGGTCTTTCTGGGCGTGCAATGTTTTACGGAGTGGAACCGGCCAAGATATGCCCAGCCAGGTGAGGAGATCTTAGTTACTGCTGAGCTTGCCGTGAGTAACCTGTTTAACCTTGTCCCTTTTTCTCTCCTCCCCAGGTGCTTCGTTCCGGTGCGAGCGCAATGTCCTGAAGATGCTGCCAACGGGAATGGAAGACCGCGAGCAGCTGGGATCGAAGGATGGAAGACTGCAGGTAAGCTGGAACTGCTAATAATTGTCATGATGCCTACCCCCAGAGCACCAGGCCAGGCCCAGCACCCCCGGAAGCAGGCATCATGCCCTCGGGTAAAAGCCCAGCGGCCCCTTATAGGGGCTCTTTGGACTCAGTCCTGGCGCCTTTGGCGCCAGGCTCATGTTGGACATCAGTCCTGGCGCCATAGGCGCCAGGCTCATAAAGGGAGGCGTTTTGTGCACTTACCGGATGCAGACCATGCTGCACGCTTCAGGCCTCCCTGAGACCTGAAAGGGACTATTTTTTCATAGGGACTATTTTTTCACTCGGGCGTGGCCAGGGAAGGATACATACCTAGTTGGGGAAGGATACATACCTGGGACTTCTTTGGAGGCTATTTAAGCCACGCCCAGACAGCAGCTCATGCTTCGCGTTGTTCTGCTTCCTGCAGCTTAACGCTCACTGTGTCTGCTCCTGCTCCTGGACTCCAGCCATGCCCGCCTCGAACCTGGAAGACCTGCAAGGAATGAAGAGAAGAGAAAGGTGAAAACCAAGGACTATTTCAAACTTCTTACCTGCATCCGGAATCTTCTTGACAGCATCCCTGAAGAAAGACTTCCATTTAAAAGCATTGCGTTGCTCGCTGCAGCGCCACGCTTCACTCACCTGTCCTCGAGACATCTCCCGGCTCCATCGCGGCTGTCAGTATCAGACGCCACATCTCTGCACCTAGGGGAGAGAGGAAGAAACAAAAGGTGAGCAGAAGGAACACAGAAGGAAAGCCTGATTAACAGCCATAATACTTACTGGCTTTTCTTCCACATTTCGGGTCGGCGCCGCCCCGTTGGCAGGTACCGTACCCCGGCCCCTATGGGGAAAGGACAAGAGACATTTCTGGGGAATGATAAGGACATTTAGAGGGATCGCCCTCATCACTACTCACCTCGGCAGTTTAACCCCTCGACGCATCGCCTTCATTCTGCACCTGAAATAAAGGACAGATCACAGGTTAGAAAGACAACATAAAGGGGGCCTCACTTGAACTTTGAACTTTCATACTTACGGCGCATCGCTCAGGAAAGTCAAGTGGATTTTGCCAGCGCCATTCTGAAAACCAGTGAAGTAACTGGACAAACGTGCGCCCCTGCACCAGAAGCAGGATGGAGAGTTCATCCTTCCAAACCATAAGGTGAGCTTAAACCGGGGTTTGGAGGAAGTTAGAGAGGAACGAAGGGGGGAAGGTGGGAGCTAGCACACTATTCTGCAGACTGTTAATCCCCTTTCTCATCTGCAGAAGGAGATTCCTACGGGCCAGGCAAGCACGATTTGGAGGTCCTGTCCATACGGTGTTCCGGGTCCTGCGCATCACGCTAGAAGAGGCCACAGCAATCCAGACTAGACCACCGCCCCCGTGGGAACCAGGTGAGCGTTACAGAACGCGAAGCCTTCCTACAAATTCCCACCCAGGCGCTATGGAAACTTCCGAAACTGACCAGTTGGCCCAATTACTGGGGGAATTATGGGCCGAAGTACACGCCGCTCGTCAAGAGACTAGTGCCCTCAGGAGGGAAGCGATTGTAATAAAGGATAGAGCTGATGACCTGGCTAGACAGCTTTTGCAAGGTCAAGCTGGACAAACTCCTTTACCCGGTTCCGGGGGGAACCCCGTTCCTGTGGTTTCCAGTAACCCGGTGCAGATTAATCTACCTGGAAACATGCCGCTGGCCCCACCAGAACGCTTTGCTGGGTAACCCCAAACGATTCGGCGTATTCATGAATCAGTGTCCTTTGCACTTCCTATGCAGACCTGGGGCCTTCCCTAATGATCAGACCAAGGTAGCCTTTGTGTTGTCATATCTCAGCGGCTGTGCTGCCGATTGGTCAGTCCCACTGGTAACTCAAGATGACCCGATTCTTCGTGATTTTCAAGGATTTCATACAAGCATGGAAAGGTTATTTGCTCGACACTCCCAGGGACAGGCTCTGGATGACGAACTTCTATCTCTGCGACAGGGCAATCAAGACCTTCTATCCTACATTGCAACCTTCAATAGACTAATTGTGGAAACTGGTTGGCCAGAGGATAAAAGAATCACGTTATTCTATCGTGGTCTACGCGGAGAACTTAAAGATGTCCTGGCACAAGTTGTAAATCCGCCCCAAGAATGCACTGAATATATAGACTTAGTGGTCCAATTGGATCACAGGCTGCAAAACAGAAAAGCAGATCGGTCCAAGCTTGAAACCCGGGTGTTGGCCAAGACCCACGCTAACCCCAAGGGGGCTGATGGCTCGGAGCCTATGCAAATCGGAGGGGTTAAAGGACCCCTAACTCAAAAAGAACGGGAAAGAAGACGACAGATGCAATTATGCCTTTATTGTGGGTCCTCTGGACACTTTCTATGAGATTGCCCGGTTAAGCCGCCCAAGAAGGTGGTAGGAGCCGCTGATAAAAACCATGAAGACTCTGTTTCGGGAAACGACTCCGCCCGACAAGTGTAGGGGTCCGCTTGCCGAGCTTGAAAACGAACTCTCAGACCTTTGTGCCAATGATCCTCGTAGATCCGGAACAGCCTAAACGGTTGCATGCTATAAAGGCATACATCGATAGCGGGGCTATAGGAAACTATGTGGATCGAGAATTGGTCTCTAGGATAAACCTCCCTCTGCGTCCTAAAACCAACAAAGATGTCATCACCACAGTAGATGGAACCGAAATTGCCTCTGGACCGGTAACACATTCCACAGCTGAGGTGACACTTGTAGGTCCGGATGGCCATCGGGAGGCAGTTGTGTTTGATGTAATCAAGGCTCCACAGTTTCAGCTTATTCTCGGAATCCCTTGGTTAGAGACACATAATCCTCGAATTGATTGGCGAGCGAAGAGAATAACCTTCCCGGATTGTGCACAAACCTGCTACCCAGAAAATCCAAAGATTAATCTAGCATCAGTAACCTCTGTCCCCGTGCAACTACCTCCAGAGTACCAAGACTTTCAGGACATCTTCCAAAAGGAACAGGCCAACACGTTACCTCCCCACAGATCGTACGATTGCCAAATCGATCTGGTGCCCGGTGCACAAACCCTTTGTAGCAGGATTTACTCCCTTACTGAACCAGAGAATCTGCATTTGAGACAATATTTAGATCAATACCTCGCCAATGGTTTCATTCGCCCGTCAAAGTCCCCGGCATCCTCAGCTTTGTTCTTCGTGCCTAAAAAAGAAGGCGACCTTAGAACTTGTATCGATTACCGCGCATTGAACCAGATAACTGTTAAAAATCTTTACCCTCTGCCTCTGATCCCTGAACTCCTGGACCAGGTGAAGGACGCTTGCGTATACACCAAGTTCCGGGGGGCTTATCATCTGCTACGAGTAAAAGAAGGCGACGAATGGAAAACGGCCTTCCGTACAAAATATGGACTATTCGAATACCAGGTGATGCCTTTCGGGTTGTGCAACGTGCCTGCAGCCTTCCAATTCTTCATGAACGATGTCCTTCGGGAACTCATCGATGTCTGTGTTGTCGTGTATATCGATGACATTCTTGTGTACTCCTCTTCGGAATCTGATCACAGAAAGCATGTCAGGGCCATCCTAGAGAAACTGCGCCAGCACAAACTGTTTGCCAAGCTGGAAAAATGTGTTTTCCATACCACCGAGGTTGAGTTTCTCGGATTCATCCTGACACCTAAAGGGGTCCGAATGGATTCACGGAAAGTGGATGCCATCCTCAAATGGCCATCACCTAGTTTGGTGAAAGGTGTCCAAAGCATGCTTGGTTTTGCCAACTTTTATCGCAGGTTTATCCCGGAGTTTTCACGTGTGGAGCAACCCATCACTGCACTCTTGCGAAAAAATAAACGTTTTGAATGGACCGAGGATGCCGAACAGGCCTTTCAGGAGTTGAAAGCTAAGTTCACGTCTGCACCTATTTTGAAGCACCCGCGTCCCGATCTCCCATATATAATCGAAACCGACACGTCCAGCTTAGCCATGGGAGCTGTCCTGTCTCAGAGAGACCCTGAAACCAACCAACTGCACCCCGTAGCATTTTGGTCCAGAAAGTTCTCGCCACCGGAGATAAATTATGCGATCACCGATAAGGAACTATTAGCCATTAAGTCCGCCTTTAAGGCTTGGCGGCATTACCTCCTCGGCGCCCGGCATACCATCACCGTGATCACTGATCACCGAAATTTACAATATTTAAAAACTGCCAAGGCTCAATCGTCTCGACAGCTCCGATGGGCTTTGTTCTTTGCTGAGTTCGATTTTGTAATCACCTACCGCCCCGGCTATAAGAATGGTAAGGCGGACGCTTTATCCCGAATTGGAATGGAAGAAATAGACACAAACTCAGAATCTGTGCCGATAATTCCCGAACAAAGAATTTTGGGGATAACCACTTTACAAACCCTTGAAGACATTCAAGGACGAGTGAAACAATTCCTGGACTCTTCAGCCTTGCAGGATTGGATCAAAAGGGGGTCTAACTTTTCAGTCAAGGATGGCTTACCTTACTTCCAAGGACGCTTATTTTTGCCAGAAAAGGAATTGCAAGAACTGGTTATTTCCCGTCATCGTGATACCCTGATGGAAGGACATCCTGGCATTGCCAAAACAGAGGAAAAGGTTAAACGACAATTCTGGTGGCCTTCCTGGCGAAAGGATATTAAATCTTTCGTGATGTCCTGTGGAGTTTGTGCCCAAAACAAAGGTCAAAAGACAAGACCCGCCGGTCTTCTTCAGCCCTTAGACATTCCACCAGCACCTTGGCACACCCTGTCACTAGATTTCATCACGGACCTGCCCTCTTGTAATGGTTACAATACTATTCTGGTCGTGGTGGATTTATTTTCCAAAATGGCCCACTTTATTCCGTTGAAAGGATTACCTTCAGCCTTTGTTCTTGCCAAGGAATTCCTCGAAAATATCATCCGTTTGCATGGATTCCCATCCATACTAGTCTCCGATCGGGGAAGCCAGTTTATTTCTCATTTTTGGAAAAAGTGTTGTCAACTGGCACAAATCGACGTAAGACTCTCGACCAGCCACCACCCACAGACCGATGGTCAGACGGAGAGAACAAACCAGACCCTGGAACAATATCTACGATGTATGTTGTACCAATCGGAGGGTAATTGGAAGGACATTTTATGGGTGGCTGAATATGCATACAATAACTCGATACACTCTGGAACTGGTCAGAGCCCCTTTTATACCCTATATGGACATCACCCTCGTACTTCAGACTTGGACTCACCTCTGAGCCTTGAAATGCCCGCAGTGGACCATTTGCATTCTACGATTACTCAAGCCTTCAAGGATGCAACTGCACATTTGCAACATGCGAAAGGGAAATACAAAAAGAATGCGGATCTGCATCGAAGAGAGGCGCCTCCATACCAAATAGGGGATCAAGTATGGTTGGCTACCAAACACCTATCACTCAAGGGGCCTCGAACTTTTAATCCAAGGTATTTAGGCCCTTACTCGATCAAAGCTATAATCAACCCAGTGGCAGTCAAGCTTGATCTAAAAGCTAACATGCGGATTCACCCCGTTTTTCATGTGTCACTTTTGAAACCAGTGCACCCAGGAACCAGATTAACAAAGCCACCAGAACCGATTCAGATAGATGGGGAGCCTGAATTCGAGGTGAAGAACATTTTGGATTCTAAGATCTCAAAATCAAAACTTTTCTATCTAATTGATTGGAAAGGGTACGGGCCTCAGGAAAGGTCTTGGGAACCCAGTGATCACGTACATGCACCTCGGCTGGTAAAAAGGTTCCATCGGAATTTCCCAAACAAACCGAAACCTCGAGAAGGAACGACCTTGGGAGGGGCCTTGGGGGGGACTGCTGTCATGATGCCTACCCCTGGAGCACCAGGCCAGGCCCAGCACCCCCGGAAGCAGGCATAATGCCCTCGGGTAAAAGCCCAGCGGCCCCTTATAGGCCTCCATATGAAAAGTAGTCCCTTCAAGTCCCATTCCAAATATGAGCCTGGCGTCAAAGGCGCCAGGACTGACTCCAGGGGAGTCTCCAGTGACAATGCAAGGCCCTTGGGGCCCCAAATGAAACCCGAGCCCTAACCCTACCTGGCATGTGACCATGCCAGTGGGGTTCTGGGTCACGGGTCGTGACAGTATGTTAGAGGCTGTCAGAAAAGGTGGTAGCCTCGAACAATGGGAAAATCCCGGTTCAATATTTACAGTAGTAACCACTGCCACCAGCCAGAAACTTTTGAGAGAGGGTCTGTACGGGACCCTCTCGAAAATGAACATAAGGGAAAAACTATTAACCCTTTCCAGTACCTCCATAGTAAGATGGGTTGTACTGGTTTAGTTCATAAAAATGGACTAGTAAAGTCAATGGGGATTTTACATGCCCTGGGAGACAGTAGTCAGTCCCAGGGTATGGAGTCTATGTTTGGGGGTCGCTACAACACCCCTATGTCACTGCACAGAGGGTGCTGTGTAACACATGTGAATAAAGATGGTTCCTATGGAGGTGAGAAAAACCCCATAGACATTAAACACAAAAATAGCCTAGAACACACATAGCAACAATGCCTAAGAGTGGGAAAAAGAGTGTCACTCTTAGCAGGAGAAAAAAAAACCCCTTCAAATGCAGCAAAGCTTCTGGGGGACTCTATAGGTAAAGAAAATTAGCCATAGAATGAGAATTCTCCCTAATAACGCTAATCTTCATCCCATCACTGATAGGTTTGCCTACGACCTCACCCACTTCAGACTTGGACTCACCTCTGAGCCTTGAAATGCCCGCAGTGGACCATTTGCATTCTACGATTACTCAAGCCTTCAAGGATGCAACTGCACATTTGCAACATGCGAAAGGGAAATACAAAAAGAATGCGGATCTGCATCGAAGAGAGGCGCCTCCATACCAAATAGGGGATCAAGTATGGTTTGCTACCAAACACCTATAACTCAAGGGGCCTCGAACTTTTAATCCAAGGTATTTAGGCCCTTACTCGGTCAAAGCTATAATCAACCCAGTGGCAGTCAAGCTTGATCTACCAGCTAACATGCGGATTCACCCCGTTTTTCATGTGTCACTTTTGAAACCAGTGCACCCAGGAACCAGATTAACAAAGCCACCAAAACCGATTCAGATAGATGGGGAGCCTGAATTCGAGGTGAAGAACATTTTGGATTCTAAGATCTCAAAATCAAAACTTTTCTATCTAATTGATTGGAAAGGGTACGGGCCTCAGGAAAGGTCTTGGGAACCCAGTGATCACGTACATGCACCTCGGCTGGTAAAAAGGTTCCATCGGAATTTCCCAAACAAACCGAAACCTCGAGAAGGAACGACCTTGGGAGGGTCCTTGGGGGGGAGTGCTGTCATGATGCCTACCCCCGGAGCACCAGGCCAGGCCCAGCACCCCCGGAAGCAGGCATCATGCCCTCGGGTAAAAGCCCAGCGGCCCCTTATAGGCCTCCATATGAAAAGTAGTCCCTTCAAGTCCCATTCCAAATATGAGCCTGGCGTCAAAGGCGCCAGGACTGACTCCAGGGGAGTCTCCAGTGACAATGCAAGGCCCTTGGGGCCCCAAATGAAACCCGAGCCCTAACCCTACCTGGCATGTGACCATGCCAGTGGGGTTCTGGGTCACGGGTCGTGACAGTATGTTAGAGGCTGTCAGAAAAGGTGGTAGCCTCGAACAATGGGAAAATCCCGGTTCAATATTTACAGTAGTAACCACTGCCACCAGCCAGAAACCTTTGAGAGAGGGTCTGTACGGGACCCTCTCGAAAATGAACATAAGGGAAAAACTATTAACCCTTTCCAGTACCTCCATAGTAAGATGGGTTGTACTGGTTTAGTTCATAAAAATGGACTAGTAAAGTCAATGGGGATTGTACATGCCCTGGGAGACAGTAGTCAGTCCCAGGGTATGGAGTCTATGTTTGGGGGTCGCTACGACACCCCTATGTCACTGCACAGAGGGTGCTGTGTAACACATGTGAATAAAGATGTTTCCTATGGAGGTGAGAAAAACCCCATAGACATTAAACACAAAAATAGCCTAGAACACACAGAGCAACAATGCCTAAGAGTGGGAAAAAGAGTGTCACTCTTAGCAGGAGAAAAAAAAAACCCTTCAAATGCAGCAAAGCTTCTGGGGGACTCTATAGGTAAAGAAAATTAGCCATAGAATGAGAATTCTCCCTAATAACGCTAATCTTCATCCCATCACTGATAGGTTTGCCTACGACCTCACCCACTAGAAGTCCCTCCATCTTGAGGCTCCCTGTTCCTCATCTGCGCTCTTTCATGACCTCTGCAATTCACTCTCCCTCTCTATCCTCCCCTCTGGCCCGACTCACTCTTCTGATCACACACTTGATGACTTGATCTCCTCTGGCCTCCCTCTCTCTATTCCCCTCACCACTCCTCTCTCATGGAGTGATCACTGCCTCCTCTCCTCTTATCAACTCCTCCCCTCAAGCCAAGCCTACCCCAAAACTGCCATTCACCTTCTTAGACATCCGACCATGAAGCGTGTGTCAGTCGAGGCTTTCGCCACCACCTTCTCCCCCCCTCCATCCCGGGCTGACTCATACCCTGACACAGCCCTGTCCCTGCTCTATTCCTATATTTCTGCTACTCTTGATGCTCTTGCCCCTGTCATAAGGATTCCCTTGAAGTCCAAAGCCAAGTGCAATTCTTTGTATGACTCTGACCTAGCTACACTTAAACATAAGTGTAGGGTGGCTGAGAGGAAATGGAGGGCTTCTTGTTCATCCTCTGATAAACTGACCTGCCGTCTGCTCCAAAGGCAATACCGACTATCGGTCCGCCCCAAGAAGAGAGTCCACATTCAAGCCCATGTCTCTGCTGCATCTAACAACTCGGCTGAACTCTTTACAATCTGTAAGGAGCTAGCCAACCCTGCTTCAGTCTCCACACCTCTAGCCTCCCAGGATCTTTGCAATGCCCTTAACTCTCACTTTAGCTCTAAAACCCAGGACATCTTGTCCAGAATGAAGAGGAACCCTCGGAACAGGAATACAGGCAACGTACTTCTTAGTTAGACATGCTCCCAGAGTGTGCCTCTCTCTCTCCTACTGCGGCACCAGAACATGATTTAGAAACAGAAATTGACTCAAAACATAACAACTTGGTACAAACATGAAATGGGCTAAATGAGCAGCCACAAACAACATAGCGTTACTTCACGTCATGCATTGATCACTGCCCCAACATTCTCTGAGTGTAAACATTCCAAGAAAGCAGCGGTCTGCCTAATATGAGTTCGTATTGCTAGGAATGCAACCGGTGGGCGATCTGAGCAGCACGTGAATCACCACTGTTGAGATAAGTAAGTTCATTAAATAGATCCAAACGGTGTGTACTGCACCCAAACAAAGAAAATACACTAGCTCCGAACATTCATTCTCTAAAGCACTTAACTGAGGCCTGGGGGGGCTCGCCGGCTCCTCCCCAGGCAATGAAGCTCCCACATTGTACAGTCTCCTGCCGTGCTCCTGCTCCTTCCCAGCGGGGAACGGAGAGCTACTTGCAATGCAGCGTTTCACCGCCAGGCCCGAGTCCTAGTAATATCACCGCCTGGCCCGGATGCTGCGTGGAGTGTTTCCACCACATGCATCGTCTGACCAACTGCTTCTTCCGGCACATGCCTGCCACACCAACAATCGCCAACAGGCAGCACGGGCCTAGGGATGCCTTAAATAGCAAAATGAACACATCTGCCTCGCTCCGGACCAATGGTACCCCAGAGGCTCATGGGGATTGTAGTTGTTTGCCTGATTTTGAAGGAAACATCCTCCTAGAACTGCATTTCAGCCCCAACAGCCCCCTTTTCCTCACATTACCCCCTCCTCTAAGGCCCTTCCCTGGACCTGGTTTTTCCGTTTGGGACTGATGAAATAGTCTGACCAAACGGTCTGCATGTACCGCCTCAGCCGGAACTCAAGAGTCATCCACCGGCCCACAATCCACCCAGGATATGAGGTAACAAAGTCATAAACCATGCGACCTGGAGTCCAGAATCTTCCGCACTCCAAATTTCTTTTGACCATCCTTCATCACCCCCAAAACCTTTCTTGTCACCACACCAGGAGCTGTGGGTCTAACCAGAGAAACGTGGAACACTGGATGAATCCTAATATGAGAAGGCAATTGTAAACGTACTGCCGTATCAGACACACATTTCACCACAGTATAAGGCCCTATGAAGCGGGACCCAAACAACTTAATATGGTGTGCGGACAACCATACTCAATCACCCACCACATACTTAGGAATCCATCTTCTTTTTTCGATCTGCTAATCTCTCATAATTCACCTTGGCCATATCCAGATTTTGGCGTGCCTGCTCTTGTATCCCAAGAATCTCTTGCATATGTTCAATCACTGTCGGGATCTCAATAAATCTTGACACCTCCTCGGGATGCATTTGGCAATCCTGACCATACAAACAGAAATGAGGAGACATTACCAATGAATCATGTTTGGCATTATTGTAGCAAAACTCCACCAACCAAAGTGACCGAGCCCACAAGGACTTGCCGTCGGCCAAAAAACATCTCAAGTATTGCTCCATGGTCTGATTTACTCCATGGTCTGATTTACTCTTTCTGTTTGACCCTCCATTTGCGGATGGTAACTAGTGGATAGTGCGCAAGAGATTCCGAGCAACTTACAGAAGGCACGCCAAAGCCGAGAGGTGAATTGTGAACCTCAATCAGACACTATTGTTCTTGGTAAACCATGCAATCTCACTATGTGCTGCACAAATAAATCTGCCAATATACCAGCACTTGGAATTCCATGTCATGATATAAAATGCGCCTGTTTAGTTAGATAGTGCACTACCACCAAGATTGTGTCACAATTCTTACCTTGAGGCAACTCTGTCACAAAATCCATGGACACACATGCCCAAAGTGCCGTAGGAGTGGCTTATGGCTGCAACAATCCTGCCTTCTTTAAATGATCTGCCTTGGATCATTCACAAGTCTCACATCCTGTCACATATTCCTGTACCTGGGAGGCCCACCCCTCCCACCAAAAGTATCTTAACTATTGTAAATTCTTATGATCAGTGATGACCAATACAGGAATGTCGGGCCCCCATGAGTTAGTGCCGCCACTCCAGAAAAGCCTCCCTAATGGCCAGAAGCTCTTTATCCATGATGGCATAATTCTGTTCACATGTTGTCAATTTACGAGAGAAGTATGCTACTGGGTGTAGAATACCTTCCCTATCAGCCTGTGACAGAATTGCCCCTATGGCCAGATTAGAGGCATCAGTCTCCACCTGAAACTGTTTCTACGGATTGGGGTGACAAAGAATTGGTGCTTCCGTGAATGCAGTCTTTAATCTCCCAAAAGCATCCTCTGCCTCCTGACCCCACTGAAACTTGGTAGCTTTCCTTAACAACCTAAGAATGGGCGTGATAATTGCAGAAAAATTGTGGATGAATCTTCGATAGAACTTGGAAAAGCCCAGAAATTGTTGGATGTCCTTCACACACTGGGGTGCCGGCCACCTGGTCACTGCCTGCACTTTCCTATCATCCATAATTACTCCTGATGGTGTCAAAATGAACCCCAGAAATTCCACTTTGGTGGTATGAAATTCACATTTCTCCAATTTGGCAAACAAATGACACTCCTGCAGTCTAGTCAAAATTGCTCTAACATGCTGTTCCACCGATTCAGAAAAAATCTAAACATAATCTATGTACACAATTGCAAACACATCCAAATATTCCTGCAACACCTCCTGCATAAAATATTGGAAGGCAGCAGGAGCGTTGCATAATTCAAAAGGCATCACCAAATATTCAAATAAACCAAACTTTGTCCTGAATGCTGTCTTCCACTTGATCCCCCCCTTCACCCTGATGAGGTGGAGAGTGCCCCTCAAATCAAACTTAGTATAGATTTTAGCCATCTTGACCTGGTCTAGCAATACAGAAATGAAAGGTAATGGAAACCGATTCTTAATGTTTACCCTATTTAGAGCTCTATAATCGATGCAAATTCTTAACGTGTCCTCCTTCTTCAGCACGAAAAACAAAGGAGATGAGACTGGCGACTTGGAAGGTCTGATAAACCCACATGCCAACATCTCATCTAAGTATTCCCGCAAGTACTGTGTCTCTTTTTCCGATAAGGCATACACCCAACTGCCAAGTAATTTCGCCTGCGGTTCCAACTCAATCACATAATCGAATGGCATGTGAGGCAGCAACTGAGATGCCCCCCCTTTGTCAAAAACATCAGCAAATTCTTGGTACATTACAGGCAGGGAGGTAACTGCTGACCCAAACTGAACCTACTGACGAACTCCTCCAGCCAAAAAGTCAGTTGGACCCCCGATACCCGTCAAATGAGAGGCACACTGCTCCTTCTCAAAAGTCAGTTCTTCCCCGCCAGTCTGTGCAAGGATTATGTGCCACTAACCAGGGCATTCCCAAAATCACACTGAATTGAAGGGCCGCAATCAAATCAAATGTGATTGCCTCCTCGTGACTCTCACCACACCACATCCGCACTTCATGAGTTTGAGTGGTAATTGGACCCGACGTCAAACATGACTCGTCCATTGCCTGCACCAATTCACTCTGCTTCTTGATTCTCGTGGAAATTCCTAACTTGGTAGCCAGGGCAATGTCCATGAAGTTTCCCGTGGCCTCAGAATCCGCCATCGCTGATACCATTTCGTTGCTATTTGCAAAAATCAAAGACACCACTAGATATATGTGAGGGGGCCTTCATCTGCATAGTGTTAGCCACTGCTGAAGGGAACTATGCCTCCTGCTGGCTCATTATAGTCATTCCCCCACTTACCGAGCCCCTTCTTTTCCAGCCTCCACCTTTTTCTTCCCCCCACTTTGAGCAGGGGTATTGGGACAGGTCCGGATGTAATGCCCCAATTGTCCACAATATAAGCACAAGTTATTGGCCTTCCTTTTCTCTTTTTCCTCCATTGTCAAAGGTCACCGGACACTCCCAATCTGCATGGGCTCTCCCTGCTCCCCACCTTACCGTCCTCCACCTTCCCTATTCCTATCTAAGCACACAAAGGGCATTCAATCTGTTCTCCTTTTCTCACCTTTTCGTCCCCCCAATCTATGGTCCAATCTCAAGGCTATTTCAATTAAAGCACTACATGACTCTGGCTGGGGTTCCACATGAGCTATGGCATCCTTAGGTTCATCCCGAACCCTTGATAAAAATAACACAGCCTGCTTGGGTTCCGACAACACTGTTTCCACTACCAAATGGTTAAATTGCGTCACATAAATTACTAAATCCTCGTACCATGACTCAATGCTACTAACTCTTTATCCTGAGTTAAGGACACATTTTGCCGGTCAAACAATGGTGCAAGTTCAACCGAAAACTACAGCCAATCATATAGAATTGGCTCATCCTTTTGTACAAGCGGAATTGACCATGCTGCCGCAACTCCATTCAAATAAGAAATTACAAAAAGCTGTTTGGGCCTGGGCGGACTCAAATGCAGTAGGTTTTCATAGAAAATGTAACTTGCATTGGGCCTCATTACGACCCAGGCGGTAAGTTACCGCCTGGGTCGTACCCTTACCACCATGGCGTAAACTATGTTTACGCCATGGTGGTTGGCGGATTTACCGCCCTATTCCAAGATGAGTGGGGCGGTAAATCCCCATTTCCCATTTTACCCTTCCCCATTCCCATTTTTGCCCCATAGGGCATAATGGGAATGGGGAAAGGCGCTAATTACGCCACCGTAAATTACGGTGGCGTAATTAGCACCAAGGTCCCTTTGCGGCATGGGTTTTAACGCCTGCAAAAAGCAGGCGTTAAAATCACCATCCCGCAAAGGGACCTTGGAATCAGGCGTTAAGGGTCGGCGCCGTTTACGGCGCCGTAAACCCCTCAACGCATGGGTCCTAATGAGGGCCATTGTGTCAAAAAAGTAGAAAACTTACTCGGATCCCCGCAAACCTCTCAGGGGCAGCTAATGGAACACCCAACTGTTGTTGCACCACCACGGTATTGAACTGGCAAGATGACCCTGCCAATGACGTTGCCTCTGCCTCCCCATACAGTGGCGTTCCCTGAACAACCAACCCACTAACTTGCATTTTCAACGTAGCAGTCTCCTGTCGAGAATGAATCCATTCTGCCAGAATATCCTCTAAGGCTTTTAACACCTCAGTTAAAGGGCAGGGTACTCCATCTGGCTTGGGTGGCTTAGTTATCCCAATTTGGGGGTTGGTAATTATGTGATACCCCTGGTGTAACACACAACCCCTTCCTAGCCACGGAAGCCAAATGCAGTTGATCCCTCCCACCTTGGTTGGCATGGGCTCCTGATTTGGATATACACAGGTACCCCGAGCCAGCTAAAGGGGGGAAGAGTGTTAGGGAGAGGTTGTGGATAGGTAGGGGATGTTAGGGTAACCGGAAAGAGGTTTAGGAAAATTTGATAATGGGATCGGACTGGGGAAACACAGGGAAAACAACGTAACCTGACCATGCAGCATAAACTTGTCTCACAAATACAGCTCCTAAGTAGTCAGTCCCCTTCTTAATTAGAGTACTGACGCCCTTTCCTTGCATTCATATACATTCCTTAAGAAGCAACAAACATAAGCACATAAAGCAATAATGAAATGCAGCCATGGATACTATGACAAACGTGCACATGTGAACAGGAATACAGGCAACGTACTTCTTAGTTAGAAATGCCCCAGAGTGTGCCTCTCTCTCTCCTACTGCGGCACCAGAACATGATTTAGAAACAGAGATTGACTCAAAACGTGACTTGGTACAAGCATGAAATGTGCTAAATGAGCAGCCACAAACAACATAGCATTACATCACGGCATGCATTGATCACTGCCCCAACATTCTCTGAGCATAAACGTTCCAAGAAAGCAGCGGTCTGCCTAATATGAGTTTGGATTGCTCGGGACACAACCCGTGGGCCGTCTGAGCAGCACGTGAATCACTGCTGTTGAGATAAGTACGTTCATTCAATAGTTCCAAATGGTGAGTACCGCACCCAAACACCGAAATCACACTAGCGCCTAACATTCATTCTCTCAAGCACTTAACTGAGGCCTGGGGGTGGGGGGGCTCGCCAGCTCCTCCACAGGCAATGAAGCTCCCGCGTTGTACTGTGTCCTGCCATGCTCCTTCCCTGCGGGAACGGAGAGCTGCTTGAAATGCAGCGTTTCACTGCCGGGCTTCAGTCCTAGTAATAGTCACTGGACCAAAGGCACCCTAGAGGCTCATGGGGATTATAGTTTATTGCCTGATGTTGCCCGAAACATCCTCCTAGAACTGCATTTCAGGCCCAACAGCCCCCTTTTCCTCACAACACACTCTCTCCTTTGCTGGGCATTCCCCTGTATGTGGAAGGTCGTAGCCTCATTTGGGGCATGGTTGCGGCACCCCAGACTTGGGGGTCATGTAGGGCATCTAGGCCTCGATGGGCCAGCATATGGCGGTCACCCAATCGCACATGCATCCTCCACTTTTAGCAACTTGATCGCAGCATCCATTTTGGTAGCACGGCTGTCCGCCAGTTCATAGGACCTCCCCATTTCAAGAATGCGAGCCAACGTCAGTCCGGGCTCACGAAGGACTTGTCGGCATATTTTCTTTGAGCTGCACCCCTGTATCAGCTGCTTATGTACCATGCCGTCCTCATGCATGTGCTCGCCAGGTGAAGAAGCCTGCCGTAGAATTGGTTAAGGGATTCCTCCTCCCTCTGTCTCTCACTACACATGACACATTTCTTGAAGTTCTGGTTCGCAGTGGCATAAAGTGTTCTTTAAGGCCGTCCTTAGCAGGCTGGTATGAGTCATTGGTGGGAACGAGGGACTTGAATATTCTACGGACCTCGTACCCAGCTGCGTAAATGAGGGTCGCCACTTTGGCTTCATTGTCTGTCTCGCCAGTTGCTTTAAAGTACATGTCAAGGTTCTCAACCCAGAGGAGCCACTTTGGCCCCAACTTCAAGGGAATACCTGAGGTGTCGAATTCAGGCATCAGGGCCAGTGTACCTTGTTGGCGGGGTGTTCTTCTAACTTGTTGCGCCGCTGCCGCATCCTGGTTGGCATCTCCCGCCTCACTCATGTCGGCAGATCGCACAGGCGCCTTCCACGAGAGTGTTGACCGCAATCTGCTTCCTCAGGCACACTACCGTGGTGGCGCAACTGCACAGGCACCCTCACGAGGGCTGCGGTACACACCTGTAGGCGCACTCCTTGGATATGATGTTTCAGTCCCTGTTGACCACCTCAGGATGGTATATAGTGAAGTAAAGAAAATGAAAAAAAACATGTTTTTTAAAGGAAAGGGCCCTTCTGGCACAGTTAAGGCCCCTGTGGCCTTCTTGTGAAATTTTAGCCCTTGTGGGCTCCAAAAATTGCACATGTGGAGCCGATACGGTAAGGTTCCAAAGTGGCGGTGGTTGTAATCCCTGTGAAGGTTTAATACCACTGACAGGCATTGGAAATCATTACCGAAGTAAAATAATGCATCGGAACATTATCCCCCTGCCCAGCTGCATCCTCGTTGCCAATGTGATGGTGTAATCTGCCCCCGGGAACCCTGTGGTAAGGCCTTGCTCCCAGTACCTACAATGAGATACACAGACACAGGACTCTCATCACGGCTGAACGTTCCCATCGGGCCACGTGTTATTATCACACTTACTATTATTTTGAACCCGCGACCTGCAGCTCACGGTAACGAGTGCTTAACTCACTAAGCCATTTTAACTGTGCTACCTATTTTCCCCGTTACTGGGTTGGCTTTCGTGATGGTTTTTAAGAAGATTTCCACTTACACCTCGATAGGCATATCTGGGACCACCAACTACGCGGGCTAACCTATCACGGTATCCTTCGCTGGGAGGTTTTCAATGTTTGAGCATTCTCTTGTAACACTCTCATTTTTAGGTTGCCTTGCTCTGCATTCTGAAACCCATAACTCTTTTACCCCCTGGAAAACCAAAGTTAATCTATCATACTTTAACTAAAAACTACTTTTCCTGCTCACCTGCGAGCATGACATGATGTCCATGTTCATATTTGTCTTTGACCTTAAAATGCTGTTTGTGACCAAACGCTTCTTTTAGTGCTTCTCTATGTCGTAATTCGCCCATTTCTATGTGCGATACCCGTCATAATGATTTCCTTTGTTTGTCTTTAATTTAACGGCGCGACCAATGTCACACCGTGACCCACTCTAAACCCCTTCAGAAAGCCTTGCCGCTGTTGTGTTCGGGCCTCGCGTAGTGCCGGCTTGGGCACGAACGTGAGTGGCCGTGTGTGTAGACCGCTTTGGCGTGGCTCCAGCAGGAGCTGACAAGAAATACGCGCGCACACACAGGTAGCTTTGTGCCCCGGAACTGCCTCCTTCACCAAGGGGCGGAGCTTTTATTCACTTGCCCTGCGTCACCGCGTAGCGGGACGCAGGGCGGAAACACAACATTCCTCCTTTATTCCAAAATGAATAAAACCAAACACAAAACATGCATCAACTATAGATCTGTTCAAATGACAGCCCACCGTTGCATTAGTGGATCAACATTAGATATATATGAATAAACATTTACAGCAGAAAAGTGCCTCCCACATTCTAGTCCTTGGGGGCCCACACTGGACATACATAGTCTTTTAAATGAGCTGGAGGCCGGGTGGCTCCTCTCAGGCTATAGCCCCCCCTTTGTGACCGGGGTCCCACTGTCTCACAGGGTGCCTCACCTTCAGTGTCCTGCTCACCCATCTCAGGCTCACTCCACAGCTCCCATGCTCCATCATCAGCTCTTTCTTCTTCGTGTGGATATACTGTCCCTCCGCCATCCGGCGTAGAGGTGTCAGCTTCTTGGGGCTGTTCACCATCAGTCCACAGATTACAGGGCACAGCTTTAAACCATGCTGCATTACGTGTTACACTTTGGTGTCCTTTTTGTGCTGTAAGCATGGTGCCTTTTCTTTCCTTGATGATCCATGGGGATGGCTCATACCGAGAGTTCAACTTAGATCTGGTAGGATTACGCAACATTATCACGTGGTCACCCACTTGAAGATTTTACTGCTTTGCCCTTCTCATGGTGCTCATGTGCTCATTGGCTTCTGTGCTTCTTCTTTCTGTTTGTTCAGTGTCAAAATTATCCGGACTTCTGTTAGGGAGGTGTGGTATGGAAGAGTTGACCAGCACACAGAACATTAAGTCTGCTGGGGGAATTCCAGTCGTGCTGTGTGGAGTCACTCTATAGTTTCGTAGAAACCGATACAGATCGAGTTTCCAAGAGCTGGCATTTTCCTTCGATATCCTCAGCACTTTATTTAGTGTCCGCATAAAACGTTCCACATCTCCATTGGCTTGGGGCCATCTTGGCATTATGTGGTGATATCGTATGTTTAGATCCTGTAAGTAACGTTTGAATTCTTCCCCTTGGAATGGAGGGCCATTGTCACTTTTTATTCTTGTGGGTAAACCGTGTGTCGCGAACATTTTTTCAATCATTGGAATTACTACTTCCGCGGCTGTTGAGTTCACTATCTCTACTTCAGGGTAGCGCGAATAGTCATCAATAGCCATTAGGAGATATAAGTTTTCCTGTATTTTGCAAAAATCAAGGCTGATAGCGTCCCATCTTCCACATCCTCGCACTGGTGACTGAATCGGCGTCGGGTGTGGTGGGGCACCAGTGATTTGGCAAGGTAAACAAGTGTTGATGAGTTTTTCAACCATGGCATCGATTTGTGGAAACCACACTCGGTATCTGATGCAAGCTTTTGTTCGTGCCATTCCTTGATGGCCTTCATGTGCCAACGCTACTATTCTTTCTTGAAGACTCATGGGGATGATAATGCGGTCTCCTCTAAGGATCAGGCCTTGTTCTGTGATAGATAAGTCTTGCCGTACTGTGAACATCCCTTCAAGAAATGTTTTGGCTTCTTGTGTCTTGTTATGAATGTTCTTCAGGAAAGAATTCCATTCACCTGATAAGATTGTGTTTTTCACCAAGTCGCAACATTGGTCTTTGCGTGTTTCCTCTGCAATCTCCTCGCTGCTGACCGCTTTTGGTCTCATTTCACACACCACTTGGCATATGTGTTCTTCTGTTTCTGCTGCCACTTGGACTTCCTGTGTGGTTGCTTCTCTGGGATGCCTTGACAGAAAATCTGCTGGATTTCCAGTTCCTGGTTGATATTTTAGTTCAAAGTCATATTTTTGCAGATGCAAAAGCCATTTTGCAATCCTGGCCGGAGGATGGGAGGAGGTGCCCATGAATATGGGTAATAAAGGCTTATGATCGGTATATGTTGTGAATTTCCTGCCATACAAATATATGTGAAAGTCTCTACAACCCCATAAAACAGCAATGGCCTCCTTCTCAATATGAGAGTATCGTTGTTCAGTCATAGTGAGAGCTCGTGATGCATATGCTATCGGCCTTTGTACCCCTTCTCTTGTCACCTGAGTCAGTATGGCTCCCAGACCTACGGGACTGGCATCAACATACAGCTCTGTAGGAAGTGTGGTGTCATAATAGGCCATTTTGGTGTCCGTTGATAAGGATTCTTTAATGTTTTCAAATGCGTCTTGACACGCTAGCCCCCATTCCCACTTTGTGTTGGTTTTAGTGGGCTCACGCAGTGGTTCCGACAGTGTAGCTAGATTCTTGATAAATCTTCCACAGTATGTGGCCATCCCTAGGAAACTGCGCACTTCCGTCGGTGATGTAGGGGGACTGGCTGTTTGAATGTCAGCAACCTTCTGTGGGTCCGGCGAGATGCCCGTACTACTGAATGTATAGCTGAAAAAAGACAACTCTGTTTTGAAAAATTCACATTTTTCACGGTGGATGGTTAGTCCAACACTTTCCAATCTGCCGAGGAGCATATGCAGTCTTTTCAAGTGTTCGTCTCTGTCAGCTGCATGGATTAAAATATCATCGCTCACATTTAACACACCCGGTATGTCCCTTATGAGCTCTTGAATAGTCTGCTGAAAAACCTCCGCTGCTGAGGAGATCCCAAAACTTAAACGTTTGTATCGTCGCAGACCAATATGTGTTGAAAGCGTTGTTATGTACCGGGATTCCTTATGTAATCGTAGTTGGTGATATCCAGCCTTCAAATCTATTTTGGAGAATACTTTTGATCCCGTGAGATCAGCCACGATCTCATCCAGTGTTGGCGTTATGTGTCGCTCCCTCTTGATTGCAGCGTTGGGTAACCTCATGTCTATGCAGATGCGGACCTTCCCTGGCTGTTTTGTTTTTTTTGTGACAACCATTGGAGAAACCCAAGGTGTAGGTCCTGTTACTTCTTCGATTATCCCGGCCTTCTCAAGTGTTCTTAGTTCTTTTTCCACTTGCTCACGCATATGGAATGGTGTTCTTCGGTGTCTGACAGCCTTTGGTTGTACGGATTCATCTATGTGGAGTTTAATGGATTTTCCTTTTAAACACCCGATTCCTTTCAACAGGTTAGGGTACGTTCCCAGGAGTTTTTCAACCTCTTGTGCTTCATTCACTTTGCAAATGAATCTCACCAACCCAGATCTTCTGCTGCGTCACCACTCAAAAGGCACTCGATGCCAGCATTTACTACATATATTTTGGATGTTAAACTGTTTTCTCCATGCTTAAGAGTGGTGCGGAATCTGCCCACCACAGGTAAGGG
This sequence comes from Ambystoma mexicanum, assembly GCF_040938575.1. Lineage (NCBI taxonomy): Eukaryota > Metazoa > Chordata > Amphibia > Caudata > Ambystomatidae > Ambystoma > Ambystoma mexicanum. Next base: position 532,557,098 of record NC_090923.1, read on the forward strand.
TTTCTTACATCCATATGCAAATAGTAGCGTGTCCGTGTTTTTGAGGTCCGGCTGAGGCTGTAGTAACCGGAAAGTGCTTATGGGCATAACATTGACTGATGCCCCCGTGTCGATGGTCATCCACACGTGCTGGTCCTGGATCATGACTTGGCATTTTCGTCTCCTGCGGCCTTTTCTTGACGTGGCTTGTCGGTGATTAAGGGCTGAGACCATATATACTTTTCTCCCTTTTCTCCAATTTTCCTTGATCGCCTCTTGAGGTGCTGCATTCATGTCATCTCCTTCGTCGTCAGTGGATGAGTTTGTGGCCTCTATTTGTCGGGCTCCAGCTTGTTTCTTTTTCTTGTTCCCACTTTTCTCATTGGCGTGGCTTGTTTGTTGATGGTTGAGCTCCTGATGACCGGCATACTTTTGCATAGTGGTCCATCCTACCACATGCACCACACGTGGTCCCTTGTGCCGGGCAGTTTTGCCGTCCATGTCGAGGACCACCACACCATTCACACTCCATTGGCCCTGGAATTCGCGGTTGCCATCGGGTATGTATAGTGTTTCCCCCAACCTCTTCTTTTGTTGAGTGACGATTGGCGACATGAGCCACTATGGTTGTTGTGAGGGCAGGTTGTAGTTTTTGAAGCGTTGTGCCCATGTGGGCTACTCTGGCATGTGCTAATTCTCTCTGGCGACCCAATTCCAGCATGCGTGTTAGCTTGATACCTCTTTCACTTAATACCATCCTTCTCAACTTTTCCGATTGGATGCCATTAATTATTTGTCTCCTGATTTCTTTCTCAGTGTCTGTGAATTCACATGAAATGGCTAATTTTCTGAGCCGGGTGTGGTATGCATCAAGGGTCTCCTCCTCTGCTTGAATTGTTGTACAGAATATGAAAGTCTCATAATCCGGGTTGAGTTGTGGGAGAAAATGGGCCGTTAGGGCATCCTTGGCCTGTTGGTAAATGTCCTGGCCATCGTCAATGGTTAATGAGTTGAAGATTCGCAGTACTTCATCCCCGACATTTAACAACAAATGTGATCTCATCTTCCTGGCAGTAGTAATATCTTTACAATCCATAGCCATTTCAAATTTCTGAATCCATAACTGCCATCGGGGGCCAACCGATGAAGGATCCGTGAAAGGGTCAAATGGCTGTATCATTATGGATGAGCTGCCCTGTGATCGAATTTGTGGCGTTGACACAGATAGGTTGGCTGCAAGTCTAGATGGTGTGCTCGGCCTGGGGGTGGACATTCCAGTGGCCATGGCGTGGCCTCCCTCTCCCCTGCCAAGGAATTTCTCCTCACCTCAGAGCATTGACTGTGGCTCCTCCTGCGGGCGATAATTTCCAGCTGGTCTCAATTGGACTTGGGTTTGTTTTCCAGTGTTCCTGACACCACCAGTTTATGTGGACCTGCTCACTGCTTTCCTTGTACCTGTGTGTTGGCCCATCAATGTCCCGGGTTTGCTGGGTTTACAGAGGTGACTTGATCACCATTTGACAAATCACAGCGTGCGCGCGTGATGGCTGCATATGAAAGAAATCTTTTTTTTTTTTTTTTTTTTGGGGGGGGGGGGGGGGTTTGTCGTGTGGCCCACCCCCACCTGGTGTTCAAAAATGATGTGCGTCGCTTCAAAGTGCACGTCCGACGATGTGTGGCACACGTGTTCGGATCCCACCTTCGTCGCCAATGTTGTATTCAGGCCTCGCGTAGTGCCGGCTTGGGCCCGAACGTGAGTGGCCGTGTGTGTAGGCCGCTCTGGCGTCGCTCCAGCAGGAGCTGACAAGAAATACGCGCGCACACACAGGTAGCTTTGTGCCCCGGAACTGCCTCCTTCACCAAGGGGCGGAGCTTTTATTCACTTGCCCTGCGTCACCGCGTAGCGGGACACAGGGCGGAAACACAACAGCCGCTATCTCTGTAAATGCCTGTGTGCTGATGATCTTTGACCTTACCAACATTTCTCCATGCTTCCACCGTGAAGCTTCCAACAACCAGGCCGTGCGTTTAAATACACCCCTAACATTCACTTGTACTCGATCTGCCAAGCTTGCTATCACACCGTGCAGGGTGCTCTTGATGCTGTTAGCCAAAAAAAAAACTGTTGTCATCCTTCCTTATTTTGCTTCCTTTGAACGTTGGTCTGGCTACTTCTTTTCTTTTCCACTGGTGTATGATATTCTGCATAATCTTTGTTATGTTGAACATGCCTTTGCTGCTACTGCTGCCTTGATTTGCTTCCTTGCTCTAGCTGATGAATTGGAGACGACTGACAAACACCGAAATCGAAACAGGGACCTCTAGAACTTCTCTTCTTGCATTTATTTATTTTTGCTGTGATGTAGGTACGAACAGAGGTTACCAGGTGTTGTATAATAAAGAGGAATCAGCTAGCTGGATTTCACAACTATATTAGTTGTAGTAAAAACATGCAGTTAACACTGAAACTGAGTTCCTTAAATGTTCATGGGCATGAAATGTAAGTAACGCAGGACAATGGTGTCCTGAGCTGCTCTGTAGTGTTGTGGCAGTCTCGAGTCTCTTGTAAGGAGGACTGCCGGAAGGGCGACCTGCTCCGGAGCTTTGGTGCCTTAAGAATGCTGGTCTCGTGATTTTCGTGGCGCTCACACAGTCACGTGGGAAGTCTTGCGAGACTACTGGGTGCCCTGTCTCGCAAGGTCCCTACACACCTCCCTTTGATAACAAACCAATGTTTATTCCATTACAAAATCATCAAACTTCGCTGGTCTTCTCTGTTCTCTTCTCGCACGATTTTCCTTCCTACCACCGGCGTCCCATGCTTGACTCGCTTCTTGGGATGTTTCCGACGCCTCTCTTTCTGTCTCTCTCTCTCCGTGATTTCTCTCGCTGTGGTTTCTAGTTCTCGCTCTCTCGTGGCATCTCGGTTGGGGCTTTTACAAGGGGTGAATTCCTCCTGGGTTCTCTGTGTTATGCGATGCTTCTCAAACATTGCCACATGCTCCATGTTCCACGTGCGCATCCTCTGTGCGAATGTGATTCGTCCCTCTGTTGATGACTTTTATGGGTTGCTTGAACTTTGAAACTGTCATTTGGTATTTACCAGGTAGGCATATTTTTATCCAGTCGCCTTCTTTGACTTCACGACCTTGGGTCGTTCTTCTCTGGTCACTCAACTTCTTCATGCGTGCTTTGCTTTTTTCCAACCTCCACAGGACTTCTGCCATGTCTTCTTCATCATCTTCTTTTACTCTGGTCAACCATGGTGGTACCAGTGTGGATGCTGCTCTCCTCCCCCTCAGCATTCAGAACAGCGACACTTGAGTGATGCCGTTGGGGGTTAATCTTTGGGCTGCAACAGCCTCCTTGACTGTTTTGAGGGCATCCATACCAGTCCAATAGTCCATTTGTCTGGGTTTGGTAAAGCGCGGCCTTACTCTGATGTATGTTATGTTTGTGCAGGAATTACTCAGTTTCCCGTGACACTAGCTGTATTCCATTGTCTGTGACTAAATCTTTGGGGAGACCTTCCCTCCGAAAAATGGATTTCTGCTTCTACCCATTTTGTCAGGTAGTCTACCATCACTATGCCATAATGATGGTTGGGGGCCATTGGAGGTCCTCCAATGGTCCTATGAAATTCAACCCCACTTTGTGCCACACTGCTTCTGTGATCTCTGTGGGAATCATCAGGGCTTGACTGGTCTTCAAGTGTTTGTCACTGTTGAGACACTCGTGGCATCTCTCATCATGGAGCGTATTTCCTGGTCCATGGCAGGCCAACAGTACGCCTCTCTCACCTGTTGCTGTGTCATGGTGTTTCCTAAACGCCCTGTGTGGGCCCTGCACAGGATCACTCTTCTCATTCCCACTGGCGCTATTACTTGGTCACCCTTGATAAGCAATCCTTCTACCTCTGACATTTTTTCTTCCACCGACCAATACGGCCTCATGCCTTCCGGTATGGCCCTTTCTTCTGGCCATCCGCTCCTGACACACTCTCTAAGTCTCACCATGGTGGGGTCTTTACCGTCCTCCTCGTTCCAGTGTCCTTCCCTGAACTCTAGAAATTCTGGACCCCAAAGGTCATGGATAGATGCTAAAATGCATTCATTTTGCAGAAACGTGGTGGCTTTCTCTTTGTTTCCAGGTAATCTCGACATGCAGTCCACCTGGGCATTTCTCCAACCGGATATGTGGGTTATTTCAAATGTGTATTCCTGAAGTTTGGCCTCCATGCGTGCCAACCTGGGTGTTGATGACTTTGTCCCCCCTGGACCGAGCATATGGATGAGAGGCTTATGGTCTGTGAAATGCTCAACAGCCCATGCGCAGGCTAGCATCTCTTTCTCCACTGTGAGTAATTCTTCTCAGCCGTGGACAGGACTTTAGAGGCGAATGGCACTATATGTTCAGTATCCCTTTTCTTCTGTGTGAGTACAGCACCTAAACCACACGCACTGGCATCTGTGGTGATGACTGTATCCCACGCTGGATTAAACAGCTATAGGCATGGTGCTTTCACTATTCGTCCCTTTTTTGTTCTCAACAGCCTCCTTCTAGGCCTCCAACCAAGTGAACTCTGCTCCTGTTTTTAGTAGGCTTCTCAGCGGTGTCGTGATTTCTGAAAAATTGGGGATAAAACTGGCGAGATATTCTGCAAGTCCCAGAAACAACCTCACTTCCTCCTTGTTGGCTGGCTCCGGAGCCTTGACAATGGCTTGCACCGGGTTTTGTTTGGGGCTTATACCCCGGGAGGAAATCTTGTACCCCAGATATTCAACCTTGTTACTCACCACTGCGAATAGGTCGAAGATGCGGAGAACACGACCTTGGAGATGTTGGTAGTATAGAATTCCGAATTCAGCCTTCCATCCAAGCTCCCCTGAGTACAAGACTCAGGCTTCCTCAAAGAGGGGCTCTTTTCCACAATGTACCCCTCTGCTGTTTCAGTTAGAACAGACAGAGGTGTCAATTGAGTAAAAGAGCGGGGAGAACACACACCGCCAATACCAATGCTGCAAAAGAATACCAAGATATTAGACAGTGTTGATGTGTTAATGTTAAACAAGTGATTAGAACAGTTAAAATGATTGGACAACTACCTATATGGATATTGGAGTGGAGTTGCGTTTCCCCGGGATAGTCTACAAAGAATAACACGAATGAGTGGAATAAATCTAAATTAGTATCGATTCCCACTTTAGCTATAGAATTGATAACAACTGACCTGAGTAAAGATAAATGGAGTAAGAGGAGTCCAGGATTGTAAGAGGAGTCCAGGATTCTGAAGACAACGACAGGAGAAAATAACAAACAGGGAAGTTAGTATAGGTAAGTAACCCCGAACGGCACGAGGGACGCACTAGGGTCGGGTTGGTGCAGTTCAGGAAAGCGTTCATATGCACTGAAGAGCAATCTCACAGGAAAGACACTCAATGTCCCAGAATCCAACAGAAGACAATGTACATGTAATGCAATAGATATGTACCTGAGTACACGGGTATAGTTGAGTAGTTGTTGAGATGATCCGGATGTAGACAGCGAAATTGATGTGCAGAGCGGCAACCAGGGAAGAACCGCAAAACACAGATGAGAAGCGTTCCGAGTCTAATAACCAGACGATCACAACAAGAACAATGGAGAAGACGAAGCAATCCAAATTTCAGGTGAAAGGTCAAAACCAGGAGTTCAGATAAGGATTCGTGTAGGGAGACACGAAGAGGAAACGGATGAAACCGCATGTAGCTGGTAACGCTAATTAGCAGCAACGAGCCCCTTGGAAGACGATGGTTTTATAGTCGTAAGCGGGGCGTGGCTTGCTGTACGTTTTCCACGTACAAGGTGTGTCAGGTGACCTGGAGTGCGTCGACGTTTGTACAGACGCCATGGTAGCTTGTACCTGGACCATAGAGGAGCCTGTAAAGAAGTTGTATTCTGCAAGGATGCCGGCGGGGAAGTCTGAAGTGTAACAGACCTCTTGTGCCCTTAGGGCACACATTTCGTATCTCAACTTGACTCCGGCATCCTGTAATTTGGTGAGGACTCTTTTGAGAGTGACATCATGCGTGTGTTCATCCGCCGCATAGACTAGTATATCATCCTGGAAGTAGGACACGTTTCTTATGTCGCGCAGTAGTAAGTCCATCATGCGCTGAAACGCTGAGGCTGTGGACGACAAGCTGAAGGGCATCTTAGTAAACTGGTATGGGCCAAACAGCGTGATAAACGCTGTGAGTGGCTTGGATTCTTTGTGAAGATGAATCTGATGATATGCATCCCTCATATCCAGCTTGGAAAACACTCTGGCTTGCTTCATCATGAGGATGAGTTCATTTGTGCTGGGGAGGGGATAGCTCTGAAATGACCTCCAAGTTGAGGCTGCGCAGGTCTATGTAAACCCTCAAGTCTTGTGAGTTTTGCTTCTTGATAAGGACGATGGGTCTCAACCACTCTGAGGCTTCCACCTCCTCAATGGTGCCCTCCTTCACCATTTTGTTGAGTTTGGTTCTAAGTACGTCCCTGGCAGTCGCTGGCACAGGCCATACTTTATGCTTAACGGGGACTGCATTTGTCTTGAGCATTATCTTGTGTACAAAGTTCTTGATTTTTCCCGGCCCTTCCGCAAACACTTTGGGAAAGTCTTCTTTCACTACCGGCACTCCTCCTGTATTGACTGTTAATACTTGATCTTCTGTGCTGGGATCTAATTTGATCTTGAGCTTGGCTTGATCGTCCCATCCTAGGACTGCTGTGCCTTCGTGTGTGAAGTATACCCGTGTGGTGGTCTCTATTCCCTTGAACTCCACTGTTCCTTTGATATACCCTAAGAGTTCTACTGATGCACCTCCACATACGGTGGGTTTGTGGCGTGTGCTGAGAACTTCAACCGTTTCAGTGCCCATCATTTCTTTGTAGGTGTGTAGAGGCAGTATAGTCAGATCGGAGCCTGAATCGGCCATAACTCACGCCTCCATGCCGTTCACTCTGATTGCGCAGTGAGGCATTCCCTCCTGGCTCGTGATCTGTTTCCCATTAACACTGTGGGTCTCTCTTCTTCTTCGAATGAGGATTCTCCTTCCACGTTGTGTTCCGCATGAATGTTCGTACCTTTTCTATTACGCCACCTGCATACCAGTGAAAAATGTCTGATTTTCTTGCACACAGAACACTCGTCTCTTGCTGGACATTCTCTGTCATTAGCTAAGTGTTTGGTTATGGTACAGCTGTGACACTTTAGTGATTCCTTCCTTCCCCATTTCCCTTCTCTTGCGTCAGTCACTTGTTTCTCCTTCTTATTCCTAAAGGTGATCGCCTGGACCTCTGTTGGGCCAGAGCTTCCTGCATACTCTTTCTGTCGCCCTTTAGTTTCTTCCACTGCCCTCACAATCTCTATGGCCTTTTCCAGTTGGAGTTCCTTCTCCAAAATAAATTTGTCCTGCACTTTTCAGCTGTTGGTGTGGACTGTCAACATGTCGCAGATCATTCCTTCTGCATTATTGCCAAAGTTACACAGTGCAGCTAGTTTGCACAGCTTGGTAACATAGTCATCTACAGGTTCTGACGCTTCTTGTTTGCAACTATAGAAATGCATCCTGTGCAGCACCGTATTTTCTTTGCTGGCAAAGCGCTAGATAATTCTTCTGACAGCCTCTTTGTAAATGTTGTTGTTCTCATCCACCCCTGCTTCAGGAGTAAGGCCTGCAAATACTTTTTGACCTTCCACCCCCAGCGCGTTTAATAACATTGCTCTGTGCCTTGCTGCTGTGTAACCCGCACCTCCTAGTGCTTCCAGGTAAGTTGTGAACACGCTGGCAACTGCGGCCTGGGATAAAGGACTTATGGGGCCCCACTACTGCTGCTGACATTGCCAGGACCACACATGGCACACGATGCGCGGAAGGGAAATATTGCCTGCCGGCCTCCCACTGCTGCTCATTGTGCCAGGAGTCAGACACTCCTGGCACACAAAGCCTGGCTAGTGAGGACCTTCAGGAATCCCCCTCATTACCAGGACAACCCTGGGCTGCATCTGACAGATGCAGCCTGGCAGAAGTGTTGCTACGGGGGGCTGAGAGGGGTCTTTTGGTTGTATCCCTGAATAGAAGCTCATGGGCTACACCAAAAGGCTAGCTAGCTCCGAATCCCGACAGTCCGACATTAGACTAGCCCCAGATCTTTTCCAGAACTAGCAACACCCCTGCAGCCTGGGTAAGGACTCTGAGCTCCCACCCTCCCCCACCCCCACACCCAAGTGAGCAGGCACAGCCTCCCCGTAACACCCACCCCTATTCAGCAAAGTGGATGTTCAGGCAGCCCTGGCCAGGCTGCCTGCCATGTAAGAAGGCTTTGCATACACTGTTTACTATAGAACACTTTATAGGGACTATGTATATTTTTCAACTTTTTATCTGCAGCTGCTAGGTAATAGGTGTTAGTAATAGGTATTAGTAATATATTTGTGTTGTGTTAATGCCCCTTTCTATGAAATATAAAACTGCTGGTGTACTGGAGCTGATTTAATATATCTCTATAACATCTGATCATTAAAAGGCTGTACACCAGCGTACCCTTATCCGATTTTCCTTAGGTTGTGGTTAAGGTAACCTAGTGGTACCTTTTATAGGGGTTTGGAGGTATTCCTGCAACTTATCACCTTTCCAGACCTATTCTTATACAAGTGCAGCACACCAAGGGTGATCATAGGACTTGGGCGAGCGGGACGCTGGAAGGAAAGGGTTTTATCATGCCCACCTACACCTGTGTCCCTCCAAGTGCAAGTTGAATTTTGCCCCTGACACACAATGAAAAGGGTCCCAATTGCTTTCTGGTAACACACCTGTAATTAAAGAATGGAATATCTGCAGGCGCCAATGCCTGATTGAGTCAACTAGAAAAAGCAGCCTGCCTTGTAACTGGAGAACATTGATACCAACGTCAGGGAACTGCAAGTTGTTTCTCCACTGAGCACCATCATTTAGGACCTACTGACAAATCTTGATCTTCTAATTTCACGACCGTAGGCAGAGAAATGCGATGGGATATTGCCTGTTCCGATGTACACGATTTCCTCAATGAACAAATGCTGAGGATCCATGATGACGTGGGACACCAGGGTTGGGTCAGAGAGCTTCAGGAGTCAAGGATCACACCTGAACTGTGTGTGACAATGGTGATTGCTCTTGAAACATTCAAGCTGGAACTGCCAGTGTTCTCAGTGTTCCTTTAAGGCTTATGCAACCATCGATGGAGTTTGGGCTCCTGCTGGCTCGATTCTACCTGGACCTTGGGCAGGGTGTCTGTGGTATCGCTTTATCCACAAGGAGATCTGGCAGATAAAGACTGTTGGATAGCCCGGAAGATATGTGCTCAGCGCCACCTAGATAATGCTGGATGCCTGGTTAGGTCTTCTGATTGCCAACTCTTGCCCTTGGAGTGTCCACAAATTCAATGCACCAGCAAAATGATGATGCGTCAGATAGAAAGGTAGCAGTAAAAGAAAATTGGCAAAATGTGATTTGACCAATTAATTTCAAACAAACCTCATAGTTCCTAAACAGATCTCTGATATACACAGGCAAACGTTATGATGAAGAAATAAATACTTTTAAAACTTCATACCTACAGCCACTTTATTTACTTCTTCTGACTTGTTATGTGTTACAGGTGAATAATTAAATAAAAAAGCCATTTCACTCTCTAGGAGCTGTCCTCCTAATAATGCTTATAATGAGTTATTGTGGTTTATTGGTGAAGTAGATGCTGTCCTACTACCAAACAAACTGAAACAGTCTTTCATTATGTTACAAATCCTGATGAAGATTACATTAATTTAGAAATTAATGCAGCGGTGAGCATACTTGTCTAGTCAATGGGCCTCATCACGAGGTGGGCGGTATCACTACCGCCCAACTCGAGATGATGCCCAATGTATTAAGAGACTAATAAAGGTCAATCTGCATTGATCTGGTTCCCAAGAATAGAACATCATTGTCATAGGACATGAAAGGCATGCATACAATTGTTTTGTGATGAGGATGGTTGTACCAACAGGGGGCTCATTGGGACAGAAAGTCATTCTTGTGGTTTAAATTGTTTTTTTAGCACAACAAGCATTAGTTCAACATTTTACTATTAGGGCTCATCCTCTATAAATTTTGACACAATGAAATAGGCACCACTCTGGGAGATTGGCCCTCGCATTAATAAGATGGGCCACTGTAAGGATGTGTCACAGCGACAACCCGACTCTTGAGGGAAGGGCATCACAGCGGCAGAGCTGCGGTCCCAAAGCAACGTTCCAGGACAGAGCGCGACTGCAGGAGCGATTTTTCATTCGGGCACTGCAGGGTCAGGATGAGTTCCAATTGGAGCATAAGCGGTTGCGAGAGCAGGAGCGGCCGTCAACAAGTGGCACAGTGGGTGGCTCCCAGCTGCGAGTACGGCGTTGGGAAAGCTGCAGGATCACAATTATGGGAAAACAAGTAACCTACCCGAGCAACAAGGAAAAACAAGCTGGGAAGCCATACAAGGGTCTGGGAACAAATATCCAAAAGAGTATAGGAGGTGCCGGGAATGAAGGCATCATGGCAGCCATAGATCGAGGAGCCCACTCGAGGGGGTGTGGCTAAGCATATAAGGTCACCTGACATTACAAGTATTCTTGCTCAGGATTGGCTACAAGAAGAGGACTATAGGATAAAAGGCAACCAGGCTGTTACTAAGTGTCTTTCCACCGGGGTGCGACAGAATAAGCAATCTGGCAATCAAGTACCTCCCGCCGACATCAATGGAACACCTCACAAAGATGTTCAATGCATGCATGAGACTTCAGCACTTCCTGAGATCCCAGAAGGAAGCAAGGGTCGCTGTATTCCCAAAGGACGGCAAACCACTGAGGGATCCTTTGAACTACCGCCCCATCAGCCTGCTCTCTGGATTAAGGAAACTCCTGGAAAAGGTCCTCCACGCTCACCTCTGCGACTTTGCATCTGAAAGAAATTGACTAGCAAAGGAACAGTTTGGATTTCGAAAGGAGCATGCAACGACCCATCAGCTGCTGAGAATGGTGGACACCATCAGCCACGGATTCAACATCAACAGGTCCACGGGAATCATCTTCTTGGATGTTGCCAAAGCATCCAACCGAGCCTGGCACAAGGGACTGCTGCACAAGATAATCGGCCAGGGATTTCCGAACTACCTGGTGAAGACGATTGCAAGCTACCTGAGCGACCGCACCTGCCAGATCGCCATGCGGTCTCAAATGTCCTTATCACGTCCCATCCGAGCAGGTGTGCCACAGGGATTGAACCTCAGACCCTTCCTGTTCAACATCTTCACTAACGGCATCCCGACAGATCTCCACAAGACTGACCTGGCACTGTATGTAGATGATGTTGCAGTCATCTGCCAGTCACTCAGCAAAAAGGAAGTGGCAAAGAACCTGCAAGCTTCATTGGATGCCATCTCGACTTGGTACAGCGATTGGCATATAGAACTCAACACCAGCAAAACAACGGCCACACTGTTCACGAGAAAAAAGATCAAGGAGCACCTGCACATCAGCCTCAACAGGGAGAACATCAAGTGGCAGAACAGCAGCCGCTGCCTCAGTATGGCCCTGGACAGCAAGCTCAACTGGTGAAGCCATATCGAGAAGACTCAGCAGAAAGCATCAGGAAAGCTTGCAGTGCTGTACCCACTCCTGAAGACCAAGTCCATGCCCCTCTGGACAAAGATCAACATTTACAAGGTGATCATCAGACCTAACCTGATGTATGCCTCCCCAGCATGGATGACTTGCCAGGAGCGACCCCGGATGAGTCTTCAAATAGTCCAGAATAAGCAAGAGAATAATTAATAAGTAATCCTGTAACAAGTGAAGTCTTCAAGTAACCAACACTGTGATGGCTGTGAGTTTGGGCTTGTAACACATGCAATAAATAAACAAATAAATAAATAAAAAGGCCCTACGGATAGTGGCTGGAACTCCACTCTTAACAAGAACAGCTGACCTTCACAGAGAACTGGACGTCAAGATGTTGGACAAACATCTAGCACAGCTGAGCAAGAACTGCTGCCAAGGACTGGATTAGAACCCGAACCCTCTGATCAGGGGACTCATTGCCATCACTGCAAACCCTTTTGACCACTACCGGTGGCCCATCACAGCCTTACAGGGACAAGTCCACACAGACCATGAAGAAATGAAGAAATGCAACCTATGACTACATACTCAACCCGAGAAGTATGCTCTTTAATAAAACCTTCAGCTATAGCAACACTGGTGTCTGCGTCTCTGAATCCATGAGGTAGGCGGACCATGGCACCGACCGAGCAGAACTGGTCAGACATTCGTGACAATAGCGACAAAGACTAGATCCGAATTTTCAGATAGAACTACCTGGAGTGCATTTTGTTGGGAAGGTGGCAGGTAAGTCCATCACTGCTACTTTCGAGATGGGACATTGCGAGAAGATTGTCAGTCACATGATCATAGGAGGCAGCAGGTGTAATGGACATAGCCAATGGGAGTTTTCCTGCCTGAAGCAGAGACAGCATCTTCCCAGGAACTGTAATATTCTTCAAGGCCGAATGAGAGAGTCCTGAGAACAGATCCTTCGTCAGCACCCAGAAAGAATAAAAGACAGTGAGCTTGATTACAAGTCAAAACGTTGTGATAACAGAATTACTCTCTCATTTACCATTCTTCAAAATTACAGGTAATAGAAACCAGGCGGAATCGTACCAGTGCTAATTACGCCAGAAAATGTATCGCCCCAAAAACATCAGTAATTCCTTCAATGCTAATTCCTCTAGTGAGATTAGCCCTAAAAAATAAAGTATTAATTCAACAATATTACAAGCTGCAGTACTACTGGAATACCACCAAAATCAGGTAGGAATTCTTTACAAAATACACTGCAGTTATCTCCATCAAAGAGGTAGAGGTAAACGCATCCATGTGATGAAAAGTTAGCCAGGGTTGCATACAATTAGGACCAAAAAGGTATTTAAGGCCCACATCTTGACCAAATACACTAGCAAGCAATATGCAGCCACTCGTAGACATGAACTATGGCATCCACAATATCCTATGTTCATTGACCTGCAGCACTGTGCAAGGCTGAAGCAGGGACAGATATAGGAGGAACCTCAAAGTAGAAGAAATGTGTATTTCTGAGGGCAGCAATATCTTGTGTCCGTCCTTCCGTCCGGTCACTGACTAAAAAACAACTAGTCACGCTCTACCGTCTGAATCGTGACACCATAGCAGACTTGCTGACCCCGATTGAGGCAGACCATCAGAGCGAGTGCAACATCAGGACTGCTATCCCACCCCTGCTGAAGTTTTCTGCACATTTGTGCCATGGGCCTATTTCAGCATTCTTTACGGATGCTGCATGGCATGTCTTAGCCAACCTTCTCAAAAGTGCTAAAGCAAGTGTTGGATGCACACCAGCACATCTACCTACCCACCACCAAGCCCAGATGCATGCAGCAAAGGCAAGGTTCTACGCAATAGCTTACTTCTGAAATGTGATAACAGAATTGGACTGTAAACATTAGCATGGCATTAGTGCCTACCCAGCCAGAGGAGCAGGTGTATCGCAAGAGGAAGCCATGCAATTCCATGACTTCCTCGTGCATGTGACATGGATCTGACCATCCCGCTCATGATGCCATGGTCCTAAGGAACATCAACCCACCAGGATACATGAACACCCCCAGAGAAAAGTGCACCTGGATTTAGGCAGGGGAGACTAATTGGTTTCTCTTTGTCATCTCCTCTGGGCATCCCACTATCCTAACCCAGCCATCACGTCTATCACTTTCCTTTCTACCTGTTGCAGGAGATTCTGGCTATTTGCAGTGACATGGTTGCGGACATCTGTCAGAAACCCTGGGATGCCATAGGAGGTGTCAAAAATGGACTCAGCAATCCACAGAAACTGGGAGAGGATTCAAGGGGGGTTAGTTTCAAGATATTAAGAATCAGATGTTTTCCTCTGGTCAGGTAGACGATAGGGTAGACTAATCAGTGTCTCTCTTTCATCTCATGTCGGCTTCCCACCACCCCAACCCAGACCCAGACATTTCTAACCCCCAAATGCTTCTAGTGAGCGATCAGCAATGAGCAATTAGTCATACCTACTATCCAATACTATGTCTGTGAGGGCCTAAAGGCAAAGCGCTTCCCATCTGGCTCCCTCTGGGGATTTGCTAGGGAGGCCTGGACCTACTACATCTCCAGATGTCTTAACAAGAACTGGTGTTTTAGGTGTGCCAATGTCAGATATTCTGGTCTAGCCTTTTCTGACTCGCTCCCTTTGTCTCCTCTGGCTGATTTTACTGCTCCTTCTACGTTATTTTCTCTTTCTCCCTCCCTTGCTACTGCCTCAAATTGCCTTTCTATTCTCTCCCTGTGATGTTTATACTTTTTTCCGCTGTTCTTTCCTCATCCCACTCTCCACTCTACTCTCTCCACTCTACTCTGCTATCCCCAATCCTCTCCCAACTACTTCCTACGACTCACTGCACTCTGCTCTCTTCTCCACACCCCATCCTCACCTCTCTCCTACGCACAATCTCATCTTTTTTTAATGTGTTTTTTTAAAACTGATACATAAACAAACTGCATACAACATAATCTTCTATCTACATTATTAAAAACCAACTAATTATTGCATGTCATAAACACCCCATGCAACTTATCCACCCAGACCCGCCCCTACCCCCACTACTTCCCCAACATTGCCTACTTCGTTCTAATATTGTGTACGCACACACCCCCAGCAATTGGTAGCCCCTGAATTTCTTGTTGGGGTCAATCCACCTCTGCATCCAATGTAGCTGCTTCAGTGAACAAGGAGTGTAACAAGGTTTCCAATTCCGTGATTCCCACTATAATTTCCCCTTGGTCCCGTCCCACTGTCCCTTTCCATGCCATAGTCTCTGCCCTTCCCCACCTACACAGATCCCACCACCATTCCTCTACTCTTGGACCCCTGGACGATTTCCATGCCATAGCTATTCTTCGTTTGGCCAGAATACACGACATATCCTTCATTTGAGTAACATGTTTCCTGTTCTTGGGGCAGGAGAAACAGCCCAGCAGACATGCCCCCAGGGAAAGCACATCAAGTTCCACTCCCCATTTTTGTAATCTATTAGCCACCTCCCTCCAATACAGCCCCACCACTGGGCATGCCCAGAACATATGTAGCATCCCTGCATCTGTCGCATTCCATCTCGGGGCATCTCTGCACTACTGCTCCTGGAAACCTTAAGATCCGCTGAGGTGTCATGTACGCTCTATGCGCCACCAGCAATTGTATAAGTGGTAAGCGCACATTACGTGACACTTCTTGTGGTATCCCAATATTCTCGCCCACTGTGCTTCCGTGAAGGTTTCCCCCAAGTACTCTTCCCATTTGCTCTTTATCCCCAGGGGGAGGCAGACCCATTAGATAATAGGAGATCATATATGCGCGATATTGTATGTCCTCCCTCAGTGATATCATACAGGACATCCACTATCGAATGTTTCTCCATTAATTCCCCATATGCAGGCCATCTACATGTGATCTCCTTCTTGATAGTACTATGCATCATATATTTGCCAGTGTGTATGTCCGTCTGGCTTGCCAACTCCACAAATGGTACAAAAACCACATCTTGCAACAAGTCTCTCAGGGTAGCCACCCCACAGATTTCCCAGTACAGGCGTATATTCCTCTTCACCTGGTTCGAGGATGACATTATCGAAACTAACGGTATCTGTGCTGATACTGGGTCTGGCAACCCATCTCTGCCAGGACCCTGTCCCATACTTTCACCACTAGGGGCACCAGGTGTGACCATCGCCCCCCGAGGCTTCCTGTACAATAATATTTCCTTAAGATAATTAGGCAGCGCAGTGGATTGCAACAACAGTGTTTCTGGGGTGGGGTCCTCCGCGAGCCAATCTACTACAAACTGCAGCTTTCCTGCTATATAATATAATACAAAATGTGGGATCCTGATGCCACCTTCTGCGTACGGCCTATATAGTGCTGACAACGCTATTCTATTCTGCCCATTATGCCACAAGAAACATCTACAGATGTCCTCAAGTGTCCTAAAAAAGGATCTCGATATATAAAACAGGACATTCACAAAGAAATGTAATAGCCTTGGCAGCACTACCATCTTCAGCAGGGACACTCTCCCCATCACTGAGAGAGGTAATTTAGCCCAAAACCTCATAGAGCCCTTGATCTACTCCAGGGCATGCAACATGTTATGCAAGTGTTCCTCTGCAGGGTCATGATACACATTCACCCCCAGTTACCTGAACATGCGCACCTACCACTGCATGGCAAGTACTTTCAGCGCACTTTGGTCTATCTTGCCCAGTTCGGCTATTGGGAATAATGCTGATTTATCCATACTAATCGTAATCCCTGACAATTCCGAAAGGAAGCTATGGCCTCAATTAGTAACTCCAAATTGTCCTCTGTATGTATAATAATGTGTCATCGGCGTATAGAGATAGCAAATGTCTGGTCCCGTCTATTACAAACCCAGCCTCCCTGTATTCCGTCCTGAGGTACTGGGCAATCGGTTCCATGGCGAGGACATAGAGCATTGCTGACAACGGCCAGTCCTGTCTCGTACCTTTCCCCAGTTCCCATGCCTCAGAAATACATCTGCGTGTTTTAACCCTTGCCATCAGTCTGGTGTACACCAACTGCACCCACTTGATATATTTCTGCCTGAACCAAAATCTACACAAAATTGCATAAAGCCAGTCCCATCTCACTGAGTCAAACGCTTTTACCGCATTCAGGGTGGCTATCGCACACAGAGTTTCCTAGAACGCTGTCCTATCCATCACATGATGTAATCTCCTCAAGTTCCAGGACATGCTTCGGCCAGGAATGTAGCTTGTCTGGCCCGGTTGTACCAGCTTATGTATCACCCTTTTCATTCTAGTCACTAATATGGTCGTCAGTATCTTATTATCCTAATTAAGCATTGAGAAGGGCCTATAAGAGCTGTATTCCGTCAGGGTTTTATGTGGCTTGAGGAGAGGTATAATAACAGATTCCTGAAGACTACGTGGGAGAACACCCGCTTTGTAAAAGCCATTTAAGGTTCTAAGATAATGGGGGGCCAGTTTGTGTACATATTCTTTATAGAATTCACTAGGTAGTCAGTCTGAGCCCGGCATCTTCCCAGTCGGCAGTGCCCCAATTGTGTGTTGTATGTCTTCTAGGGTGATAGGCGCTTCTATGCTGTCCCTATCTTCCTGGCTCAGTTCTGGGAGCTCAATCCCATCTAACACCTCCACTAGGTAATCACTCGGTATCAGGCGTCCTTCCTGGTACAATTGTTGATAAAATTCCCAAAACGCATCATTAACCCTGTTCTGAGTGAGGCATAAGGTCCCTTTCCCTGTGGTTATCGAGTGTATGGGGCTCTAATGTGTCTCCCTCTTATATAACCATGCCAACAACTGGGCAGATTTGTCTCCCTCCTTATGCTGCTTCTCCGTATACTTAGCAAAACTATGCCTACCCAATCTCTCCCAGCAATCCATACATTTCTGTCTTAGTCCCTCCGCCTTCTTTTTTTTATCTGGATATTGCTCACTAGACTGCTCTAAGTTCCTCAGACGTTCCTCTGCAGCAGCCGATTCCCTATTGATATTTGCTTGGACACTGTGGGACCCCGATATAGCAACCTCTCAGACCACCACCTTCAATTCCTCCCAAAAAGTTCCAGCCCCGGGTACACTATACAGATTATGTGAGACATAATCTGTGATGGCGTCTCCAACACAATCCTGAAATGGGGGATCCCTTAGCGATTCACTCCTAAGCCTCCACGTAGGTATTGGTGCACTGGGGAGCACATATTGCCACTTTAGACTGAGCGGAGCGTGATCTGACAAGACCCTACCTTTGTACTTTGCTTGTCAAATTTGGTGTACCGATTCTCTGCCCACAAAGAAGTCATCTATTCCTGTGTGTATATCGTGTGGTGCAGAGAAATGCGAGTAGTGTCTGGTGTTTGGATGGAGAACTCGCCAGATGTCGTCCAAAGCAAACAAATCGAGGAGCGTCCGCAGCGTCCTAGCAGGGGGAGCCTGATTTAGTGTATTTTATATCTGACCTATCCAGGAGTGAATTTAGGGTACAGTTGAAGTCCTCTCCCCATATCAAATTACTATCCCTTTAGGGGCCTAGCCGGGGATATAGAGTCTGAAAAAACTTGCCAGCACTATGGTTTGGGCATACGTGTTGACTAGGCATGTGTCAACTTGCTCACGGGGGCCTTGCACTAGCACCATTCTGCCCTCATTGTCAGTTTTGATATGGGTAACCTTGAAGGGTACTGAGTGCGCTATCCATATCAGGATCCCTCAAGCATAGGCGGAGTATGGGGAACCAAATAGCTGCCTCCTCCATTTACTTGCTAACAATGCTTGCTTCTCAGCTGTAAGTTGCGTTTCCTGCAACATGGCAATGTCAATGTTACATCTCTTGAGATATGAGTATACCCTATTCCTTTTTACATAAGCATTCAGGCCCCTTACATTCCAGGTGAGAACGTTTACAGTACCCGCCATTTACACATATCTTTTTCCAATCGACTGACAGTCTCTGGCATCTCAGCCGACTTCACCCGCCGCTCTAACAATGTCCCAGCTCGGAATGCTGTGCTGCAACACTCATCCAACGTACATGCAGGTAATCTTACCCTCCCTCAAACTACCCCAACTTCCCCAACTATACACAACTACCTAGCTTTGCTGCCCTTGCTCAGGCATGTCCGCTCCCCGCCTTTGCCTGCGGCAGTCCTCCTAGTGGCTAGCAAACAGCGGATAGGCACCAAAACAGGTGCTCTCAAAAAATAGAACTTGAAGGGTGTGGCAGGCGCAGCCGCGGGTACGGTCATCATTTCCTTGTTAAGTAGCATTGCCCAATAATGCGCTCGTCATGAACAGAAGCAATTACAAGCGCTGAGGATCAATGCAACGGGAAAGCCCATCCTTTATCGAGTAGCTCTTTGGTCACAATATGTTTGCTCAGGCACAAATCTGCCGGGGCATCCAGCAGTGCTGTCCATGCAGTCCAAAGTACCTTAATCCTTCTCAGCCGCCGGTCGGATAGGGCTTTCCTTGTGGCCTCTCTGGTTTTCTCTGCCGTCCTTTTCACAGGGGCCTGTCCTCTCCCTGTCCATCCAGGCCTGTGCCTCCTCTGGAAGGTCAAAGAAGCAAGTCTAATTTTTGTATATAATCTTGAGTCGTGCCGGGTAGGTCAGCATATATTTCAGTCCAGCCGCTCGGAGCCTAGCGTTAGCTGCTGAAAACTGTGCTATATTCTTTTGCACTTGGAACGGTCGCCTAGTTAGCACGCTGTGCACCCTCTCAATAGTTAAGCCCTGTGTAAGGTTCCCCGGTCCAATTTCCTTGAGCAGCATGTACTCTACATATGTTTTCGGGTCTGCTCCTTCCGCTCCTTCGGGCAGACCTACAAAGCGGATATTATTTCTCTGGGTATGCCCTTCTGCTTCCTCCATCCTGTTCTCCAGCAGGCTGACCTTCTGTTGCAGTACATGAACCTCCGCATGCGTACCTCGTAGCGCCCCAGAGTTCTCGTTCACCTGCGTTTCCAGTGTAGCAGTGCTCTCTGCCAAACTCTGCACATTCTGGCGCAACAGCGAAATGTCAGTTTGGACCTCTGCAATCTGCGTCCCCAATGAGGCCTTCAAGCCCGCGATGGCCAGCATCACTTGATTGTGCAGCTCCATGGCTCCCCCTGCTTTCTCCTGCGCTGGTTTCATATGCTCTTCAGGCGCCTGCTGTTTGGGTTTTGGCAAAGCTGTCCAAAGTAGGTTGGCTAGCTTTACCTTTGGCCGTCTTGGGAGGCATTCGGTTGGCCTGTTTCCTTCTCTGTTGGTCAAGGATACTTACTGTTTGATCTGCTCTACCCACCGAAGCCCTTAACCTTATACCGCTAAAGGTGGCACAACTGTGAACTCACGCAGTATTCTACGGGGCCTAGACGGAGCAGTCTTGTTAGGCAAGCTTGTTGCGTGCAATTCCTCCCCTGGGGGCCACCATGGGCCGTTGGGCGCCTAAGGCCTCTCTGTATTCAGTGCAGTGAGTAGGGCTGTTTGCTCCTAGCATCTATACTGGAGTGTGTCACTAAAGTCTTTGCCAGATATGTTATGGTGATGATTGATGGTAATCCCCTTTCCATATAAGGCGTGGCTCACTAGCGTGCTCCGGAATGCACACTGCTGGGGCCTCCCATGTAATGACCTCCTCTATGCAGGTTTCCCCATACACTCCCCCTGCATCTACTACCTTCAGGTAGTTTATGGCTACTTATCTGGCACCATCCAGGCCCAAGCTGTCAAGGGCTGTACTCACAGTGCTTATTCCTGGTTCAGGAGCATGTAGCAACTCCATCTGATATTTGTCATGGCTTCTCTTTTGACTCGCTTAGCCTCCACTGGTCCAGTGCAGTGGGGGCCATCTGTGTCTTTTCTCCACTCAACCCGGGTTTGTGTTTGTGCTCTGTTCTCAGCACTCCCGTGCTATTGCTGAGCCCTCCTTCACCAGAGAGCTGCAAACCCAGACAGACGTGGCTTTCTCGCCTTTACACCACACTCTGCTCTCCTCCGATATTCCAACGTTCAGTTGAGGTGCAGCCGCGCACTGCGGGATTCTCGTGACTCTCCTGCATGTCTCTGGAGGTTAAGCGAGCTGCCTGCAGAGCGCGTCACATTGGGCTTGCAAATCGGGTCCCAGCCCACTTTCCGCTTGTCCCTCCAGCCAGGCACCGGCACTCGCTGGTAGACCCGTACCGCACCTGCCCTGCTATGGCATCTGCACGTCTCCGGCTATCTGCAGCTGCCCCTCACTCTGCTACGCCATACCTCTGATCGGACCGGATCCCTGTCGTTCCTCCTTTGCTATGGCAGGTCTCTACAACCTATTGGGCATCCCCTTTCTGCTTCTGCACACCGTCTTCAGGCTTTTCAGAGCTGGCCAGCCTTCCTCTTCTTGCACGGTTCTTATTCCTTTGTGCGTGCCATTTTGCTTGCTGGCACTTGCAACTGACCTTTCGTTTCGCACTTTAGGGCACGCCGACCTTCCAGCCTCTGGACTTCTTCTCTCAGCTAGACTTTCCCCAGAGGTTCTTGCCACATCCAGTGTCTTTTGCCGGTGATTTGTGCTTCTCTTAGCTCATTTATTTACCGGATCATGCAGGATCTAGCAGGAGCCAACATTAATGGCGATCTACACCATCGGCTGTAAGCCATGCCCCCACGCACAATCACATATCTATGCCTCTATGCCCTAACCTTACCACACTCTCTATGCCTATGTCTTCCTTTTACCTCACCCCCTGCCTGCTTCACTCTGCCCTCACCCCTACTCCCACAATCACCTTGCACTCTCAGCTTGTTCTGGTATGCCAGAGGTCTGGGAGTTACTACGAGCTCACTATTTCAGCTCCCAAGGGCCTCAACAACCCTTGCCCCAGAACAAACAGAGGACTCGGCCAAGAGCAAGTTAGAACTGTTGTTTATCTCAAAAACCGACAGGGATCATACAGGACATTAAAAAATATCTACAGTTCTCATTCCCACAATCATGTCACCCCTTTTTGATTCAAAAGGGTGTCACAACACTGGCCCCCGTGAAAAACCACACGCGCTCATTGGGTGCTCAGATTGGTATACACTATAGATTGCCCTTATAGATCTTACTCAATTGATGCTTCCATGTCAGGTTGCTGACCTGACCCTTCTCCAAGAAACTATCTATTACATTGTTGCAGGGTCAAATAATTACAATTGGCCCTTGCTCCCAGCCATCCACCCCTGGGTTTCTGCCCCTTGATTGGCTGGAACTGCTCTCCTCATGCCTGGGACCCAGTTCTGTTCTCAGCCCTCTGTGCACCTCTTCAAGGTGATGTGAATGTCTATGCGTTCCCAATTTATATGTCAGCAACACCACTTTTGCCTGTGAGAGTGCTCTCCATGTTGCAACGTTAACTTGTTCATGTTTCACTTCATGTCTGGGTTGCTGAGAACTGTTCATCTACCCACCACAGTGAATGACCATTGTTTAGCTCGGCCGTATCACGTGGTTGAGGACCACAAATCGAGCTCTTCTGGTCTGCAATTATGAGGATTTATTCTGTTTCTCTGCAGATGGCCCCTTATCGTTCTAGGTTTGGAATGTGCTGCTCGTCTTGGACCTTGGCTGTGAATCCTGGCTTTCCTGCTCTGCGCAGTCCGGTTCTTCTTCCCATTGTCTCTTGTCCTGCGGCTTGAGGCCTTATGTAATTTTCATTATATTTATACTATGATTTCTGCACACTTATATTGTGCTATATTTCCTGTAGGTTAGTCGTACTTGGTCCTGCTAGGCTCTTTACGTGATCCTGTAGTTCTATGGGGTCAGTTGCCATAAGCATCTGCAAGCTTGCTCTACATTTCATCGTTGCCTTGCGTTCAGCGCTATTGCACTTAGCTAATGAGAACAATAATAAAAGCTTTTTGACAGTATGTTTATGTATTTGTCCTCTATCTACAGAACTGTGTAAGCATGTTCTTCGTGTACACCAGTGTGTGTTTGTGTATAGCAGTGCATGGTTGCAAGTGTACTTCTTGACTAACGTGGCTATGTCGTGGTGTCCCTAATGACATCAGCACAGTGGTTTCTTGGTATTAGTCAACGTCATCCATCATTGCATTTCGGTCTATGACCGCTGTTGAAGCACCTGTATCATTAAGACATTCACTGGATAAGGTTTCAATGGGTGTCTGAGAGAATACTTCTCTGCATACGTGTCAGTCACTGGTGCTCCTGGGGGCTGTCCGAATAATGAGTGACGTTGTGCGTTCTTGACTCTTCAGGTCGTCATGTTCATGGGGATGAGGGGTGGCATTCCTGGGACCCTCTCTTCAGTCCCCCCTCTGGTCGACATGTCGACCAATTCTCCATACTGTGTCACTCTTGCTCTTGGTAGCCATATCTTTGTTACTCCTTCAAGATGTCTGTAGTAATGTGCATGGTCATTGAAACTCCAGGTCATATAGCTACAGTCTCCTTCTGGGTTGCACCACACCTATTTCCCCTGGCATCTGTTATTGTCGATTGGATTGTCGAATGTTATCATCTTAGTCGGGAACAGTGGACATTCCTTTATCCTGGTCCTAAGGTTATCTCTTTCTTCTACTATCTTGTCTTTTTCTTTCTCCATATTCACACCCACCATCACCTTCATTTCCTATTATCTTCTCAGGAGTATTGCGACATTGTGTGATGCAGATCTTCTTCACCCACAGTCCTAATGGTACTAATATTAGTGCTCCTAGTAATACTTTTAGTTCATCTGCTAACCATGATGGCATCCATGACCATATATATGACAACCAGCTCTGGTCCTTTCCTGTCCCTTTGGCTTCTTCTTCCATCTTGGCATGCATTTTCGATAATCTTGTCACTGCTTCTGTGAGTTTGCCATTCCCTCCGTCATTGGCAGGTACGAACATGCAACAGGAACTCCTGATCTTGGTGCAAACTCCTCCTTCCATTGCTGTGAGAAGGTCTAGAACATATCTGTTTTGGAGTGCCATTAACCTTACTGCTCTGAGCTCTTTTATCACATTGAAGCCATTTACTGTAGAGTTTATTGTTTGCATCAGATCCCATCTGGTTATCTGCAATCATTTCATGTTTGTATATGTCTGGACAGCTGGAACGACTGACACGAAAAACATCTCTGTCCTGCTGAATAACCGATGCTCAAGTGGTACATCTTCTAGTGATGCTTCTGATGATAAATAGTTGTCTTTCACTCTACTCACTTCCACTGACCATTTATTTCTTCCCTTTTCTTCTGTTTCTGTCGATCTCTTCTTTCTCTTGTTAGTATCCATTTTAGGAAATGTGTCTATCTTCACGTCCTTCTGTGACACTACCAGAGCTGGCATATTGATCTGCACCAACGAGCAAACTCCTCCCCAGTTGGGTGGCTGCTTCTCATATGCCTTGGATCCACACGCCCAATAGTGGTCCATTAATACTGCTGTGCCAACCTTCATTGCTGGATGCTTCTCTGTGTACCTACACTCTGTGTTATCTCCAACCTTTACTGACCCTTCTTTCTGGTAACATAATGCTGGTTTCTTCAGTGGTATTATGGGCATTGGTCCAGCTTCATTGTCTACCCAGGTGAGCAATTTGGTGCTTGCATCCCAATCTTACTGGCACGTGTCGTTCTTTCCTTGCACTGTGCTTACTGGTGCTTGTACAAGGGCATGTGCTTTGCTTCCTACTACTCCCTCTTTCCATCTTTCTGCTGTGTATGCTTGGCCATACACAAGCATCTGTAGTCTGTCCCAGCATCCTGGTTCTCCTCCTATTTCCTTAACCCCCCTCTTCAGGCATGGCCATTCTTTCAGTGTTATTGTGTGTGTCTCTCCTTTCTGTGGACCCTCTGTTACGTATTGTATAGCTTGGGCTAATTGCCAGTGATTGTTCATGTCAAGAGTCTTTATATAACTGTCTTCATAGGGGAATGTTGTCTGAGACATCCATCTTAATGTTGCTGTCTTCCCTTGGAATCTTCCTCTGGTTGTGAACATGTATAGATACATCATGCATTGTGCTCTTGCTGCTGGTATTTCAGTTGCTATAAACATCCCGAAAGCACTCATGGCATAGGGGATTAGTGAGCAGACATAGCAGCACTCCCCAGTGGTGTCTTTACCTACTTTGTTCATGTGCTTGTACAACATATTGTTAGACACTCAAGCAGTGTCAGTGAGATATAGGCCCACCCCTCTCATGTCTGTATCAGTACTGCACTTACCTCTCCTTACTTTGCTTACAGTGTTCCCCTGTCCACCTGACATGGACGTTCCACCTGCTGGAGTTGGGGTAGTGTTAGTAGCAGATACAGTGGCAGAACTAGATACAAGGGATATTCGCCAAGAGAAATGCAAAAACACCACTTGGAAATAAGAGACAAGACAAGATGAGCATGTTTTTAATAACCTCTTCCATTACATGAGCTGCTTGGATCCTGTGCAGCTTGAGGATATCAGTTGCCCGCTAAAATGCGCAAAACATGAGCATTACTGTGTTAGTGTTGTAGTAGTTCAAGCCCTGTCAATCATGTAATTTGTCATGGCGAAAATGAATAGTTGTTCCCCACACAGCCTTAATTCTAGGGTCTCTGAGGAATGCAAGGACAGATGGGTTTCCTCTTTCTAGTTGTGGGTAAGCTTGGGTCAAATATGCAATGAAGACATGATAGTACACATTCGGAGGACGTGCTCAGAATCTGTTGGATCTTCTGATAAATTTGACAAATTGGCCTTGAAAGGTATCAGGTTGAGGATCAGTGGGCAGCATGGAAGAAATGCAATACAACCAGTCGCACTTTCACGATGAATGTGTGCGTATTGAAAAATAACAAACAGTGTACCCTCACTCTGGATGTGTATGAAGTCCTTGCCCTAACTCTGCTGCCCTTGAGCGATTAACGATTGGGTGTCCTCTGCTCAGTAGTGCTGATTCCAAATTGTCTCTTTGATCCTGATGCCAAATTGTCTCTTTGATCTTCTTGTTGAGGATTGTTGTTTGTTTGTTTGTTTAATCTTTTGTAAATCGCTCCAGATCCAAGGGCATCAGGGCGCAGCAGTTACAAGAATATGTGAAGCTTGAGTACAGAAGTTACATAATGCAATTGGCCCTGTCGATTTCGTTGCCAGGTGAGGCCACAGCTTTGTAGGGCTTGATGTCACCTAAATGATTCGAAACGCTCTTCCCGATTAACTTAACTGCTCTTTCAGTCACTGCTTCAATGGTGTGGGGGCCTGTGAACCTGGGTGCGTGCCACCTTCTAGAGAAGTTACTGAGGAGAACCTGGTATCCTTGGTATTTTGTATTTGTTAATTATTTATATCGCGCACCAAACTCTGAGGTAACTGGGCGCTTGAAAAACTTAGAGGTTACATGCATGGTTAAGTAAAGTACATTACATTCAGATTAGGGAGACAGCCATTGTGACCAGGTGGGTCAGACAACAGAGATAGTGTACAATAGCATAAATAAGCAGGAGGCAATGAATAATCACATAGATAAACAGTGGATGGATAGACATAATGGTAACGTCTTAGTTAGGAGGCTTGTTGCTCAGCCAGTTTTTTATTCTGGCTTTGAAGGTGAGGAAGGAGGGTTCTTGTCTAAGAGGGATGGGAACAGAGTTCCAACGTTTGGCCGCTTGGACTGGGAAGCTGGCTCCTCCGGCAGTTTTTGGATTGAATCTTGGTACCACCAGATTATGGGAATGAGACGATCTAGTGGTACGTGCGGGATTGTGTTTACAAATTTTGTCGGACAGGTATTTTGGGGCTGTGTTTGTGAGGCATTTGTGCATGATGGCCAAGGTGCGTAGTGTGATTCTGTCACAGATGGGCAACCAGTTGACATTGTGTCTGTGGATGGATATACGGCAGGATCTGGGAAGACTGAGTGCTGCTCTCAGTGAGTTGTTATGGAGTACCTGGAGTCTATTTAGGTTGTGTTCCGAGGAGCCTAGGAAAAGTGTGTTGCAGTAGTCTAGTCTAGACAGTGCAGGTGCTCTAGGCAGCTACTTGTGGATAAATACGATTTGCAGCTGTAGATCAGTTTATTTGTGTAGGCCGTGGCATATGCCACGCTAGTGACTTGTTTTTTGGAGGAGAGTGTTGAATCAAGGTAGACCCCCAATGTTTTTATCTCTTTACCTCGATTACCTACCGTCAATGATGAAAGATAAGCACCTGTTGTCTAATTTGTTCATTCGTGCCTGAGTGCCCACGATCATTAACTCAGTCTTGTCGTCATTAACGCAAAGACTGTTGGTGGCCACCCATGCTTGGATTTTGAGACAAATATCATTCAGTAGTTTGGAATCATGGTCGTAATAGCCAGTGAGGGGGGTGAAAACTTGTATAGTGTCGGTGACACACATGATCCCTGAGGGACTCCACAGAATATGGGTGTGGGGTCTGCTGAAGCTGAAGGAGAGAAGACTCTGGTGGTCCGATTTGAGAGGAAGGATTTAACCCAGTCAGAGGCATTAGTGGAAAATGCTGCGGCTGTGTTAAGGTGCTTGGTGAGAATTTGGTGGTCGACAAGGTCAAAGGCTGCAGATAAGTCGAAGAATAGGAGGATCGCTAGCTTACCTTTGTCCTTCGCCTCGTCCATTTGGATCTTGAGGTCTAGGAGGGCTGTCTCAGTTCCATGTCTAGGTCTGAAGCCTGATTGTCTGAGACCTAGGAGTTCATTCTCCTCTAGGTACTTCTGAATTTTCAGGTAGGCCACCCGATCCAGGATTTTTAAAAGGAACAGGACGGTGGTGATGGGCCTATAGTTAGTGGGGATATTTAGATCAAGGGTGTTTTTTTTTAGGAGAGGCATAACCCAGGCTTCCTTGAGATTGTTGGGTACCTGGTTGGAGGAGAAGGAGGAATTTATCAAGGTGGTGATGAAGGGCGCTAGGTTTTTAGCTCCCTCTTTAATAATAGTGGCTGGGCAGATGTCCCCTTGGCAATGGGAGGGTTTTAGGCTATTTATGATATATTCAACTTCCTTTGAGGTTACATGTGAGAAGGTGAAGGGACTGCAAGATGGAGGGGGTTTCGCTGGGACAAGAGCGGGCTGGGAGGCGTAATGAGGCTAGCCTTCTTTGCTTCAATCCTATTTTGGAGCAGAGTGATTTTATCTGCGAGGGCTTGCTGGATTTTTGTGCACCATTCTGCGTCTTTAATGCAGTCTTGCGCGGGCTGTGCTGGGGATTCGAGCTCTTTTAGGATGCTGAAGAGCTCCTTAGTACTGGATTTGGTATTTTGAATTCTGGAATTGTAGGCAACTTTTTTAGCAGAAAGGATGGCCGCTTTGTAAATAGCCGAGGCTGATGTAAATGCAGTTTTATTGGTGATGGAGGGTGATTTGCGCCAATTGGATT
Source organism: Ambystoma mexicanum (assembly GCF_040938575.1). NCBI lineage: Eukaryota > Metazoa > Chordata > Amphibia > Caudata > Ambystomatidae > Ambystoma > Ambystoma mexicanum. The sequence goes on from NC_090923.1 coordinate 532,585,111, forward strand.
CCGCTGATCTTTTGGTGTTTCTTAGGCTTTTTAGTTCGGGGGTGAACCACTTGTAGAGGTGAGCAATGGGTTTGGCTTTCCTGAGTTTTAGAGGGGCCGCAATATCTAAAGCTGACTTAAGGGTGTCATTGTAGAGGTCTACCAGTTTGAGTGGGGCGAGGCTAGTGAACTTGGTTTGATTGAGGATGTTGCTAATAAGGGGCTGGAGGCTTTCTATGGTGATATTGCTACAGTTTCTGGATAGTGAGGGGCGGCTAACGTGGATTTGGGGGGCTCAGGGGATGGTGAACAGGATGATGAGATGATGATCTGGCCAAGCTACTGATTCGTTATGGAGAATGGAGACGGAGCAATTGAGGTCTGACACCAAGTCCGAACTGGGGCGACGGAAGTGGTTTCCTTTACAGACGATATTGCACTTTCTATAGGGGAGCATGATCTATCTTTGCCCCTACTCTATTTCCGACAGACACCTGTAAATATACTGGGGAGAGACATCATGAGCAGACTTAACATGACCCTTTCATTCAATGACAATGGTATAGTGTGCTCCACACCAGGGATACACCATCTCACTGCAAGAGAAATCATTCAAGCCTATTGTGGACAAAAAGTACAGAGAGAGGTGCCAGTGGACGAGGAACTGTTCCAATATGGGACCGAGATTACAATAGCATGGCTTCCAGGGATTCTGGGGAAAATGTGGCGCTTTCCAAGCGAGTACTTATTCAAGCCAGAGATACCATTAGACGAGGAAGAAGGGACGATAGTGCCACTAGAATTAGAGACAGTAATCATAGGAGACGATTGGATAGCAGTGCATGGGACAGATGACACAGGGCAACCATGGTATACAGGTATACAGGTGGCTGCTTAAATAACTCCTCATTGTTCTCGACGTTGTTGCTATCTTTGCCAGCTTCAGGCTCCTCTTGATGTCTCAGCAGCTGCTGAGAAATAAAAGAGGCACTAGCAATCAAAGAAGTTGTATAACCATACATTTCCTGACCCAATACATTTGGAACACTTTCAGCATCCTTAACTGCTCTAGTGGGAGGGGCCTGGGGAAGTTGCATGCGCCGTCCTGTCACCACCTCGTGTGGTGTTAGATGGTGGTCAGACCCGGGTTTATTGCGCATTGCGAACAGGGCTAGGGGTAGGCAGTGCAACCAACTCTTGTTTAGATTCTACTTAGTCTTGGCTATGGCGTCTTTAAGCATTCACTTATCCTGTTTATTTGTGGGTGATAAGCACAGGATAATTTGTGCTGGATTCCCAGCAAGGTTGTAAAGTGCTTAAACATCTTGTTGGTGAAGTGAGGGCATTTGTCAGACCGCAGGACCTCAAACACGCCCCATTGTGGGAATACTTCCTTGACCAGAAATACAGCTCTAAGGGCTTCAGAATGAGAACAAGGACCTGCTTCTATCCAATGGGAAAATTGACACAAAACCACTATCATGTGGCGGTACCCTAAGTAGACTTGGATCATGTCCACATAGTAGACGTGGAGGTGTTAGAATGGTTCAACTGGGCGAGGTATGACTCCTCTCACTACCCTTAATGTATGACCTGCAGTATACTGCTTGCATATCAAACAATTAACCAGGAATTCGGCCACGTGTTCTGCCAAGTTAGAACAGAACCATGTTTCTCCAATATGGGCGGCAAGCACCTCCTTCCCTGTATGGGTTGGATAATGTAACCCGGGCAGTGCTATGTGCAATAATGCTAGTGGCATTACCACTTTCCCTGTGTGGGTTTCCCCTCATAGGGTGTCAGTTGGAGATACTGTACATCCCCTGCTGAGCCACAGTTCCTTTTCCTCCCTGGGTGCAGCTCCCTGCAGCTCCATAATTTGTGTTGCTGGTAATATGTTATACCCCTCTTTGAGCATCTTTTTTTTTTTTTGTTTTATTGTAAAACTTCAGTTCAATACAAAATCAAACTTTTGTTACATTACAGTATCCCAAAGTTCAACTAATAAGCTCCAGTAAGAGTGCATATTTGGGCCGCACCCGAAAACATGACGTTAAAGTGCATTAGGGTATTCAAAAAGTCTTTGCACTTGAGTTTGGACATGTTGTTGGTAAACATTCTTTTTGTTCAGTGACTAAAATCATATCTAAAAAGTTAATTATACTACATGTGAGCATGATGTTTCTCCCAATCGAGACAAGTTCCCACCAGTCGTCTGCATCATAAAAAATTGGTTTATAGGAACCAAGATGTAGTTCACGAGAAATATTGAGCCCTGTACATGCAGTTATAAGATGTTTTAATGACTCGGTTTCTCCTGTCATGCAAAACCTGCATTTGTCGGACTCGATGGATTTGTCTTGTCGTCGCCAGAGTGTTTCTCTTGTGGCGAGGGCGTTCATTCTGAATTTCAAGAATTGGTTCTGATGATGACGAGAGGGACAAGATGATAAATATTTCGGAAGAGAGTGTAATTTCAACATGCTCTTGGAGCCTGGTAGAGTGGATTTAAAAGATGCACGATGTTCATAGGTTAGAATCCAGTCCCAAAGTTCAAGTTTTTGTTTTGCGTGTTGTGGACGATCGATTAATTCCTCGATACTGATGCTGGCAGCTTCCATGATATTTGTCAAAACAGATTGCCATAATTGAAGTAAGCATGATTGTGTACTTACGTTATCGTTGCTAAAGATTTCATATGCTGAAATTTGTAGACCAAGCTTCATTTTCCTCAGAGAGGATAAACTTTTCCAAAGTATTGTCATATGAAGTGAACTCAAGGCTAATTCATATCTCAGGGCCACCATTGAAATGTCTTTTGAGAGCCCCAATGCACATTTCCAGAACCTGCCTTCAAGCTTCTGCCATAGCCGATAATCGAGGTTCCATCCTGACTCTCCACCAAAAGTTATAGTGGGAATTAACTTCTGCAAGTAGAATGTTATTAGTGGTTCAATTGAGAATTTCCCATAATCTTTATTGATTTTTGCACCTTGAATGCGGAGTGTGTTCGCTCTTTCCAATAGGTCATTTGTCCAGGCTGATTCACAGATGGAATTGGTAACCATTATTCCTAGGTATCGTATAGATGTCACGATGGTAAGCAGAACTTTCCCAATGGCCCATCGAAAGTTTTTATCCCTCCGTGAAACAGTTTTGCCAATACACATGATCTTGGTTTTTCCTGTATTTAGTTGCAGATCATTTACTTTTAGATATTCATTCAACTTCGACAGCAGATTTTGCAAGCCTATCTGAGTGCGATCAATCAGCACAATATCATCAGCATAGACGAGGCAATTAACTGGCCTTGCATTGATCTTTGGGGGAAAACAGTCTGCAGCGTCCAACCATTTTGGTAAATCAGAGATAAATATTTTGAACAGGTCGGCCGCCAATGGACACCCTTGCTTGACGCCTTTATACGTGGGAATTGGGTCAGTCAGGTCACCTTGAGAGTTCACTCTTACTTGAACAGAGCGCTATAAGAGGATCAAGAATCTGGGATGGACAATTCCACTCGCTTAGTTTAGCCCACAGTTTTTCGCGGTGAACTGCATCGAAAGCTTGTTTCAAATCGACAAAGGCAAAAAAGATTTTTGTTTTGGTGCTTAGGGCTTCAAGTTTTAGGATGGTTAGTATGGTCAGATTGGCATCAACGCCTACATTTTTCGTAAAGCCTGTTTGTCGACAGTCCACTTGTTTCACCTTAAGTGCCCAAGCAGTCAACTTGCGAAGAAACGAGTCGAAGATTTTGCCCATGGTATCGAGCAAGGCAATTGGACGATAGTTCAACGGATCGTCTCGGTTTCCCTTCTTATAAATTGGTACCACTATTGCCTTAGCCCAGGACTCAGGGGTTTTCCTCAAGATTGAAATTTGACGGAACAGAGATTCCATAAATTTGGCCCAATGATGCTTGTGTTTTTTTTAGCATGATGCTGGATATTTGGTCAGTGTGATGCTGGAAATGCATCAGAGGGACAGGGGCTCTGAATCCTTGTCCTCTACTGCTTTTTATCGTGTGTTCTGTCGTGTTTTCTGCCCAGGAGTCCATGTGGGACTCCTGGCAGTGCAGCTCTCTCTTTTGGTTTGGTGAACAGACCCATGGGATACCCTTGTGGCACCCATGGGTAGGGGTACAACCCTGTGCCCCTAGTGTATGTCTTTGGGCACCTGTGGGTGGCCCACAGAGCAGGGTATGGGCTGGTGGCAGCTCCATGCTGAATTTGACAGGTGCTTTGGGTGTCCTCCATTTTGGGATACCCAGGCCCTGCCATTGGGATCAGTTGATTCCTGATAGGAAACAAGATGGCCCCTATGGCCTCTTGCTTTCTATTGCCTGTTACCTTGTTTTCCCAAAGTCCTGGGAAGCCCTGACTCTGTCCCTTCCCCCTGACTGGCTGTTGGGTGGAAGTTCCATATATGGTGTTGTTGTGAAGGCCCAGCTAGACTGACTGGAGCCTTCCCAGTGACTGTATGTTGTGGGTACCTCCTGTGGGTGGGACCTGGGTGAATGGAGTGTGTGACCAATATACACTCCTTGTTGTGGTTGTCTGGTTTCTGGCATGAGAGACAAAGACTGAGACAGCCCTGCCCGAAACTGGCCTGAATGCAGTGTGTAGTGTTGAATGGCTGGGTACTTGTCCCAATCCACATTCCTTGTTGTGAGTGTCTGAAAGGGAGGAGTGTGGCCTGAATGCACTGTGTGCCTGATTGGCTGACTGACTGCATGAATGCCCTTCTGTATGATTGGCTGCTGAGTGTGTGCCAGCAGTGTGGATGAGAGACAGAATAGTATATCTGGGGACCTCTCACCACTGGTAATTGTTCAGAAGCGTTCTGGAGCTGAGTCTCCACTCTAAGAGTAACTGGAACTGCTGATCCTCGACGTCCAGCTGGAAGAAGAAGACTTTCTGTTGCATTTGCTTCGACCGATCCGAAGGCTGCCGAAATCGTCGAAGACTGACCTGAGAGAGGACCTGGTAAGGCGCCCTTTTCCCGTGCTCCGAGGGACCATCGAGCACCGCTCCATCTTCGCCGAAGCGCCCTGGAAGACAGACCCTCGAAAGGCTGCCGACCCGAGACGGGACCGCCGAGGAGATCGAAGTGAAGCACCCGGACATCGCCGCCGTCGAAGTCCATTGCCGTCGACCAGGGTTCGCAGGTTTGTGTAACTGCTGGAGGCCCGTCGAAGTTGTGTTGCCCAGCCGTGGGAACCACTTGACGCCGTGCCGCCGACGACCGGAGCCGTCCGCTCCTTGCCTAAGAACATTTGAATCGAAGGACTCCCTCGTCCGCACTGTCGACCGCTTTATCCTGCCGGAGAAAGTCGAGGATGACCAACGCGCCGAGGAGAAACCTACCGGTGGGTTTCCCGCCACCCGAAGACCACAAAGACTCGAACAACTCAACGCCCTTGCTGGGCCCCCGTCTCCACAATCTTTGCGGTCCAGAACAATTGTCATCGAGGTGCCCCGCATGCCTCTGCCTTGCAGGACGCCGACGCTCCGTCGTCGACGAGCACCGCTTGGATCGAAGCTGCCGCCTCATTGACGCCGTTCTACCCTGTTTGTTCTCGGACGTTCGATGCCCCGTGTCTCCCGCTTGAAAGGGAAGGCATTCAAGAAGGGCCGTCGATTCCCCGACGCCGAACGGCGAGTTCCTCGACGGACGTTCGACGCCCCGTGTCTCCCGCTTGAAAGGGAAGGCATTCAAGAAGGGCCGTCGATTCTCCGCCGCCGAACGCCGAGTTCCTCGACGCTTCTCGACGCCTCTCGACGATCCGTGACTCCCGCTTGAAAGGGGGTCGCTCAAGAAGGATCTGTCGACGCCTCTTCGAAGAACTCGACTCCACCAGGTACATTGGGGGGGGTAAAAACATTATAGGAGGGAATAAGACTTGCAGAACAATATATGGACTGGGCTTGTGCTATATCATTATGTTACAGGTTGCCCAGGTGGGGGGATCTCCACACAGAACTGTGTCTAGTGATAGGGGCCAGTAGTCTGCCTATTGCTCAACCATCTTATTTTCTCTCCTCTCTCTATTGCTGGTTTCACTCTATTGATCTGTGTGACATTGTTACAGTATTGTTGATGCACTTTAATGAGATCTAATACAAATGGTGGTACCACTTTAGAATTGTATATATTTGCCATTGTTGATTTTCCTAAGTACAAAGTGAGTTATTATGATAAGTGTACATAACCTTGAATATTGATTATATAAAGACTGTGTTCTAACCAATACAGTGTGTGGACATTCCTTTGTGGGGGCTTGGGGACTACACTGTACTTAAGAACCAGCCTGCATCACCTCCTGAGAAGCTAGGCCTTGATTGCTCGACCATAGCTACCAAATAGAGAATCTAGGCTGGGGTCCTCTGTGCCTCCCCTCTACCATATAGAGAGCAGAAGTACAGACCACCCCCTACCAGTCTCTACAGTCAGGTCCTGCTGCCCTCGAGTTTTTTAGCTTTTTAATTGCTAATTCAAGGTCAACGTGTGATGGGGTTATATCCCTTCTTTAGTGGAGTGAAGACAGTGAACTTGGGAGATTTGATGAGGTTGTTCGTAAGCCTTTGTGAAATAATCCACCCATGAAAAGCTTGAAATTGCATTTGAGATAATTGGGCTAGTTTTTGTGTTTCCTTTGTTTAGGATAGCCCAATTTTCTCGGGAGTTCTTTGTAATAATCACCTTTAACATGATTTCAGCTCTGTTTTGATCGATTATGACAGAGAGGGATTTTAGCCAATTTCTATATACCTGATGTTGAGCCTTTATGCTTCTTTGTATGTCAATTTGATTACCATGAGTTTTTCTTAGCATTCGTAGGTCTTTCCTCATTAACTTTTTGGCAACTGCTATTTCGGAGCTGTAAAGATTTTTCGACATAGGGCCGTGGGATTTTAAGTTAGCATATTGTTGAGAGCCTGCGAACAACAAAGGAACATATTCCACGTCATTTGAGTCTTCAAGATGCAACGCTATTTGCTGAATTTTTGTGCCGGTAGTTTTCAGCCGATTTCCGGCTGCGTTTATTGCCAGTGGCATTTTATAAGGCTCTGGTTGTGTCAAGGTTTCAAAATCCAGAGATAGACGAAGCATATCATGATCGCTTACGTCCTTCTGAACTACTTCAAGTGAAACAACTCTTTCAAATAGATTACGAAAGACCCAAATGTAATCAAGAGTGTTTCTAAGTAGAAGTCGCTTACAGGTTGTCTTGCAGGGTTGGTCTCCTTTTGTGTTGCCATTAACCATCTGACAATTTCGCGACAAAAGTGCTTGTGACCATAGTTTCCCTCGTTCTGGTACTTCGTCTTCAGATATAACACTGTTTTCCATCGTTTGATGGTTAAATCGAAACCAGCTACAGTTCAGATCGCCGCATGTGAGCACAAAAAGATCTGGATAATTAAGGAAAGCGTTGTCAATCAGAGTTGTTATCGATTCGATAAAGTCCATGGTTGTGATCATTACCGGGTTCCAATAGCTGTTGATTATGAGTAGATGGCTGTGTGTTCCAGAGTTCATCTTCTCAATTCGAATTATCGTAGCCTGTACAAACGGGTTAGAGTTGATCGCTTTGAGGGGAGTCACCCAGTTTTGAATTTTTAATAAGGTGATTAGGCCAGAATAGGGTCGTCCCTTGGTGTTTTTTTTGGCTGGGTTCAAATGAGTAGTAAAACCATCTCGATTGGGAGCATCGCGTAGCCATGTTTCCTGAAGGCAAATTGCGAAGACCTCATCAAGCGATTCTGTAAAGTTATTAAACAGATGAGAGAATCCGCGGGTGTTCCAGGAAAGTAGCTTTAGCTCCGTCCGTGTCGCTCATTGTTATTGGATATTGTTATTAGTGCGCTGGGTCTTCTGTCTGGATCCTCTATTGCTCGGTTTGTAGTCCGTATCATTTTGTGGTCTGTGGAAAAAAGATAGTGACTTCCTTAAGGATGTTCGATTGACTGAACTTTGAGATTTTCTTGAGGTTGATTGACTAGTCGGAACTTCTTTTTGGATTGACAAGTCAGGTTCGAGGGTAATATCGAAACCATATACTAGCAGTTCTTCGACTGCTTGCAGTAAGATGTTTTTTACTGCAGACGATATTATATGTAGTAATACTTGGTCGGTTGTTTTTTCCGTTGCTTACTCTACAATCTTAATGTCATCTGTGGTTATTGTTCTGAGTTGAGGAAAGCAGGCGAATAGTTTTAAAACATTAGCTCTGTTCAGGTTTACTTCGTTTCCATCAGAATAAATGTTCTGGAGACGAAGCTTCCATGAACTTATTGTAGATTTTGCACTTAGGTTGTCGTGTACTCTTGAGCGAAAGTGTGGATCATTTTTCCGCTGATTTGTTGTTAGCTTTGGGTTTAATTTAGAGCTGGCAGGTGAGAGCAGGACCTTTGAGGTAGTAGGACTTTCCGTCCTTCGGGGTTCACTAAAGTGACATCTAGTCACGTTTCCTTTTAGCAGGGATTTCTTCCTTGCCTGGCTTCCTTTGTCATTTGGTGCCAAGGCTGCAGAAGAAGAGTCGTTGTTAATTTCGCTACTAATAAGAGTACATAGATAAGTGGCATAAGTCAATGGAGCTAACTTCGCCGACGCAATCTGAAATTTCAGTGTCCGTATTCAAACAACGGCGTTTAGTTGGTAATTTAGACAAGACTTTTTTTGATCAAATGCTTGGACTGGCCTTTGAGATTGTGTTAATTCAGCATCTGGTTTAACATTGTCCCGTACAAACAGATTGTTTTTTTTGGTGTTGTCAAAGTTCTTATGCATTTTGTAACGTTTGTGCGTTTATTTTTTTGGTGTGCATCTTTAGTTCCAGATTTAATTGGGAGTTTTCCATCATGCTTTGGACCGTTCATATGAGTTTTGGTTAGCTCTAGAGTTTTAGCTTGGCCACTGAAGATATTGAACGAAGTGGGTTTGAAAATCACTGAACCAGAGGGTACCTCTTGAATCTCATTAGTATCCTTCGTAGGTGGGAGATCATTTTGTGGTCGGTCAATGCTTCCGCTAATGCTTTCTACTGCGCTGGGAGGCTCAGATACAGATTGAAGAGATTGAGTTTGAGGTAAGGCAGGGTGGACCTCATTCGAAATCGACACTGCAGAATTAGAATCAGAGGTTGCGACATTTGGTAGTCATGCATCTACATTTTGAGTAGCTAAAGTACTTAGGGCCGTGACAGGAGGGACGAGGGTTTGAATATATTGAGTCGCATTTTTTCTCATCCATTTCACGGCGTCTAGAAGACCTTCTAATAAAGTGTCATTTTGACAATGATGTCTAGTGGCCAAGTCACCTAGCCGCTCTTGCCATCTTGTAGATATATTGGCGTTTTTTTCCATTTCTATTTGAAGAAAATTCGTGAAGTGATCAATTTTTTCTAATTTTTGGACCAAGTTTTGGATGATTGCACCTTGGTCACTTAATTGCCCGTGTAGAGCTTTGTATAATTTAGTGAACGCCAGTGCCACTGCTGATGCCGCAAGAAAGTTATTATGAATTTGTGTTAGAGCTTCCATTGGAATGTTCACAGATAGGGCTTTGCCGGTCGAGGGTTGTTCCTCACTTGAGGACGTGTTTGAGCGGTCCAGGTGGAACTTTGCATTGATTGGTGAGAGAGTTCTTGTTAAGTTGGACAGATGGGTATCCCCATAAACGAACTCATTCAGTGGGTGAGGCGTACTTGCCTGACTGGCTTGCTGGTCATCTGGTTTTTGGGGGAAATGCATTTTAGATTTTAATTCTGCGATTCGTTGCAGGCGGCGCGCTCTTGCAGAAGAGAGCTTGAGTCCAGGTCAGATAGTTTTAATATTGCAGTTTGCGTGGTCGAATCCAAAGGGCATCGATGTACACCACCAAGAGGAACGAGAAACCTCTGGCGCCTGGCATGCATATCCACTGTGATTGCCTTGGGCGAGAGCATCAGGCATGTTGTTCATTAATGGCTGGCTCTCCTTAGACAATGCAATCGGTCTAATCAGAAGATGGCAGGACTTGTGATTTAGGTCAAGAGAAGATTTCTTTAACGCTGACAGTCGATCATGATGATTTGAGGAATCTATGCCTGTTTGTAGCAAATGTGACAAAGGCAGGTGGGACTGGCTACTGGATGCTAGGGTTAGAGCACTGGAGCCTGACTTTGCCGATGTTGCCGCCCCGGGGGGCTTCACCTGTAGAGATGGAGATTTTAGGTGTGAGGGGTTTTCAGTCTCCGGAAAAGGATGAGAGGACAAAACGTTTGAGATGTTTAATAGTTCGTCATCACTCACCGTAAAAGGCAACGTAACGTGTTTGTTGGAATCCATGGGTCGAGAGGGATTTGAAGTCATTGCAATTATTGCATCGAGGACTGTGTCATGGCCTACTAGATGTGCTTGTAGTTGGGAGACACAGATCACGTCTGTACTCGGTTGTTTTGTAGTACTTGAGTTGGGAGTTGAATAAGAGGCATTTGCAGTGGTTGGAGACTTAACAGTCAGCAAAGCCTCATCTTCGTTTGGAACGGTGGCCAGGGGTGCCGGCATCAGTTTAGCAGGACTGCCATGAGAGGGTATTACAGGCACCGGACTTGCGCGCCTGTTTACATGGCCGTCACCTTGAATTGCATCTAGGTGGTCATGAGTAAGCATTACAGGAGGATTTGTGTATTTTCCTTTATGTATCTGATGTACAAGATCCCAGACCGCCGTGTCAGTGGCAGTGATAATGTCAATTGTTGCATGGGAGATGCGGGCTTCAGTGCAAGGTGATAATTCTTCTCTGATGCTTAGAGTATTTTGCACATCTTGAGGAGGATTTAGTGTTTGCAAACCAAGGGAACAAGCCGGTGTGGCATGTGAAAGCGCTGCGGGAAGAGTAAGTGAGGCAAGTAAGGTTCGGCTTGCAATTTTGCTTACCTTTTTGCAGGCTGAAGCTTTCATCGTCGTCCAAGGATTGAGCATACGCCGATGTTGGAGAGATTTTTTGCGTGTTTGGGGCCTGCATTTTCGGCAGTCAGCGCCATTATGCTGACTTACTGCAACTGCGCCTAGGCGCAAGGACGCTTGGGAGCGGTTGAGATGGAGTGGAATCGTCTGCCGCGCTCCGAGTGCCACAAGTGTTTAACAAAAAAAGCTCCACAAGGTAGAGGGCGGACTGTGTCACGTCGTGCAGCTCCGCAGATAGTAACAACCACAGGGAAAATGGTGCTGCCAAGACTCAACTTCCGGACTCCTCTGGATACCTGGTCAAACCAAGTGTCAGGCGAGCTTTTCTCCCCGCGTCGGGTGTAAGACACGCCACACACCAAAGCCACCAAACAGCTAAACAGGTCCAACACAGCCCTTCTGCCACAGGGCTTACCCTGTATCATAGTTCTTGCATAATCGTCCGCATGTGACAAAGCCTCCATTTCTAAAATGTCCCCAAAATAGGCGGTGCATTTTGGTTCCACGTCTGCTGCTTCATTTGCCCTTCGGATAGGATCCTACCCTTTTGTGTGTGCTTGACATTTCACGATCGCTAGTTGCTCTGGGAAATCCATGATGTCTACCAACCTGCACAGTAACCAGTGATCCATCAGCACGTCTGAAGCCCCTCCTCATCCAACGTGACAGCCCAGAATGCACTGTGGATGTCACATAGGCTGAATCTAAATAAATCATCACTTCCTTCCCCCTGCTTTGCTCCAATGCCAATATTAAGCCCACTAATTCTGCTGCTTGTGCTGATTAATTTGATGTCAGTCATGCGCTTGTCATTACCTCACTTGTCCCATCCTCTCTCAGTCTCACTAATGCTGTTCCAGTATGTCTTTCCCCATTCATCTGATAAATTGTTGAAGACCCGTCAACATAAAGCATGTCTCCCCCCCTCAAGTTCGTCCTCCTGTACTTTGCGATTGTCACTGAACTCTTCTAGGTTTGCTGTGCAGTCATGTGCATAATCACCCTCCTCTAAAGCATTGGCGGGAAATGTTGCTGGGTTAACAAGTCTGCATCTCGCTCGGGAGCTGGGATGGAGAGTAATACCTCATACCCCAAGGCACTCTGTGTGGTCAGTGCGCTCTTTGGTCTTTCCAGTATTGCAAACAGAGCATGTTCACGTAAAGAGTGGTGCTGCATCCCATGGTAATACTCGCTGATTTGTCCACGGCGATTGCGGCTGCAGCCAAGGCTTGTTCGCATGGATAGTGTCCTCTCATTACTGGGTCTAATTTCCCACTGTAGTAAGCTAGGGGCTTGTTCTCCAAGCTGGTCATCTGTGTCAGTACTACTGTCATCACTACTCTGTCAGAGTGTGAGAACAGAAAGAATTCCTTTTGCTAATCTGGGATCCCTAACACTGGAGCTGTGCATATTGCTTCCTTCAGCTCGTTAAATGCCTCTGTGTTTTCTCTTGTCCACCGTATTATCTTCTCCCCTTTCTGTGCTTCCTTCAGTGCACTTAATAAAGGCTGAGTGTAAGTGCTGTAATCAAATACCCATGCCCTGCAGTAATTAAATAGTCACAAGAACTGCTGCATCTCTCTGACTTTTGTGGGTTTTGCTGTCTGGTGTATTGTTTCTGCCCTTTCTGGCGTAACTCGTCTGCCATTTTGGGAGATCATCTGTCCAATGTATAGCACTTCTGTCTGGCAATATTGTAGTTTGGCCTTGTCCACCTTGTATCCCTTGTCTGCTAACACTGTCAGCATGTGTAATGAGTCATTCCTACACTGTTCTTCTGTCTTGCTGCAAATGCCATCTACATACTGTATAACCGTGCTCTCCATCTGTATGTTTCCTAGGTCCATCTGGAGGACCCTGTTGACTGTGGAAGGTGGTTCACAGTACCCTTTAGGAAGTCTTGTATGTTTCCACTTCTTATTTCTATGTAGACATGAGGGTGTAATGGTATAGAGAAGAAGGCATTCTTCAAATCTATGACCGTGGCAATGCTGCACAAAATTGTTGCTGGATTCAGAACTAAAGGATTTTCGTCTTCTACAACATGATTAACGCCACAAGCCCCCTCTTGCCTTTTTGACAGGGTACACAACTGTGTTGCATGGTAATTCAGATGGCACTAGGAGGCCCTGCTTCAGTATTGGTGCAATGGCCTCATAGATACCTTCTTTTGCCTACCTTGATAGTAGGTATTGTTTAACCCGAGGCAAAATGGCTCCCGGCTTTAGTTTCATCTTCACTGCTCTTATCCCTTTCAGAAGCCCCACATCATAGGGACCTGTGGTCCATAAGATGCTGGGTACCTTTGCCAGATTGTCCTCGAGAAAGGTTGGTGGTGCTCTCAGCACCATTGGCATTCTCTGTGGTACCTCTCTGTAATATACTTTTACCCAATATGGGATGCTCACTTCAAACACCATCTCATGGTCTGATCTGTTGTCTTTAAATAGTTCTTTGTCTGTTACTGTAGTCAACCTGTACCCTTCAACTATAGTGATGACTGCTCACCATGGTTGCCCTGTGTCATCTGTCCCATGCACTAGTATCCAATCGTCTCCCATGATTACTGTCTCTAATTCTAGTGGCACTATCGTCCCTTCTTCCTCGTCTAATGGTTCTCTGGCTTGAATAAGTACTCGCTTGGAAGGCCGCACATTTTCCCCAGAATCCATGCTATTGTAATCTCAGTCCCATATTGGAACAGCTCCTCGTCCACTGGCACCCCTCTCTGTATCCTTTGTCCACAATAGGCTTGAATGATTTCCCTTGCAGTGAGATGGTGTATCCCTGGTGTGGAGTACAGTATCTGCTTGCCAGTGAATGAAATGGTCATGTTAAGTCTGATCATGATGTCTCTCCCCAGTATATTTACAGGTGTCTGTCGAAAATAGAGTAGGGGCAGAGATAGATCATGCTCCCCTATAGGAAGTGCAATATTGTCTGTAAAAGAAACCACTTCTGTCGCCCCAGAGAATCCTTGAGAATTCATGGCATCGCCTGATATACTATATTTCCCTTCCCAGCTGCAGGATTTAGTCGCCCCTGTGTCTATAAGAAAGGAAAAAGTCATGTCACCTATTGTCACCCCTTTACGTGGTTCCTCCGCAGGTTTGGGTGTTATCGATAGGATGGAACACATCAAGTCCACCTATGGGCTGTCCTATTGAGGGTATAAGGACATCCCATTCCCCTTCTGACATGGAGCACGTTATTGCCCCTCTATGCCTAAATGAATAAAATACTTTAGTTAAAATGGGAATCAACTCCTTGCTGAAGGTCTTATTAAAAGCTGATGAGAAGCCATCTGGACCCGGTGCCTTATTCCTAGGGAGAGACTTTATCATTATTTCTACTTCTTCTTCTTTTATATCTTCCTCTAATGCCGCTCTATCCCTATTGTTATCTTAGGCAGCTGTAATCCCTTAAAGAACCCCTTTATCGCTACTGGATTTGGACATACCGTGGAGTATAGTTGTGTATAAAAAACAAGAAAGTTTGTATGATATCGTCAGTTTCCGTAACTGCAGAACTGTCAGTTTGTTTTATACTATTTATATAACGATTTGCCTTTTGTTCTTTTAAGTTGTCCTGCAAGTAATCTGTCAGCTTTATTAGCTTTAATATAGTAACGTTGTTTTATGTTAAGTTTTATGTTAAGTAGGGATTTCTCTGCTCATGTACGAAGTAATTCTAACTGTCTCTGTACATCTTTTTATTTTCTTGTAAAACTCCTTGCTCTTATGATTGGCCAAGTCCATTTGTGTCTTACCCTATTCGTCAACCAACTCTTTTTCCAGCCTCTCCCTTCATTTTGACCTTTGTGCTTGGAGTACAATCAACTCTCCCCTAATCACTGCTTTAAAAGCGTCCCATACATTATCTAAGAATACTTCTTGTGTAATATTATTCTGGAATTATTCCTTTATTTTTCCTCTCAGTGTTTCCTGTGAAACCGAGTCGTGTAAGACCTCTGAGGGAAGTGTCATGTCCACAAACGATTGCCCTGCTTCCACCCCTTTAACATGAATTTAATAGGGGCATGGTCAGATAATTAAATTGGATCTACTTCTATGTCTGCCAGTGCCCCGATCACTCCTGGGGTGCCCCACACGTAATATATTCTCGAGTACGTATGGTGTACATGAGAAAAACAACTGAATCCGTTCTTGTTCCCTTTTTTCACTCTCTGAAGGTCCTTCAGGGCCATATTCCTGAATCTCTCTTTTAATGTATCTGTTGGCCCCAACCCCCTCCCAGTTATATGAGCACTTCTATCTCACTCTGGGTCCCAAGCCAAATTAAAGTCTCCAGTTAACAGAATCTCTCCCTCCGCAAACCGCTTTTCTAACGTTATATGTAAAAATTCTTCATGACCATGTTAGGGCCGTACAAAGTTCCTATTGTTATCTTCTCACTCCTTACATTTAGTCTTAAGAAGATGTATCTAATTGGGAGTCCCCAATCTACATTACTACCAAATAGCGGCTCAGATAGCCCACACCCATCTCTGGCTGACGACTTCGGGGCACCCGAGATGGGTGGAGATAGAACAATCTCGGCTACCCCTTCCCCTGCGTTTTTTTACGCATATACCACCTCAACTTCGGCAGAGCTGGAATGAGTTGCTATGGTCCACGAAAGCGCTTGGGACTGGGCATGGCGACGCAAAAAGATACCGAGGGGCATGGGCCCCTTTTCAGCAGTCTTCATGAACCCCTCTTTCTCTCCTGGAACTAACCCCCACAACTTTAGAAATTGGATCAGGGGAGGCCTGGAATTACTGGACCAACCTTTTGTGGTAGGATGCCCCCGAACGTTTGAACAATGCAAGGAAACTTTTCAGCTTCAGGAATTGAACAGATTCTCTTATATTCAGCTTTGTCACTGGTGCACCCACCCTCAAACCTTGCAAGCCGCAATGCGTACCCCCTCCTCTCTGGAACTAACCCTGCAAGAACTCCCGGCCCAGGGAAGGATCTCGGCCCTATACAAACGCTTCCTATGTAACTTCCTTACCTCCAAACCCGCGCTATGGCTCAATGGGAGGCAGACGTGGGGCACGCATTAACGGACCAAAACTGGGTCAACATATGGTCACGAACCCACTCATTGTCCTTCTGCATTACAAATAGAGAATGTGCGTACACGCTCCTACTTCAGTGGTACTAGCCCCCTGCGGTTCCATCATATGAACCTAGCTTCAAGCCCCGCCTGCTAGAGACTATGTGGACAACCGGGCTCCTTCTTTCACATGTGGTGGTCATGTCCGAAGGTTCAACTGTTTTGGACACATTGCCTAACCATGATTGCAGACATCACTCGGGTGGTGATCCCACTTGAACCCGAATCTATTCTCCTGGGTTCTCCGGTCCCAGGGTGCTACTCCAGATCGGGAAGAAAAGCCGAACTTCTGACCCAATGCCTACTGGCAGCGCGAACTGTGGTGGCCCGCACATGAAAATCCGCTGAAGGACCTCTTATGACGCTGTGGTGGGGAAAATGTGGGACATCCTGACTGCGGAAAGATAACTGTCGCCATAGCCGGACATTTGCATCACTTCCAAGATGCTTGGGCTCCATTTCTAGACTATGATAGAAAATTCCCGGCCTTAACCTACAGATCCCAGCCCCGGAACCCCAAGAGATTCCTAGCGGGATCGGAAGCCTCCCAGGCAGAAGAAGAAACCAATACAAGAATAGGAGCGTCAGGCTCCGGAGACCCTACCTAAGGGGGGAGCACCGGAGGGCAGGAGAGGGAGGGGGAGACGAGAGGATTTAAGAATATGTATGCCATGGTATACTGTTATCTGACCTGTAACCGCTCTGCTCTGTTTCAAAAATAAACATTGTTAAAAAAAAAAAAGATCTATCTACCATTATGATCTGTTAGTGTATGGAGAACCTTACCCTCCAGCGTATCTCTAAAACCAATCATGACCCCGGCCGTTTTCCCCTTTGCGTTAGCCTGAAAAATCTGCAGAAAGTAACTGTCAGAATCTAGTCTTATCTGCCTTTCTAGTGTGGGTTTCTTGAAGCAATATTATGTCAGCCAACCTTCTCTTTATCTGCATCTCTGATTTCTTCCTCTTCGTATGTGTGTTCACCCCCCGCCAACGTTTTGAGACAAGATTCTCATGTCCATCATAAGATTATGAATATATTTTCTTATTGAACCTTTGCTTTAGAACAAACTGGCAAAGTCCCCTTCCATAAGACTGTAATCTCTTCCCCCCTTCCCCATCCCACTCCATCCCATTCCCCTCCAGCACTCCCCCCACCTACTCCAAATCTGGGCTCGATATCCTATGATTCATCCCAATATTTCTTGGGAGCTGGCCTGTGTTCAAACCCAGAACTAACTGCAAGGGAACTAACCCCTGAAGTGATCCCACAAACAGTCAAATGTCTCGAGCCTGACCTGGCCTATTTCTTCATCGACTAAGTCCTGCATCCAATCTAACCCAAAGCTTCTTAATCCCCCCCAGCATACCGTCTTGTTCGTTGTAACAATCAAAATTAAACCTCTTGGTCCCATGATTCGATCTCCTCGAACCCATCAGTGTTTATTGTCTCCTCGTAACCAGGTGGGTTGTCCTGTTAACTTCTCCCCTCTCTTCTCCATTGGGCTGAACCATTCCCAAACTCTCCTTCTTTGCCCCCTAGGGCCTCGATGCTCCACTCCTGTCACTGCATCCTCTTCCTCCAGGCCCTAAATAGATAAGCCCTCCTGACACGTAGTAACCTTGTGCTGTTTGCCGTACAGGAGAACAGAATGGCAAACAGAAGGTCCATTTAAGGGGAACTTTTTATCCAATAATACCCTGGTAACTGGTCCCATTGCTCTCCTCTGTTGCAGTGTAGTTACTGCCAAATCCTGGAATAAGAGAATCCAAATCCTGGAATAAGAGAATCTTAAATCCATTAACAATAATGTCTGTATGGCTGCGGGCTACCTGAAGTATACCTTCTTTAGTTTCATATGAGGCAAGTGCTGCTAAAAAATCTCTGGGTCTGTCTCCTTTCCCAGATTTTCTCGGACCTACCCGGTAGAATCGATCTATTCGAATATCTTCTGTTGCAGAGTCCGAAACAAGGTTTGCAAACCATTGTTATACCACTGCCTTTAGGTCAGCATCAGCAGTTGTTTCAGTGAGTCCTTTTATCGAAATATTGGAGCTCCGGGAGCGATTCTCCAAATCTTTCGTTTGTAATTCCAG
Source organism: Ambystoma mexicanum (assembly GCF_040938575.1). Taxonomy (NCBI): domain Eukaryota; kingdom Metazoa; phylum Chordata; class Amphibia; order Caudata; family Ambystomatidae; genus Ambystoma; species Ambystoma mexicanum. Next base: position 532,603,259 of record NC_090923.1, read on the forward strand.
ATTGTGCGTGGCAACTGAGATTTGTTTCAATAATTTCAAATTCTGCTTCACTTTGCCAGAAACCCCAGACAGGCCCCGCTCCGTGATGTCCCCTCTAATCCCCAGGGTATTTATTTCTTCTTTGATTTCCTTTAGAGAATTCTTTAGTTCCTCCTTTAGACCAGACATCTGTTCCTGTAAAGTTGCCATCATCTGATCTTCCATTCCCCTAAGGCAAGCTGTAAGATCTTTCTTGTTAAGTGCCATATCTCTGATCTCTCCAGAACCCTCTTCCGCTCCACCGGCTGCCTCTTTCTCACTCGCCAATTTGTCTGCAGGGAGCGGTCTCCAGTACTTCTCCAACTGACCCTCTTTTGCATCCCAAGTCAGACCCTTTCTCGTCGGGGTTGCCTTTGCTTTCGTTCCTGGCATCTGAGGGCATATAACGACCACAAGCTCCTTTACAGTCCAATCCCAGATATCCTGTTGGGATGTTAAGCTTCCAAATGACACATAAGCGAGGACCTCTTATCTCTATAATCCCTGTAGGGGTTAAACTACTCCTCTGCCACTCCTGCCAGCTACTAAGAGATCCTTTATAGTCTGCTCACCTCGCTACGTGCAAAAAAGCAAGGGATGAGGGGGGAAACCCCGACCTTCAGCAATGGCTTTGTTTTGCGTGTAACCCTTCCTGCACCGGGAAACTTCCTCTCTCTCTCTAAAGATCACCTGCAACTGCACACTCCCAACCGATCAGGGTCCCTCCAAGACTGTTGTGGCCCCCACCAGTCAGTGACAAGTGATATTTCCTCTCACCTCTACGGGCAGCTCACTCTGTCACCTTACCACAGCCACACCTTTATGACCTGTGAAGCGTTCAGTCCTAATTGCGGCCCTTGATGTCTCCACAAGGCAGCAGTGCACCTCCTCCTCTGCAATGTGCAACACCTCTCCACTTTGCTCTCATCTGGTTCAGCCAGAAACGCAGAAGCACAAAAAAGGGTGTCTTCCTCTCGCGCCTCTACTCCAGACTCCAGTTTCCGCTCAATGTCGCGGACATACCCTGACAAGTCTGTGAATTAGGGCTGATGCACTTCACTCCGTCCAGCCCTTGATCTCTGTCACAACTCTACTCCCTCTATACTCCAGCCCCTTTTGCTGCTACGAGCCTCCACTCTCAGCAATCTTCAGCCCAGGGCTCCCAAGCCACGCCCTTCCTCGAGGGCCCGCATGCCTCGACACTGCTCACCAACCTAGACTGCTGTTGGGGTGATGGGTTTACATACTCAGGTGCGTTCCTGATCTGCTTTCCTGATCTGCTTTCCTGATCTGCAGTAATTGGCCAGGCCCAGAGCTTGAGGAAGATGTCCTCACTCTCCAGCGCCCATTTTGAGAACCCAAGGTAAATCTTTTAAAGCTCAACTCAACAGAAAAGTGCAATAACACAAACATGTAATCTCAACAAAACACTTCTTGTATCCAAGGGTTGCTCCCTTCCCCTGGATTGTTTCAAACTGTTCACAATGTTATGTGTCCAAACCAGTCTCTTAAAAGTATTACAAATGTCTCATTTACATAATACTCTTCTTAAGGTGACAAAAGAAATGTTCTTTCTGTGAGACTGATGTGGAAAAGAGGAAGTCTCTCCTGATCTTTCTGAATGGCAAAACAAAGTATCTTTCCCACAGTGTTGGTTTGAATAAGGTAACGAAAAGTCTTTACTATTTTTCAGGATGGCAAAACAAATGTCTTTTTCAGAATAGAGGTTCAAACATGGCAAAAAGCACATCTTTTAAAGTTTCTGATGGACAACATTTTCAAAAGAAACAAGAACTTAAAATGAACAAATGTCTTTTAAACATACCAATTCAAAGTGAGTTTCCCGGTAAACTCTCCTGCCAGGAAATTCATCAACTCTAAACTCTGGATATCCAAGTTTACTCTCCTACCAGGAATATCCCACTTTTGGCCCACTGATGTCCTCTGGTGTACTCTCCTGCCAGGTATCCTTGTCCAAAAAGGTTTCACTACTGAATATCCTTATCAGACTTCTCTGCACAAGGGTCTGCACAAGCTTTTCCTTTTAACAATCTCTCTTGACTCTTGGCAATGCTTGTTCCAAGTATCTCGCAACTGACCTCTTTAAGTCGGGAGTCTTACACCATAGTTGCTCCTTTTGGCAATGTCTCTTGGCTTAGGCAATGGTGGGCCCAGGTTTCCCCCAACTGACATCTCATGTCAGGGAAATTGCACCACATTTGCCTTTTCCATTTAGTTCTATTAGGTCCGTACTAAAAAGTGCTTTTCATATGCTTATCAGCATATCCACACGACCCGGGGCCCCCTTCACTATAAAACTGACTCACCGGCTTACGTGCTGCGGTTGAGAGTTGCTCGCAGGTGGCTGGCTCCCCTTCAGTGGAAAAGTCTTGCTGGGTCTCCACGTTGACTCTTCAGCCTTCGCTGCCAAGACTGGCGCTGCTGTTTAGGAAAGCGTCTCCACGCACGGCTCTGCTGCAAACCCTCTGCTTCCTCTTGACCTGAGCGCCTCTCCGAATGCCCCGAAAGTCGCCAGCTGACTTCGGGTGTGCTTCTCTCCCTACAGTTCTTTGTGGCATTTTTTCTGTCACTAGCCACACTTCCTACTCCACACACTCTGCAACCTGCCTTCTCTCTTCATCCACATTCATGTTCTCCTTCCTGTCCTTGTCCCTGTTTCCTCAGCTGCAGGTGACTTGGGTATTTAAAAGTCCCACACAGCTGATTAGTTTTGTGACAACTACACTGCACATTGTTCTCAATGTCACATTTCCTCCACATGAACTCCTTGCTCCTCTTCCTCGTCGAGGATTTCTGGGACTTTGAGTCCAAAGAGGTTTTAATGGATTTTACACCACATGTTCAAACAGTTGCAGCCACATCACAATTACTATAAACATCAGATGTTTCACAACAATAGGCCATTAAAGGTTTTGTACTTAAGAGTTCCTCCTCATCAAAAGGGGTACAATACTGTGTCCCTCCTGTTGGAGCCATCACCTCTCCCTGGTATTCATCTCTTCCTCCATGATCCCCCCTCCTGACACCACCCACAGGGTCAGGATCAGGTAGCATCTGCCTTTCACTCGCCATGAAGAGGGAGACTGCCACCGGGGAATTAGTGATGATTCTGCAGTATTCTCCCTCCCAGACAGGGGCCTCATTTAGGGGTTGCACTTGCGACCCCTGAGGTCTCCCTTGCTACCCCTGTGGTCTCCCATGCTACCCCTAAAAAAATGTGATTTTATATTTTATTTATTTTTTACAAATTGAAGCTCCTGGGCTGTGGCCAATGCCATGTGGCTATTTGAGGTATTTTTCTTTCTGCATTTCCATACAATGATTGCTAGACTCATTAAAGGTTTATTTCAGGCACACTTCAGGGGATGAGTCATCCAACAATGTAGTAGATCTTATTATGACGTGACTATATGTTCTATAGCATTTCTCAATAGCTGGGGACTCCACTCGATCTGGGGATGGGCCCCTAAGCACCACACCTCAGTCCAAAGCATATAACAGGAGTTTTGCAGCCAATAGCTCTAGTTCAGAAATGGAAATTGTGGGTCTGAGTGAGGAGGGAGTGAAACAAATGATAGTTATAAATAAGTATGACTTGAAAGTTCAGTTATTTAAGTTTGTTAGTTTCAAATGGGTTGTTAGTTATGCCACTGATTCCCTCTAGTTTGCGTTAATTTTCCAAGAACATTGAACATTTTACAATACTGAGCCTCTATGTTCAGGGACTGAATTTCCTGGCAAAGACTAAATCAATAATGAAAAGGCTACAAACCTTTATTTGATACAAGAAACCCATCTTCTCCCGCAGGATGAGTGAAACGTTCATAATAGAAACTATTCAAAGCACTTTTTCGCGCAGCATCAACCAAAACAAAGGGTGTAGCTATATTATTTCCAAAGGTACACCCTTTGTTAAAAAAGATATTCTTAAAGATCACGGTGGTAGGAACTTACTATTGAAGGAAACCTTATTTAGCTACCTGATGACAGGGACTAGCCTCTTTTGTTGAAGGTGTAGTTCTGATAGGGGGAGATTTTACCTTGGTCCTCAACCCAACGATAAACAAATCATTACATCCACTCCCCTTGATTTAAAAAAATCAATATCCTTGGCACGAATGCTGCGGGAACTGGGTCTAATCGAAGTGTGGCGATTCAAGCATGAAAATTAAAGGGAATTCCCTTACTTTTCACACATACAGAAGTGTAATGTTTACTTAATATGAAAATGCAGTATGTTAATTATGTTGATAACTTGGTTTATTTAAAGTAAAATAGGGAGCCCCAGGTTGGTGCAACTTCTTATCTCCGCAGAGCAACGTGTACGATTCTAAAACGCATTCCGTTCCAGAATCATACACAGGCATACGCGCATAAAGCATAACATGAACTATATACATTGTAATGAAATACATATCATAACATTTCCCTGGGGGCGTGGCCTGGTGCTCATGGAGTGAGGAGGCTGAAACTCCGAGCTCCGGCCGAGCCCGTAATCCGATCCTGATTAGCGAGCCGAAACACTATCTAAGCCGAAAACCAAGACGATCCAGCTGAAGTCGGGACGGACCCCCGCCCTCCGCAGCTTGGTCCGACAAAAATCGGACGACGGGGACCGAGCAGGAGGCTTGGCCCGGCGCCCCCCTTGGCCTCAGGCGAGACGCGCAAGATGGCGGCCGCGGCGCACTAACGCCGCGAACCCGAGTGGCTGGGGAGGAGCGCCGGCAGCAGCCGCTTCCTCTCCTGCCGCCTGGAGGAGTCCGGCGGATTGGAGGAGGCGAGACCAGAAGCGGACCTCCTGGAGCCCTCGGCGCGAACCACATCCTAACGCCGCCGGCCCCCAGCAACCCAGCCCACCCGGGCCGCGCGGTGGAGTGCGGGATTCCCCCCGCGAAGCCTCCAGCGGAGGGTAACCGGAGGAGCGGACGAGACCTGGGGCCCGAGATGCGCGCTGGCCCCCGGGCGCAGTGACGCGAGTCCCTGGACGGCGCGGAATGCGCACCAACAACCGCGGCCACCTGCCAGAGCCGCGGGCCCCCCTGGATCGCTGCCCCCCCCGCCCCGAAGCCTCACGGCCGACTGGCATACTGGAGCTGCAGGCGCCGAGTGCCCCCCACCACTAACAACCAGCGGGGGACACCTCAAGTGCCCTGTCCACCCGGACATACTGCGACGCCGCATCCTAGAGGCGGACAGACCCCGGGGCGAGGCCTACAAAACCGAGCAGGACACGGCCCTGCCCTCGGCGCTACCGAGTTCAGACCGCCCGTGACCTTGAGCCGGCGCGCATCCGCCAAACCCAGAGCAGCACACCACAAACACTCCTCACCACGACAGCGCCGCAGGTGGGGCCATTGACAAAACAGACTGGCGGGGCCCACGCAGCGACCCAGCTCAAAGAGGCGCAACAACCGCGTAAGCAGCACCACAATGTCCACCCTGAGGAGCAAGCCCAAATCGGCCACAATGGACCCCTTCCTCACGACCAAGGCCCACCTAGCCGCTCAATCTACCCCAAAAGAGGCGGCGCCGCAGGATACTCAGGGGGAGAGCCCCGCAAACACCCAAGTGCTTGAAGCAATAGCGGCCCTAAAGGAATTCATAGACACTAAGATAGGAGAGGTGAAAGCCGATATCCAGCTCATCCGCCAAGACGCTCGCAACCTGACAGAGCAGGTCACCAACATAGAATCCACCCAGAGAGACACTTTGGAGGACACGAAAGACCTTAAAGCCCAGGTGGCAGATCTCAGAAGGAAGGTGGGCATCCTGGAGGCAAGGTCGGAGGAAGCAGAGGGACGCGCCAGGCGAAATAACATCAGGATCCTTGGCGTCCCTGAAGGGACAGAGACTCCCGACCCAACCGCATATGTCGAATCCCTAATCCAGCAGGAGATTGGGGCTGGGAAGCTGTCACAGGGCTTCGCCATAGAGAGAGCCCACAGATCACTCCAGAAGAAGCCCCCCCAGGCTCCTACCCCCGACCCATCATAGCGAAAGTTCTCAACTTCCGAGATAGGGAAGTGATTCTGCGATTCTCCAGGGAAGGCGGGGCGATTGACAGAAACAACTCCAAAATCACCATCTACCCGGACTATACACAATCGGTGCAGAGGGCAAGGAACTCCTTTGTTCCAATCAAGGCCAGACTGCGGCAACTAAACCTGAAGTACATGTTACTGTACCCATCCAGACTAAAGGTGATCTACAAGGGGAGAGCGATATTTCTTGAAACCCCGGATGCGGCCACCATGTGGATGGAACACAACAACCTGGCCGAGGTCCCTGAAGAGCCCATCCCCGAGGGCAGCGTCGCAGCTCGCAAAGCATGATCGCCTGGAGCCAGAACCCCTCTCCCCTGACCCGCATACTGAACCTCGATCTAGAACAATACAACGAGCATGCTGGACACCAGCATGATACGAGAACGCAAAAAGATTACGGGCCGGCCGGGCCTCCCGCACATGAGCAAGCAACGACAGCCCCCGAAAGTTCAGTGCAGGCCTGTTGCCAGCACGACCTTGCTCGCGCTGGAAACCCTGATGGGGCCAGATAGCGCGAGAGCACCCGAGCACTGCATTTCACCGGCAGGAGCTGGGTGCACCAGTTATGGTTATTTTTTATATGTTATTGTTAAGACCGCCCCGCCATCCGAACAAACCCAAGTAACGAATGTGCACCTGACACCGAGAGGAACATTGGGTCGACCAGCAGAACTAGTGCAAGTAACGGCGCGCAGCAACACGAGACCAAGCGCTGGAGAGACTAGGAGCCACCCAAGACAGAAACCGCATCCAAGCGATGGCATCACAACTTAACATAATCACATGGAACGTCAGAGGGATGGGATCCTATGTAAGGAGGAACCGCGTCCACTCTTACCTGAGGCGCAAGAAGGTATCGATTGCACTGCTCCAGGAGACACACCTCCTGGCAGAATCCACACACAAACTAGCAGACTACTGGGGGGGGCAGGGCAGCGGCGCATACTACTCCAAATATGCACGGGGTGTATATACATGGATAAGCCCAGACACACCATTCCACCAAATGGGAACCGAAGCAGACAAGGACGGAAGATATGTAGTGGTGTGGGGCACTATAGAGAACACACGGATATGCATTGTAAACTCATACTTCCCCCAGCACGGGATTCCCTCCCACTTGAAACAACTATGCACTAGAATTGCCCACCACAGAGATGACACCTTCCTGTGGGGGGGCGACTTCAACTGCGTCATGAATGAAGAGATGGACAGGTCCAGGACGCCACAAACCACCAATAACTCCGTCTCACGAACACTTCGCAAAGCAGTTGAAAACTTGGACCTAGTCGACATCTGGAGAGACCTTCACCCGGCCGATAGATCCTACTCATTCTTCTCATCTCCACACGGCCTCCACACCAGGATAGATTACTTCTTTATCAACGGCGAACTCACTCCACGGGTGCACTCCGCGGATTACCTAGGCAGGTCGATCTCGGACCACTCCCCGCTACTCATGCGACTAAGTCTGAGAGGCCCCAGACCCCCCATCCCGATGTGGCGCATGCCCACGGAGACCCTGACGGATCCTTCCTTCAAGGACACCCTACGAGAAAAGCTGGAAGAATACGTAAGAATCAACAAGGGGTCAGTCGAGAAATGGAGCACGTTCTGGGAGGCAATGAAGGTAGTAACCAGAGGCGAGGTGATAGCAGAAGCAGGTGGAATTAGGAAGCAACTGAAAAGGGAACTTGAGGATAAGGAAGAGGAGATTAGGTGATTAGAAAATAGCCCCATCTCACCCAGCGAGAGGGAACCCAAGCTGGCAGAAATCAGAGACGAATGCCGACTAGCCTGGGACAGGCTGTCCAAATTCGACTTCTCCACACGCACCGCTAAGGCACACAAGGAGGCGGATAAACCGGGCAGGATATTGGCCTGGCTGTGCAGGAAAGAGCAACCAAGACAAGCCCTCAAGGAAATCAAGGACGAACACGGAGCAACCCAGAGGACACAACAGGAAATTAACGATGTCTTCTCAAACTTCTACGCCAAGCTCTACTCCCACGGTGAACTGGTCCCAACACAAGACATTCGCGACACCTTGGACGAAGTGGGTCTCCCCAAACTGAGCTCGGAACAGCGAGAAATGCTGGGAGAAGCCATCACGCAGGAGGACATCTCGGAGGCAATTAGGTCCCTTTCTACGCGCAAGACTCCTGGAACCGATGGCCTCACACCAGAATTTTACAAAGCCTATGAGGAGATCTTAGCCCCGGTGCTACACGGTGTATATGCAGAGGCATACGAGACTGGCATATTACCCGGCAGTATGAGAGAGACGCTCATAATACCAATGCTTAAACCTGGCAAGCCCATCGATGAGTGCGACTCATACCGCCCTCTGGCAATGCTGAACTACGACAGCAAAATCCTTACAACCATACTGGCTAAGAGGCTGTCCAAGGTGATCGGATCTATAATACATGAGGACCAGAACGGCTTTGTCCCGGGGCGCAACACCACAGCCAACCTGAGAAGACTCCAGCACGTTATAGCACAATCCGCAGAGAGCAAGGAAGACCTGGCGGTGCTCTCACTGGACGCCACAAAGGCGTTCGACTCAATATATTGGGAATGGCTGATTGAGACTCTGAGGGAGTTCGGACTAGGCGAGCACTTCATACGATGGATCAAGGTGCTCTACAACACCCCAATGGCGAGGGTAAAGACAGGGGGTGTGGTGTCTGAATCCTGGGACATCCAAAGAGGAACAAGGCAGGGATGCCCACTGTCACCAATGCTGTACGTCCTCGGTCTGGAACCAGTAGCGATCTACTTCAGGAAACAGCTTTTTGACGCAGGGATCAGAACGGGCGAGACAGACAACATCATCTCGCTGTATGCAGACGATGTCCTCCTCTATCTGCGCAACCCCCGAAGGAATGCACCCACAGCTCTAGACATCTTAGACAACTTCGCGAAATACTCCGGGATCAAGTTTAGCCGGCAGAAATCGTGCTCCTTCCCCCTGGCCGGGCTTCAAGGGAAGGAAACAGAAGGGCTACCAGACACCGGGATTCAGTGGCAGACGGTAGCGTTCCGCTATCTTGGGCTCACCATCACGCACACGCCCGCCTCCACACACGAAAGCAATACGGAATCAGCAATGCGAGTGGTACGCAAATCCACCAAATTTTGGTCCCGACTCCCACTCTCTGTGATGGGCAGAGCGGCCATCACTAAGATGATAATACTACCAAGGTTCTTGTACTACTTCACCAACATAACGCACTATATACCCCCCCCCTTCTTCAGAAAATTGGAATCTCTCCTCAGAAACTTCCTGTGGGGCCCGGCCAGACATAGGCTTTCGCTCCATACCCTCACTCTCCCGTATAAAGAGGGCGGAATCCAGCTGCCTGACTTCCAAAAATACTATCTCGCAGCGCAACTGACGCATGTTGTCAAGTGGTTATCCGACGAACCAATAGCTGAGACAGGCCTTATCCGCCCATTGGTAGCCCCAATGCACCCTAAAGAAGTAGTTTGGAACTCACAGGTTGGGCCCCCTGACCCACCCATGTTGGTGAAGCTGGGGAGACGAGTCTGGAACAAGGCACGCACATCGTTCGACCTGGCCCAACCATACATGCCTGAAATCCCCATGCTTGCTGATGTCTGTAAGACACCCACCGATCTGCCAGCAATGAGGAAATGGGAGAATTTTGGCCTATACACCTGGGGGGACATGTACGAGGACGGAAGCTTCAGAGAATTCGACTCACTACAGGTGAAAGAAGGGCTAGCTGCTGGACAATTCTTATGGTACCAGAGGGTGAAACAGGTTGCTAAGAAGACATGGAGTACGTGGCCAGAGGAACCGGAAACCCACCCCCTTGTGCAAGAGATGCATAACCTAAGCGACGGCTGGAAGCCCACGTCGAGACTGTATGCCCAACTGAACGACGGGCGCAACCCGAGGAGCGCACCCCTGAAGGAAAGGTGGGAGGCGGACCTGGAGACCGACATCACGGAGAGCGAGTGGGGCAGGGCCCTGATGTACCCGAAGGAAGTGTCCCGCAATGCCAGGTTCAGGCTCATCCAGCTGAACGTCCTATATAGGACCTACATGACCCCACTAAGGGTATCCACATTCAGCAGAAAAACCCCACCAATGTGTCCATGGTGCACCAGCGAGCACGCAGACCTAATCCACATGTTCTGGACCTGCCCCAAAACCAAGAAACTCTGGTCCGCTGTTGAAAGGACTTGCAGGGGAGCTGGGCTGGAAAGGTACGAGTGGACGCCCAAGGAGTGCCTTCTGGGCACATACCCCAGATTGAGTAAAATCAAGCACATAGTGAAACTAATGGACATGGCGTGCATTTTAACGAAGAGAACGATAGCAATTGCCTGGAAATCCCCAGGTGGCCCCAGATACGAACCGTGGATCAGGGAAATGGAGCGATGGACTAGAGCTGAAACCAAAGCCTGGGAGGAAGGGAGCAACCGGGGAGGAGAGGACACAAATGCAACACTGGAGTCCTGGAAGGCTCTCCTGAGAGACATGATCTTTCTGACGGACTTTAAGCCACCTTGAGTGCATCCCCGGCCACGAACTGCAGACTCGAAGCAGAACTAACAGCTACACCCACAACAACTCTGACTCTGTGACTTTAAGAGACAACCGGATGGTGCCTGGAGCGGGGCCCGAAGAGGGGCCGGCAGGTACCCATGCAGTGATGGGAGGCGGGACGGTCAAGTTACTGTTTGTTTATCGTTTTCTTTCTGTTATTGTTTTGCATGTTTACCGGGCAACTCACCGTGACAAACTGGATGTTGTTATGCATCCATGTCTAACTGTTCTATGCCAATATAAATGCCAATAAAAACATCTAAAAATAAATAAATAACATTTCCCTTCCATAGTGAATAAAAATAATTGTTTAGTACTTAGAAAACAGTAATATAAATTGTTGGTTAGCATTAGGACATATAACTGGAAACATGTGACGTGTGAAAGGAGTTATGACAGACTAATAATAAACTGCTATACTTGATAAATATTTTAAATTGAAAAGTATATAGTCACTGGAGCAGCAACTTCATCAGGATATGAGACTAGATCACCATCAAGTCAATAATACACAAAATCTTGCATGCGGTTCTGAAAGATTCTTCTATTCCTTGATGATGTAACATCGTTACTATCAATAAATTCATTTTCTGTGCAGTCTCTGTCTTGTGCAATTATATTATCATCCTTTGAAGACAAGTGTTTATTCCTTGAATTTCCCAGTGTCATTGTTACTTGCACGTACAATGTCATTACAAGACCACTTCTTGCAATCCTCTAAAGAGACTGACTTTCTTGAACAGTCCACCAACTTTTGAGGATCTCGAAACTATGACTCCCTTTCAATACTCTCCTAGGTTCTTTAATCCTAATCCAATATCCTTGTCGAATCCTGCTTTCTGTCACATGTTTTTGCTTGTCACAGTATCTCTTGTATTCATCTTGTTTATTTTTTTACTTTCCATACAAGTTCTTGCATGTTTATATCCTTGTTTCTTTTTTTAGTCAGCCAGGCAGGTCTGAGTCTATTTGTAGCCAACCTTCCCCTCATCAAAGTGAAAGGTTCTGCCTCTGTTGTAGAATGTGGTGTAACTCTGTATGTACATAGTGCTTCCTTGAAAGTTTCCTTCCATGGTAACTTGTTGATGATTGTCAGTTGATTTATTCCTTTTATAAAACGGTTGATTCTTTCCACTAGTCCGTTGCTCATTGGATGATACATCGCTGTGGTCCTGTGTTGAATAGCACACTCCTTTAAGAAATTCTGCATCTCCAAGGATAAAAATTGAACTCCATTGTCCGATATTAATTCTTGTGGATCACCTTCTCTGTTGAAAATTTCTTCCAGAAACTTTATTACTTTCAGAGTCGTAACTGTGTCCTCCACTATTACACATTCTACCCATTTAGAGGTATAATCCATCAACACTATAAAATATATCTTGTGAGACTCAAGCATTTCATATGGACCAGTTATATCAATAACAAGTTTAGTCCATACAGACTTCGATATTTCCACAGGTTGTAACGGTGTGATGCGGGTTATTTTGCCTTTATCGCTTACAGCGCATGCTGTACATTCTTTAACCATGTCTTCTAACTCACTCCACATATTGGGCCACCAATAAGCCTCTCTCATCCTTCTTTTAGTAAGGCTTCTCCCCACATGACCTTCGTGGACAATCTCCATTATTCTCTCCCTTAGTTTTACCGGTGGAACTATGCGATTCCCACAGTAGATACATGTGCTGTCGCTGGAAATGTCATCCTTAATCCTTTTCCATGATTTGATGCCACCATCTACATTTATCCACCCATTCTCAGCTGCTTTTCTCAACTGACTTTGTTCTGTATCTTCCTCCAGAGTCTTGACCCACTCATCCTTTCAGAACCCTGGATGTATATGTGCTATAATACATTCCATGTCTTGATCTCCAGATAATTCATCATTATCTACATGATCACCTTTATCTGCATTACATGGTAAGTGAGAAAAAGTCAGCTACTACATTGGTCTTTCCAGGGGTGTATTTCACTTTAACATTATATTGCATGATGATCAAAGTCCACCTTCTTATGTGCGGCGATGTTAAATGGTGGTTCTTTGAATTTAAGACGTGAATGAGTGGTTTATGATCTGTTTTAAGATCTACTGGGATGCCCCAAGTAAGTCCTTTAAAATGGTCGAATAATTTCTCTCTGCTCCTCTTAACATTCTGGAGGCAAAAGCAATCGGAACAACAACCCCTCCTTGTACTTGCTCCAATACTCCCCCCAGACCAACATTACTGGCATCAACGGAAATCATAGTCTTGGCACTGTAATCAAACATTTTGAGAGTGGGTGCTTTATTGATTAACATCTTGATGTCATTAAATTCCTTCTTGCAAATCTCCGCCCATATAAATCTTGTTCCTTTGCACATCAAACTTCTCATCTTTGTTGTTTTGTCAGTATAATGATCTATGAATTTGTAATAGTACTCCGCTAAACCTAAAAAACTCCTCAGCTGGCCTTTGTTAATTGGGTCTGGAATTTTCAGCATTGTGTCCACTAAATCTTCTTTGGGTTTGATGCCATCGGAATTTATACAATGACCCAGATAAGTTACTTCTTTTTTTTTTTTATCTTACATTTTTCAATCTTAAGGGTGAGTCCTTTTTGTTGTATAACTTGTAACACACCCACCACTTTCACGTTGTGTTCCTCTTCCGACATGGCAGACACAAGTATGTCATCTTGGAAATAGTATACCCCTTGGAGTTCATTAAATAGATGCTGCATTAACCTCTGGAACACTGCTGCAGCTGATGCTAACCCAAATGGCATCCTTTTGTACCTGAAAGCTCTGAGTGGAGTAATGAAGGATGTAAGGTGTCTAGATTCCTCCTCCAGAACCACTTGATGATAAGAGGAGGACAAGTCTAAAGTTGTAAAAAACTTTGCAGGTTTCATTGTGGTGAGCATTTCTCCAATGTTGGGTAATGGGTGTCGATCAACCCAGATGCTATTGTTTAAGTCTCTCAAATCGACACACATTCTGATAGACCCATTAGGTTTTTGTACAATCACAATTGGTGACAACCATTCCGAGCTCTCTATCGGTTCTATTATATCTTGCTCACATAGTCTCGTTAATTCTCTTTGCAATGTCTCCCTAGTGCTAATCGGAATGTTTCTCACTTTGTGAACAATTGGTTTGGCACCTCTTTTGTGTACTACGCGATGCTTGAATCCTTTTAACATTCCAATATTATCATTGAAAACTTTTGAAAAACTCTTGGCTAAATTCTCTGAGGTGTTTTCAGAAATACTTAAAATGGGTACACTTTCACCTGGATGTATTCGGATTTTCAGTGTCGTTTTTTCCCACAATCCAACTATGGAAAATCCATTCTCAGCGACATATAGCCTGCAAAATGTTCTCTACCTTCAAAATCTAAATGTACCCATATGCAGCCTATAATGTTGATAGGTATTTTGCCGTAACCAGATGCTCTTACTTTTGTGAGTTGCAAATCCTCCATTTTCCCTTTCAAATCCTTGACAAAAGTTTCCACATCAGGCAGATGGGGAGCAGGTGCAAGTGGATCTAGGTCACCTGGCCTAAGCCCCACCCACCTGGTACCTTCCTGCCTGACGCTCTTTTTCACCACTTAGCAAGTCCTGCCCACCTGGTGCCTTCCTGTTTGCCGCTCGTTTTCCTTACTTAAGGAGCCCTCCAGCCTCTTTTCCTTTGCAGATGGGAAGCAGGTGCAAGTGGATCTAGGTCACCTGGCCTAAGCCCAGTCCACCTGGTGCCTTCCTGTTTGCTGCTCTTTTTCACCACTTAGCAAGCACCACCCACCTTCTTAGCCCTGCCTCCTCCTTCCTGCTCCTAACTATTAGATCAAGGGCGTCTCAGGCCCGGGCGTCCTAAGCGAAGGGCAGACGAAGAAAAGGGGAATTCCTGTTTGGACCTGTTCGGACCAGGAGGACCCAGGGCCCAACCCCCTGCTCAGACAGCAGGTAGGCATGCACCAACATGTGTTACTCCCTCTGGTCCCCCCGTGATGTTCCCTTGTGCCCCCCCATTCTCGCACACAGATGTTGCCTGTTTTGCTTGATTCTTCTACCCTGCTCCCCCCTCACCCCACTCAAGCCTACTTCTGAAGGAGTCTGTCCTGATACATTCTGGTTTCACCATCACCGTCTTGTGGACAATGCTGGATTTGACTTTTATGGACTTCATTCATTCATGGTGCGTCACCCTTTCTCAACTCTCATGCTGAACCTCTTTTTCATCTTGTACTCATGGTGGCCCTGAATCATGTTGTTCCCATCTTCATCTTGTATCCTGGCTTGCAACATTATGTGTTACTACTGACTTCTGCAATTGTATTCACTCTCCCCTCTTGCTTCTCCACTCTTTTGACTGCTAACTCTCTGTTCTCTCCTCCTTTTCCTTCTCCCTTTTCCTATCTCCTCCCCTTACTTTTTTCTATGCACTTACTCTATCACAATTGTCCCTGGACCTAGTATGATATCAACCTCGTCTGTCTCCTCCTCCCTCCCCTTACTGGTTTTTTCCTCCTCAACCCCCCTCCAGCACTATCTGAAATGTTG
The DNA here is from genome assembly GCF_040938575.1 of Ambystoma mexicanum. Taxonomy (NCBI): domain Eukaryota; kingdom Metazoa; phylum Chordata; class Amphibia; order Caudata; family Ambystomatidae; genus Ambystoma; species Ambystoma mexicanum. The sequence continues at coordinate 532,618,469 of NC_090923.1, forward strand.
TCATGCTTAATATGATAGTCGCTTGTTTTGTTCCTCCCCTACCTTTCTGCACCCCTCTCCCTCACCTCTTGTTTTTTTTCCATCTCTACCAGAAATGTCGTCAGGCCTAGTACGGTAGTCGCCTGTCTGTTTCCATTTCCTTCCCACTCTCCCCCTCCCTTCCTTATCTATGTTTTAGCTCTTGCACTATCTGAAATTTCGTCAGGCCGAGTACGATAGTTAATTTCACATCCTTACTGTTCATGCCCTGTAAGAATGTCATTGTTTTTTCCCTTGTTCCCTCCCTTGCCTTGAAGTGCTTTGAAACACATTGTGTATAGGCGCTATATAAATAAACTATCATATATCATATATCATAACCATTGTGTATGGTGATCCAGTATCTACCGTTACCTGTAACGGTATTCCATTAATGCACATGGATACCCCTGGACCCACACTACCATCTGTCGGCGTGAAGGCTAAAATGTGTACCTCTTCTTCGAAACCATCTGTAATTGCTAATAGATTACTTGGACCTGGACCACCAACTTCTTGTAACGCTTTTATGCTTGATACATTGTTTCTCCCAAAACGACCAACAATTCTCTGTAAAGTGTTCATGGGTTGTGAATATGATTTGCCTCTTCCTCTGGTATTGTGGCACACTTTACTAAAATGTCCAACTTGGCCACACTTGTAACATTCTACGTAATTGGCAGGGCAATCTTTTTCTACATTTGCGTGCCTATACCATCCACATTTGTAACATCTGCCTTGTGACCTGTTCATTGTCCCTCTGTTCTTCCTGGAAATCATGCCAAATTCATTTGAATCCTGCACGGACTTCACTTCACAAAATTCTGACTTGTTTTGTACCTCTTTCATACATTTCTCTCCTAACTCTATTGATCTTGCTATCTCAATGGCTTGTTCCAACGTGGGATCTTTCGCTTGCCACAAACGCTGCTGAATGCGAGGATCTGCCACATGTAAAACAAATTGATCCCTTATATATTCATTTGCCACACCTGTGAAATTGCACGTTGATATGAGGCCACGTAATGCAGCTATGTAACTGTCGACTCTCTCTCCTTTGTTTTGTTTCCTCGAAAAAAACCTGTAACGCTCCAAAACAATATTAGTTTTATTTCCAAAATGTCTTGATAATTTTGTCATTGCTGTTTCATATTTCCTCATGGTGCTGAAAGAAGAATCACCCGAACTGTCCTCTTAATCCACCAATTCAGGCAATGTCCTAAAAATCCTCAAAGCTTCTGCACATACACAGTTCAATAATGTAGCTTCTCTAATGTCATCATTAAGCTTTGCCCCTCCAATGGCTCACAGGTACACTTGAAAACTATCTTGCCATTGCTCCCAGGAACATATTGGGCTGCCAGGATGTGCCAGGAATTGCAGAGGAGCTGAAATATTTTGCATTGTGTAGTTTTATTGATTATCTTTCACAGAAAAGAAATTGTTTTTTATTGTAAACTAAAAGTGACTGTGCTCAATAAGTGCTAAAGCAAAATTATATTTATATTTTGCATTTATAAATGCAACTTCGTGAGATGCACATTAGCCAAGTATAATGTCTTTCTCGCAGATGACTTGTTTCTCTGTTTAACACTGTATATATACTGTCTTTTTTTCTTTTTTGCTTGAACGTTGGTAAGTTAGTAGTTACTTTTGCAATATCACTTCATATGCACAACTTGATGGATTATACCAACAGGGATAGTGTCTCTCTTAAAAAGTGCTTTGTTCGTTTGCTTAGGCGTTTGCTTGGCGATTAAACTGCTCGATGCATCGCTAATATCCAAATGAGTATCGTCGTATAAGTTCCGTATCATATCGTAAACAGCGTTGTAGGGTTATCATGACAACATAACTTTTTAACCTTAAAATGGCGGCACATATTTTTTGTATTTATGGTGCCTTACTCTAATATTTGTTGCTGTTGGCCCTTCGCTCGCGCACATTTATAAGATGTGTCGTGGAGTTTAACGAAGGTGTTTATCCATTTCCCGATCCTTAATCTTGACTATGAGCGTTACCTTGTGTTACTCATTTTTCTCTTTTAAATCGTATACTTGATGTGCACACGAAAACTTCTTCTGCAGACACAGATGCTTATTTTCCCCCACCGCGGCCAGGGACTCCCTCAGGGCGTAATTCCTCGTTGTCAATTGTAATGTTTACATATTATGAAAACTCAGTAACTTAATTATGCTGATAACTTGGTTTATTTAAAGTAAAATAGGGAGCCCCCGGTTGGAGCAACTTCTTATCTCCGCAGTGCAACATGTATGATTCTAAAACGCATTCCGTTCCAGAATCAAACACGGGCACACGGGCATAAAGCATAACATAAACTCTAAAATTGATACTCGCTCAATAATCTTTTTCGCACCATGCTAGCGTCCCGAGCACTGTCCACATATTAAGAGGAATTGCCCAGCCCAAATCGGAATGGAAGGTCTGGAATCCTCTTTTAAAAGACCCTGTATTTCACAAAGACATAGCTACCTCAATGAGAATGAGAATGGAGAAGGAAATGTCAACGGAGACACTATGGCAAACAAAGAAGGCAGTAATTATGGGAAATACAGCAGCATATCGTAAGACAAAAAAGGAAATAATAAAACAATTGGAGACACAAGTCGGTAGAAAAGCGTCACTGTGACCTACACAATCTCTATATATCGCAGGCCTACCTTCCTGGAATTCCTGCGGCAGATTGGGATCGATTATATTCACCAATCACAAAATATGAAGTAGAGCAATTTATTAATTCCATGCCAACACAAAAGCTCCTGGCTTAGACGGACCCACAGCTCTTAGGAAATCCCAGCGTTCATACTGGAAAATATGGAAATTACACCATCCTCGCTACCTTCAACAGAAACCAACATTGCGGCTATTTGGTTCCGTTTTTCCTAATGCTCCGGGCAGGTCTAGCTTATTCCAAAATGGCGACCTCCTCAAGCCAAACGCTATATCAGTCTTGTTGAGACCCAGGTAGGTGCGTCGCTACATCCTGTGCAGCTTCATAGCAGCTTACGCTCCTGCCTTTTCAATCCTTTCCGCCTTTCTGACTACGGTTTTCCTTTTTCCTAACTCTTCGTTATATCCACCTTTTCCTTTCCCTTCCCGCGGCTGTACTTCCTTGCCGTATCCTCCTCTCTCCTACCTATTTATGCTTCGGCATCGCTGTGCCCCCTTGCTCCTCCTCACAGGAATACTTGCAGCCCGGCGAGCCTCCGGTTGCTCCTTACGGGCTTCGTTCCGGCCTCCTGTGTGACTTCCGTGCTCCATTACACCTTGCTCCGGGTGCCGTCCTGCCCCGTAGAGCGTCCTGTTTACTTTTCCTTGCCCCCGGATTCCATCAAGAAGACTCAAGAAGATTGTCCTGTTCCTGACCTTCCTTCAAGAGACTCGGCTACACAGAGCTGTGTTTCCTGACTACTTCAGCTGGACAATTCGGCCAACAGTGCAAAGGACTTTGTACTAGGGACATCACCAGACCTGCACGTCTTTTGGAATCCAAGCACATCGGGTTTTATTCCCCAGAGGGTTTCCCGAGGGTGTCGCCCAGAAGGCGCTTAAAGCCAATTTTTCTGGTCTCTTCAGCGCCTTCTGGGAGGCAAACCACAACTTCAATACTACAGAAACGAACTCAGAAGCCAAGGGAAAAAGGGACCAGTTCTGTGAGTACTATCTTTGTTTGTATTGAGAGTCTAAGAGATAGCGACGCCATGGATCAACAAGTCCAGCAACTGATAACCGCGGTCCAGTCTCTCAATACCGAAGGTTGCCTGTCAAACTGTTTATCCAAGGGTGCCATCGGCTTATTCACCCCCCCCCCCATCAGGAAAAATGCGAAACACAACCACAATCTGTTTCCAATCTCAATCTTTTACCAGAATGTTATCAGAAATATCAGAAAGTCTTCTCTAACGAAGAATTCAAAGAACTCCCACCACACCGCAGTGACGACTGTGCAATAGATCTCCTACCCACACTCAGGTACCTTTTGGAAGAATGTATACGCTCTCAGGACCAGAGAAAAAGGCCTTGAAGGAGTATCTACAAACCAATCTTCGTCATGGTCTGATTACGGATTCCAAAAGTCCTGCTGGGGCATCTTTATTTTTTATTCCCAAAAAAGATTGTAAGGAGTTACGACCTTGTATAGATTACAGGGGGCTAAATCAAGTAACTCGTAAGGATAAATACCCCTTACCGCTGATACAAGACATTCTGGAAGCAGTCAGAGGAGCATCCATCTTCACTAAATTGGACTTGCGAGGAGCATACCACTTTATCAGAATGAAACAAGATGATGAGTGGAAGACTGCATTCCGCTCACCCTTCGGACATTATTAATATAGGATGATGCCTTTCGGGTTAGCCAATGCCCCTTCGGTTTTTCAAAGATTTGTTGATCACCTCTTCTCTGATTTGCTCCTACACTCCCTTATCGTTTATTTAGATGACATTCTTATTTTTTCAAAAACCCAAACAGAACACGTGCAACACGTGTCTGAAGTCCTCAGGAGATTACAAAATAATCACTTGTATACCAAGCTCGAGAAATGTTCTTTCCATCAGTCCACTATACCTTATCTAGGATACATCCTTTCTGTTGATGGAGCAGCCATGGACCCAAGAAAAGTTGAAGCCATATTGCTATGGAAGAGACCTCGGAGCAGTAAGGATATCCAGAGGTTTCTCAGGTTTTCCAATTTTTACAGGACATTTATTACAAGATTTTCTCTGATCATCAAACCCCTGACTTCCCTTATCAAAAAGGGGATTCGGTTCCATTGGACCGATGAAGCTCAACAAGCCTTTGAATTCCTAAAAAACACCTTTCATCTGCTCCCATATTGAGACTTCCCGATCAGTCCCAACCTTTCATTTTGGAAACGGATGCCTCGTCTTCGGCCATTGTGGAGTACTCAAACAGAAGTCTCCCAAAGGCCTAGAACATCCTGTTGCATACATGTCCAAAACTCTTACACCCTCTGAGTGTAACTACACAGTGTTGGAAAAGGAACTCTTGGCGTTCAAAAGGTCATGTCAAGAATGGAGACACCTTCTTCTAGGGGCAAAACATCCTATTTTGATCAGGACAGACCACCGGAATCTGAGAGCTTTACAGAATTTTGAATGCCAGAACAGTCGGCAAGCCCGTTGGGCATATTTCTTCTCCTCTTACGATATGATTGTTACGTACATTCCTGGAACAAGCAACCATATAGCTGATGCCTTGTCTCGCAGTTCCGGCGAAATAGACATTCCAGCCAAAACAGAGAGGATGTTTCCCCAAACGCCATTTATTTATTTTGTGGCATCCTTGTTACATGAAGTCCGAAAACAAAGCAAAGACGTTTCTCCGCAAGATGTGGAACGAAGGCTTATACTACTTCCATGAGCAGTTGTTCATCCCAAATCATGACCTCAGAATGAAAATCCTACATCTTTGTCATGATCACAAGACGGCTGGACACAGAGGCATTTCTACCACACAAGAACTAATCGCCCGTTATTTCTGGTGGCCTGAAGTACGGAAGGATGTTAAAGAATATGTTGCCTCATGCATAACTTGTCTTCAATCCAAAAACCCCAGGAGACTACCCATGGGAAAACTCGTCCAACCAATGCTACCTACTCAACCTTGGGAAAGGATTTCAACGGATTTTATAGTTGAGCTCCCTCCTTCCTCCCAATACACCACCATCATGGTAACCATTGATTCTTTGACCAAGTGAGCCCATTTCATACCTATGGCTAAAGTACCTTCTGTGGCTCAAATGGCTCAATACTTCCTACATACCATCTTCCGTCTACACGGACTACCAAAAAGTATTTTGTCCGACAGAGGACCACAATATATATCCGCTTTCTGGAAATATTTATGCCAGTCTTTGGGAATACAACGCAGTCTAACTTCTGGTTACCATCCCCAATCAAACGGCCAGACTGAAAGGCTTAATCAGTCATTGGAACAATACCTCCGATGTTTCATATCAGCCTCACAAGATAACTGGAGTACCCTAGTGCCTTACGCGGAATTTGCGTATAACAACGCCCATCATTCCACATTACAAATGTCCCCTTTTTTCTGCTCCTACGGATTTCATCCCTCTGTTTTCCCGACCACAGTGCCATCATCTACCAAGATCCCTTCTGTCGATGCCCTGGTTGCTGACATACAAACTGCACACTCAACAGCCCTTTCGCCTCTTTCGGAGGCCAGAGCTAAAGCCAAACAGCAAGCAGACAAGAAACGATCGCAGGAATCCAGTTATCAAGCAGGCAACCTGGTTTGGTTAGCCTCAAAATTTCTTCCCAAACATTTGATACCTTCAAAACTTTCCCCTCGCTACTTTGGCCCATTTACCATTCTCAATAACATTGGTAAGGTGGCACATCGCATCCAACTGCCCCAAACCTGGAACAGAATTCATAACGTTTTTCATGTGTCTCAACTCAAGAGCCACATTCCCGACAGATTCCACAGAAAACAAAATACCCCTCCTCCACCAATACTCTCTCCTACTGGACCTGAATTTGAAGTCGCGGCCATCTGTGACTCCAGGTATCACCGAGGAACACTACAGTACCTTATCGATTGGAAGGGCTATGGACCTGCTGATCGGTCTTGGGAGCCGGCCTCTCAGGTACATGCTCCTGCATTGGTCCGGAGATTCCATCGCACTCATCCTTGGAAACCCGGACCATCGGCCCTGTGGGGGGGGCATACTGTTAGGAAATCCCAGCGTTCATACTGGAAAATATGGAAATTACACCATCCTCGCTACCTTCAACAGAAACCAAGATGGCGGCTATTTGGTTACGTTTTTCCTAATGCTCCGGGCAGGTCTAGCTTATTCCAAATTGGCGACCTCCTCAAGCCAAAATCTATATCAGTCTTGTTGAGACCCAGGTAGGTGCGTCGCTACTCGCTCCACATCCTGTGCAGCTTCATAGCAGCTTACGCTCCTGCCTTTTCAATCCTTTCCGCCTTTCTGACTACGGTCTTCCTTTTTCCTAACTCTTCGTTATATCTGTCATGATGCCTACCCCCGGAGCACCAGGCCAGGCCCAGCACCCCCGGGTGCAGGCATCATGCAGGCATCATGCCCCCAGGTAAAAGCCCAGCGGCCCTTTATAGGGGCTCTTTGGACTCTGTCCTGGCGCCGTTGGCGCCAGGCTCATGTTGAACATCAGTCCTGGCGCCATATGCGCCAGGCTCATAAAGGGAAGTGTTTGGTGCACTTACCTGAAGCAGACCATGCTGCACACTCACCTGATGCAGACCATGCTGCATGAAGAACCAAGCCAAATTAGGCTTAGGAGGGACTATTTTTCTGAAGGAACTATTTTGTTACTTGGTGGGGCTGTGGAAGAATACTCACCTGGAACTTCTTCCAAGACTATTTAAGCCACACCCGGACAGCCACACGTGCTTCGCGGTGTTCTGCATCCCAGCAGCTGAACGCTCACCGTGTCTGCTCCTGCACCTGGACTCCAGCCACTCCCGCCTCAAACCTGGAACACCTGTAAGGGAATAAGAGAAGAGAAAGGTGAAAACCAAGAACTATTTCAACCTTCTTACCTGCATCCGGAATCTTCACGCCAGCATTCCTGAAGGAAGACTTCCATTTAAAAGCACTGCGTTGCTCGCTGCAGCGCTGCGCTTCACTCACCTGTTCTCGAGACGCCGCCCGGCTCCATCGCGGCTCTCAGTGCCGGTCGCCACATCTCTGCACCGCACCTAAGGGAGAGAAGAAGAGACTAAAGGTGAGCCAGGGAACACAAGAGGAAAGCCGGATTTTCAGCCATATTACTTACCGGCTATTCTTGGTGAGCCATTCCACATCTCGGGTCGGCGCCAGATCTCTGGCAGGTACCGCACCCAGGCCCCTATGGGGAAAAGACAAAACACATTACTGGGGAATTATAAAGACATTTAGAGGGGTCGCCCTCATCACTGACTCACCTGATTTTACCCCGGCAATTCATCACCTTAGTTCTGCACCTGAAATAAAGGACAGAAAAAGACAACATAAAAGGAGGCTCACACTTGAACTTTTGCATCTTCCTACTTACGGCGTATCGCTCAGTAAAGTCAAGTGGATTTGCCAGCGCCATTCTGCGCATCACACTTGAAGAGGCCACAGCAACCCAGACCAGACAAGCGCCTCCGTGGGAGCCAGGTGAGCGTTACAGAACGCGAAGCAATCCTACAAATTCCCACCCAGGCGCTATGGAAACCTCCGAGACTGACCAGTTGGCCCAACTACTGGGGGAATTACGGGCCGAAGTACACGTCGCTCGTCAAGAGACTAATGCTCTCAGGAGGGAAGTGATTGTAACAAAGGAAAGAGCTGATGACCTGGCTAGACAGCTTTTGCAAGGTCAAGCTGGACAAACTCCTTTACCCGGTTCCGGAGGGAACCCCGCTCCTGTGCTTTCCAGTAACCCGGTGCAGATTAATCTACCTGGAAACATGCCGCTGGCCCCACCCGAACGCTTTGCTGGGGACCCCAAACGATTCGCCGTATTCATGAATCAGTGTCGTTTGCATTTCCTGTGCAGACCTGGGGCCTTCCCAAATGACCAGACCAAGGTAGCCTTTGTATTGTCATATCTCAGCGGCAGTGCTGCCGATTGGTCAGTTCCACTGGTAACTCAAGATGACCCGATTCTTCGTGATTTTCAAAGATTTCAAGCAAGCATGGAAAGGTTATTTGCTCGTCACTCCCAGGGGCAGGCTCTAGATGACGAACTTCTATCTCTGCGACAGGGCAATCAAGACCTCCTTTCTTACATTGTAACCTTTAATAGACTAATTGTGGAAACTGGGTGGCTAGAGGATAAAAGAATCACGTTATTTTATCGAGGTCTACGCGGAGAACTTAAAGATGTCCTGGCCCAAGTTGTAAATCCGCCCCAAGAGTGCTCCGAATATATAGAATTGGATCACAGACTGCAAAACAGAAAAGCAGATCGGTCCAAGTTTGAGACCCGGGTGTTAGTCAAGACCCATGCTAACCTCAAGGGGGCTGAAGCCTCAGAGCCAATGCAAATCAGAGGAGTTAAAGGACCTTTAACGCAAAAGGAACGTGAAAGAAGACGGCAGATGCACTTATGTCTTTATTGTGGATCCTCTGGACACTTTCTACGAGATTGCCAGGCAAGGCCGCCCAGGAAGGTGGTAGGAGCCGCTGGAAAAATCCATGAAACCTCTGTATCGGGAAACGACCCCGCCCGACAAGCGTAGGGGTCCGCTTGCCGAGCTTGAAAACGAACTCTCAGACCTCGCATTTCACTGTGCCAATGGTCCTCGTAGATCCGGAACAGCCTAAGCGGTTGCATGCAATAAAGGCATACATCGATAGTGGGGCTATAGGAAACTACGTGGATCATGAATTGGTCTCCAGGATTAACCTCCCCCTGCGTCCTAAAACCAGCAAAGATGGAACCGAAATTGCCTCGGGACCGGTAACACATTCCACAGCTGAGGTAACACTTGTAGGTCCGGACGGCCATCGGGAGGCAGTTGTGTTTGATGTAATCAAGGCTCCACAGTTTCAGGTTATACTCGGAATCCCTTGGTTAGAGACACATAATCCTCGAATTGATTGGCGAGCGAAGAGAATAACCTTTCCAGAGTGTGCACGAACCTGCTACCCAGAAAATCTGAAGGTCAGTCTAGCATCAGTAACCTCTGTCTCCATGCAACTACCTCCGGAATACCAAGACTTCCAGGACGTCTTCCAAAAGGAACAGGCACACACGTTACCTCCTCACAGATCGTACGATTGCCAAATCGATCTGGTGCCCGGTGCACAACCCCCTTGTAGCAGGATTTATGCCCTTACTGAGCCGGAGAATCTGCATTTGAGACAATATTTAGATCAATACCTAGCCAATGGTTTCATTCGCCCGTCAAAGTCTCCGGCATCCTCGGCTTTGTTCTTCGTGCCAAAAAAAGAAGGCGACCTTAGAACTTGTATCGATTACCGCGCATTGAACCAGATAACTGTTAAAAATCGTTACCCTCTGCCTTTGATCCCTGAACTCCTTGACCAGGTGAAGGACGCTTGCATATACACCAAGTTAGATCTCCGGGGGGCTTATCATCTGGTACGAGTTAAAGAAGGCGACGAATGGAAAACGGCCTTCCGTACAAAATATGGACTATTCGAATACCAGGTGATGCCTTTCGGGTTGTGCAACGCGCCTGCTGCCTTCCAATTCTTCATGAACGATGTCCTTTGGGAACTCATCGACGTCTGTGTTGTCGTGTATATCGATGACATTCTGGTGTACTCCTCTTCGGAATCTGATCACAGAAAACATGTCAGGGCCGTCCTTGAGAAATTGCGCCAGCACAAACTGTTTGCAAAGCTGGAAAAATGCGTTTTCCATACCACCGAGGTTGAATTTCTTGGATTCATCCTGACACCTAAAGGGGTCCGAATGGACTCACGGAAAGTGGATGCCATCCTCAAATGGCCATCACCTAGTTCGGTGAAAGGTGTCCAAAGCATGCTTGGTTTTGCCAATTTTTATCGCAGGTTTATCCCAGAATTTTCACGTGTGGTGCAACCCATCACTGCACTCTTGCGGAAGAATAAACGTTTTGAATGGACCGAGGAAGCTGAACAGGCCTTTCAGGAATTAAAAGCTAAATTTACGTCCGCACCTATTTTGAAACATCCGCGTCCTGATCTCCCATATATAGTCGAACCCAATGCATCCAGCTTAGCCATGGGAGCTGTCCTGTCTCAGAGAGACCCCGAAACCAACCAACTGCACCCTGTAGCATTTTGGTCCAGAAAGTTCTTGCCGCCGGAGATAAATTATGCAATCAAGTATAAGGAATTATTAGCCATTAAGTCCGCCTTTAAGGCCTGGCGGCATTATCTTCTTGGCGCTAGGCTTACCATCACCGTGATCACTGATCACCGAAATTTACAATATTTAAAAACTGCCAAGGCTCAGTCTTCACGACAGGTCCGATGGGCTTTATTCTTTGCTGAGTTTGATTTTGTAATCACCTACCGTGCTGGCTGTAAGAATGGCAAAGCGGACGCGCTATCTCGAATTGGAATGGGAGAAATGGACACAAACTCAGAACCTGTGCCGATAATTCCCGAACAAAGAATCTTGGGGATAACCACTTTACAAACCCTTGAAGACATTCAAGCACGGGTAAAACTATTCCTGGACTCTTCAGCCTTGCAGGATTGGATCAAAAGGGGGTCTTCCTTTTCAATCAACGATGGCTTACCTTACTTCCAAGGACGTTTATTTTTGCCAGAAAAGGAATTGCAAGAACTGGTTATTTCCCGTCATCACGATACTCTGATAGAAGGACATCCTGGCATTGCCAAAACAGAGGAAAAAATTAAACGACAATTCTGGTGGCCATCCTGGCGAAAGGATATTAAATCTTTTGTGATGTCCTGTGGAGTTTGCGCCCAAAACAAAGGTCAAAAAACAAAATCCGTCGGTCTTCTTCAACCCTTAGACATTCCACCAGCACCTTGGCACACCTTGTCACTAGATTTTATCACGGACCTGCCCTCTTGTAATGGATACAATACTATTCTGGTTGTGGTGGATTTATTTTCCAAGATGGCCCATTTTATTCCGTTGAAAGGATTACCTTCAGCTTTTGTTCTTGCCAAGGAATTCCTCGAAAATATCATCCGTCTGCATGGATTCCCGTCCATACTAATCTCCGATCGGGGAAGCCAGTTCATTTCTTGTTTTTGGAAAAAGTGTTGTCAACAGGCACAAATCGACGTAAGACTCTCAACCAGTCACCACCCACAGACCGATGGTCAGACGGAGAGAACGAACCAAACCCTTGAACAATATCTACGATGTATGTTGCACCAATCGGAGGGTAATTGGAAGGACATTTTATGGGTGGCTGAATATGCATACAATAAATCGATACACTCTGGAACTGGTCAGAGCCACTTTTATACACTATATGAACATCACCCTCGTACTTCAGACCTGGACTCACCTTTGAGCCTCGAAATGCCCGCAGTCGACCATTTGCATTCTACGATTACTCAAGCCTTCAAGGATGCTACTGCACACTTACAACATGCGAAAGAGAAATACAAAAAGAATGCGGATCTGCATCGCAAGGGGGCGCCTCCATACCAAATAGGGGATCAAGTATGGTTGGCTACCAAACACTTATCACTCAAGGGACCTCAGACTTTTAATCCAAGGTATTTAGGCCCTTACTCGATCAAAGCTATAATTAACCCAGTGGCAGTCAAACTAGATCTACCAGCGAACATGCGGATTCATCCCGTCTTTCATGTGTCGCTTTTGAAACCAGTGCAACCAGGAACCAGAGTAATAAAGCCACCAGAACCAATCCAGATAGATGGGGAGCCTGAATTCGAGGTGAAGAACATTTTGGACTCTAAGATCTCAAAATCAAAACTTTTCTATCTAATTGATTGGAAGGGGTACGGGCCTCAGGAAAGATCTTGCACCTCGGCTAGTAAAAAGGAATTTCCTGAACAAACCGAAACCTCCTGGGGAAAAGGCCTTGGGAGGGGCCTTGGGGGGGAGTGCTGTCATGATGCCTACCCCCGGAGCACCAGGCCAGGCCCAGCACCCCCGGGAGCAGGCATCACGCCCCCGGGTAAAAGCCCAGCGGCCCTTTATAGGGGCTCTTTGGACTCTGTCCTGGCGCCGTTGGCGCCAGGCTCATGTTGAACATCAGTCCTGGCGCAATAGGCGCCAGGCTCATAAAGGGAAGTGTTTGGTGCACTTACCTGATGCAGACCATGCTGCATGAAGAACCAAGCCAAATGAGGCTTAGGAGGGACTATTTTTCTGAAGGAACTATTTTGTTACTTGGGTGGGGCTATGGAAGAATACTCACCTGGAACTTCTTCCAAGGCTATTTAAGCCACACCCGGACAGCCACACGTGCTTCACGTTGTTCTACATCCCAGCAGCTGAACGCTCACCGTGTCTGCTCCTGCACCTGGACTCCAGCCACGCCCGCCTCGAACCTGGAACACCTGTAAGGGAATAAGAGAAGAGAAAGGTGAAAACCAAGAACTATTTCAACCTTCTTACCTGCATCCGGAATCTTCACGCCAGGATTCCTGAAGGAAGACTTCCATTTAAAAGCACTGCGTTGCTCGCTGCAGCGCCGCGCTTCACTCACTTGTTTTTGAGACGCCGCCCGGCTCCATCGCGGCTCTCAGTGCCGGTCGCCACATCTCTGCACCGCACCTAAGGGAGAGAAGAAGAGACAAAAGGTGAGCCAGGGAACACAAGAGGAAAGCCGGATTTTCAGCCATATTACTTACCAGCTATTCTTGGTGAGTCATTCCACATCTCGGGTCGGCACCACATCTCTGGCAGGTAGCGCACCCCGGCCCCTATTGGGAAAAGACAAAAGACATTACTGGGGAATTATAAAGACATTTAGAGGGGTCGCCCTCATCACTGACTCACCTGATTTTACCCCGGCAATTTGACCCCTCAACGCATCGCCTTAGTTCTGCACCTGAAATAAAGGACAGAAAAAGACAACATAAAAGGAGGCTCACACTTGAACTTTTGCATCTTCTTACTTACGGGGTATCGCTCAGTAAAGTCAAGTGGATTTGCCAGCGCCATTCTGAAAACCAGTGAAGTAACTGGACGAACGCGCGCCCCTGCATCAGAAGCAGGATGGAGAGTTCATCCTTCCAACCATAAGGTGAGCTTAAACCGGGGGTTTTGGAGGAAGTTAGAGGAGAACGAAGGGGGAAAGGGGGGAGCAAGCACATTATTCAGCAGACAGTTAATCCCCTTTCTCATCTGCAGAAGGATATTCCTACGGGCCAGACAAGCAAGATTTGGGGGTCCTGTTCAATCGGTGGTCCGAATTCTGCGCATCACGCTTGAAGAGGCCACAGCAACCCAGACCAGACCAGCGCCTCCGTGGGAGCCAGGTGAGCGTTACAATATCCACCTTTTCCTTTCCCTTCCCGCGGCTGTACTTCCTTGACGTATCCTCCTCTCTCCTACCTATTTGTGCTTCGGCATCGCTGTGCCCCCTTGCTCCTCCTCACAGGAATTCTTGCAGCCCGGCGAGCCTCCGGTTGCTCCTTACGGGCTTCGTTCCGGCCTCCTGTGTGACTTCCGTGCTCCATTACACCTTGCTCCGGGCGCCGTCCTGCCCCGTAGAGGGTCCTGTTTACTTTTCCTTGCCCCCGGATTCCATCAAGAAGACTCAAGAAGATTGTCCTGTTCCGGACCTTCCTTCACGAGACTCGGCTATACAGAGCTGTGTTTCCTGACTACTTCAGCTGGACAATTCGGCCAACAGTACAAAGCACTTTGTACTAGGGACATCACCAGACCTGCACGTCTTTTGGAATCCAAGCACATCGGGTTTTATTCCCCAGAGGGCTTCCCGAGGGTGTCGCCCACGAGGCGCTTAGAGCCCATTTTTCTGGTCTCTTCAGCGCCTTCTGGGAGGCATACCACAACTTCAATACTACAGAAACGAACTCAGAAGCCAAGGGAAAAGGCGACCAGTTCTGTGAGTACTATCTTTGTTTGTATTGAGAGTCTAAGAACAGCTTTGTTTTTTTTTTTATAAAAGATTTAATTCCCAACTAGTAGGGCCAATGCTATCCCTTTTTAACTCCATCCCAAACTCAGGCATGGTATATGGGGGAATCCCGAACCACCCTACTTCTAAAACCAGGTAAACAGTCCTCCATATGTGACTTTTATAGACCTATAAAGCTCCTTAATTTGAATGCTAACATATATTCGAAGATCTTGTCGTCCAGAATGATGTTGGTTCTCCCAACCCTCATCAGACTGGTTCCATCAGCAACCACAACACACAGAATAATATCTGCAGAATAATAAACGTATCTGAAGTCAGTAGGAGGAAGGGAACTCCCTTGACGCTTTTGCCCTCAGACACAAACAAGGCCTTCAAAGGGTTGACTTGGAACTATATAAAAGCAAACTTCCAAAACCTTTTGACAAAAATCCAGCTCAATGGTTTCCTCTCTCCGAAAATTCACATATCTCGAGGGAACCGGCGGGGGCTAACCCTTTACCTTCTGATCTTCACTCTGATAATTTCTGGCAGAATTGACGCAGACCCCAAAATACAGTGGATTCAAATTGATCTCAACGGCCACAAAGCAGTGCCCTATCAACTATGACAAACACAATTAAAACCCTTCCTGAGGTTCATAAAGAACATGGATGCTTCCAGATCACGTCTGGGTTCAAAATAAATTACACTAACTCGATGTGGCTAAACATCTCAGAAACCCAAACCAATATGGACTTTAAAAAAAAGAATGTTCAGTTCCGGAGTTCCACTGTAGAACTGGATTATTTGGGCATATAAATCGCTCCTTCTTATTGGGCGCTTTACCACGCTATACTCCTCCTGCTCCCCACTCCACAAAGATTTCAGGGTAGAACTGCCTAAATGGCCAAATCAGAAGATATCATTCTGACGTGGTTTCTACTTTTCCCATTAAAGCCTAAATCCAACCTATGCTGATGCTTCTTAACCAAATGTTGATGTTCACTTGGCAGGGACATAAACTAAAGATTAGCAACGCCATTTTGCTCACAAACTGATTGAATGGTGACCTTGCCTTCCCTGACCCACTCAGATATATAATGGCAGCACATCTAATACATGTAATGACCTGGAGCAACGTCAACACTCCGACCGGATGGATGGGCAGAATTAGAACTATCTGCCACTAAAAGTCTGCAGGACCTCCATCACATTGATGAAGCTCTAAGGAATACTTAGGGCAAACTCCTGCCCACCACTCGAACCTCAATTTTATTGGGATAAGGCCATTAGACTATGATGGGTGAAAAATTGACTAGGCCCACATTTTCCTGTAATAGGTAATCTGGGGTTTTCACTGGGTATTGTGGCCAATCAAAGGAACTAGGGTGGTGAGCCCACTATGCATTTGACCCCGAAGGGGACCGGCAGGGCAAGCAGGATCACACTGGGGTTGACCGCCCCCTTAGGGGACACGGAATCCTCAAGTAAGGGTTTTACACCACATCCATCTAGCATCAAATCCCAAGTGTTTGTTGGCTATATAGGAATTGAGCAGGGTAAAAATGTGCAAGGCCCTTTAAAAGTGGATGGTTTGGATTCTGACTTGCCAACATCCATACCTGAAGAGCGGCACAATGATTGCTCCCATCTTGTTCCAGGGAAGAACATAAAGGGCCCAGGACCCAGACACAAAGAGAGAAATCCAGCCCGAGGGCGAGAGAGGCAAGCTTGCGTACGAACACAGAGGAGGTAACGCCTCCCGTGCAGGAGCGGCCTAGAGGCAGAAGCACACAGTCAATGTGGTGGGCACAGGAACACAGAAGCCCGCAGGATACTGCAAAGTTAAGGAAGGTGGGGAATCCGAGGTGTTTGGAGCTGTCGAGAGGAAGAAAGATGAAGCCACCTCAGAAATGCCATTCCGGCATCCATCATGCCAGAGGCTGAAGTCCTGTCAGTCAAAACCGAAGCGAAAGGCCAGACCACGAAGAAGTCAAAGTTGCAGTTCCACGACGATCAGAGATGCTGCCTCCCCAGACAAGCAACGCTGCCGAGAACCAGGTAAGCAGCAAATGCAGAGGAACGAGAGGATGGCGGTGAGGCACCAAGATACCCCACAAGGGGGTTACAGTATTGAGAACTCAAGAACAGCTGAGAAGCACCTACCCAATGAAGAGCTGAGCACTAGGATACCCCACAAGAGGGTGAAACCAGGGGTAATCCCTGAAGGGGTGAGAAGCCCCCTATCCCATGAAGGCTGAGCATCAAGACATCCCACGAGGGGTTGAACCCAGGGGTAATCGCCAGACAGCTGAGGAGCTGGCTGCCCACGCTAGACTAAGAACCAAGAAACCCCATGAAAGGTTGAGAAAATCAATAATCTAAGCAGGGCTGAAGAGCCAATAAGCCCACACCGGGGTAACACACAAGATACGTTTCCAAGTAGGGGTGAAGAAGGCAGGTGGCCTTGATGTGCCGAATTACCAGAGACCTGTAGCAGAGGTCAAAGACATCCCCAGTTACGAGAGGATAGGCAAGGGTAGATCCACCAAGCCTATTGTATCAGAAAAGGAGCACACTTACAAAGTCCTTGGATAGATGTTAAACTTGAACTGTTTGAACATTTAGGTGGGGACTGTGACAAATCGAGGAAATTTGCCCTGTCTCCCCAAAGAGGAGTCACTTCCTGTGAGGCTCGGGAGGTGAGCCCGCTCCATAAAACCCTCCCTTGTGGTAGAGGCAAGCTGGACTGCACCCTGAGAGACTCCCCCTTTGTGGACAAAGACCCCTGTTCCCATGGAGAACTACCTAGAGACGCCCACTCTATGGCTTAAATGGCATGTTCCACAACATCAGAGACTTTTAAGTATCATGACTGGGACGAAGAAACTCTGAGTAGAGACCAAAATCTAACTGGAAAAGTACCTTTAAATCCTAATATTTCATAGCCTGAGACGGGGAAGTTAAATAATGGACACTTTACATGCCAAGCCGAAGATAGAGGCAGAGTTGAGGCAAGCCGACTAAGCTGCGAGTTTGAAACTCACCTGGAGAGGGAGAAAGAAACACTGAGAAGAGGCAGCAAAAGAGAAGACGGGACCCCAGAGCCACGGCATTAGCCCAAGAAGGGAAACCTTGAGAGAAGCACTGGGATGCCTGAGACCCACAGTTCACCTGACACAAGAAAGCTGACGAGGGTGAGCCAGGAGAGCGAGGCAATGATGCCGTAGACGAAGCGTCAGCTGAGCCCGAGATGTCTGTGGTTCTTCTGGGACAATGGAAATCCTGTGGCGGAGAGTCGGTCCCTACAACGTCGCTTATACCACTTTGCAAGCAAGGATACATGGTGTCCACTTACTAGATGACGCACTAGGGTAACGAAGAGGAGAAGAGAATCTGCAAGAGAAGTATGATGCCGAAGGGCATATTCCAACAGCTGGAGATCTGAAAAGAGGTTCAGAAGGAACGAGGTTCCCAGTAACGGGGAGAACGGGTATAACGGGCTGCCAAGAACGAACCAGAATATTAAACAAATAACTTGTCTCAGTACAAGCTATACAATAAATTTCCCCCTTGAGGAAAGGAACTTTTACTATGGAGTTATAAGAGACAAGAATATTAAAAGAGAAAAGAATAATACCACAAGAAAGGATTCACAAATAATACCCTGGGAAAGGGGAAGAGTCACTATTTATAGAAGACAGAGAATATGAAATGGGGACATTGGAGTGAATCCAAGTTGAAAGAAATCAGACAAGTCAAGATAAATAAGAGGCAAATGTTATTTGACATAAAGAGACCAAAAGAGATTCCTGAAGAGGAGGGAAAACTACAAACGATAATTGAAGAGCTACAAAGACTGATGCAAGATATCTCAATAGACAATTGAAAGATTTAAAGACTTCAATTCCGAACGGGGCGAAAACGAATGAGCAACATTGTCTCACCATGAAATGAACACACAGCAGAGAAAGTGAACACACAGCTGAGAAAATGAACACACAACGGAGAAAGACTGGAGGGTATGCCGGACCAGAGTGGATTGCGGGGAGGAGGAGAGCAGTCCAAATGGGAAGGAAACCTAGGTGTACCCTTCCCTATAGGGGGTGAAATGGGAAGCGGGGGAAAGAGATGGGTCTGATCTGGTTGGACCACTGATGGAGAGCCTCTGTTAATGAGTGTTGTGTCTTGACTGTCGTGTAGTCAGAAGAGTCCTCTGTCCACAAGTGCCACACATTGAGAATCTAAATCACTCTCTGTACAACCTTTGAGGCCACAGGTGGGAGATGATCTTCCGGAACCGTGGACCTCTGGGAACCCCGAACCACTGTAAAGAAAGCACCGGTTAAGTAACAAGCCTAAGACAACAATAACAAACCAGACAACAAGGAAGTGGAACGGTTTTACCAATAAGTGGCCGTGGAGTGTCTGCTGCACCTATAGAGGAGGTTCTGGGACCCAGCAAGGCTGTTTTTTTTTTGCAGGGCAGTAGATGTCACTGAGCTGCGTGTGCCAGGCCCACCTGCTGTCAGAATTCGGACAAAGAAGCTTAGCAGAACGTAGTACCAAAGGATTAATGAAGTAGAATGTCCAGAAGGCAGTCCGTTAATCGTAACAAGGAATCCAATGACGCAAGAACCAGAAGCCAGGGGAAATCCAATAGCAGTCCGTAGAGTAATCCGAGGCCAGTGTCCAAGTAATCCGAAGGAATAAGTCTAGCGCCGAACAGGTGTCCAAATAAACAGCTGTGAAGCACCGAAGTGTTGCGATGTGGCTGTTTAAATACCGGCGCTGCCTATTACCTTCCGGTCACATGAGTCGTAACCGCATCACGTGAGCGTAACTTAGAAACACGTGAGCGGGAGATGCTGGTCATGTGACGCGGAAGAAGCCGGTCTCGCAATCGCCAAGGAACACTTCAATGGAACGGGCGTCTCCGCGAGTAAGCAGCACGTTGAACCATGCGCGGTGGCACATGGGAACTCGGGGAAAGCCCAAGTGAGTCCCGGAACCGGGCAAGAGGACGGGATGGGGTGGAGGTGTGAGAACGGGCAGGGGGAACACTAGGTACACTGAGGGGTGAGAGTGAGTGTGTGACAATGAGCCAACGGGGTGGAGAGACGGGGCGCCCAGATCAGAGCTGATGGACTTCCGGACACGGGGAACACATCCCAACCTCGAGGAACCTGTGGGGGTGATAATTGCTGCACACCCAAAATATGTTGGAGGGGAAGATAAAGCCCTTTGAGGACCCACTATTCTGCACACATCATGGGGGGGAGCAAGTGTATTGCATCGCAATACACAGCAGCGGAAGGGATGCGTACAACAGTCAATCAAAACAGATGGTGTAGGGTAAGGCATCGCCACTAACCATCCTTACTATAAAAAACTCTTCTGCATAAAACTCTCAAACTCCTAACTAAATGCAACCATACCACTAAAGCACAACAAATCACACACACTTCATTATACCACAACAAAACAAACCACACATAGCCCCGCACAACAGTACTGTCTTCCGTACAAACCTTATCTAACCTTTCATCTGTCTCTACCACTAATACAAAACAATATACTTTTAGCCCCCACTGAAATTTCTTCTCGGTTTTCTCAGGCAATAGGACTGCTGAGTAATTAAAAAACTGTTCTTTTAGTCTTGCTTGCTTTCTAGTAGAGTTTGCTCTGGGTACTGTGGAGGGTCAGAAAAAGGATGTGGACACTCCGAGGACATGGTTCAAGATATTTGTATTAAATTAAGATTAAGAAATTAAGAAATTAAGATAAGGCCTTGCTACCCCTGTCTCTATGGGTGGTCCCTGCCTATATTTCGAACTAAGGTGCTCGACCGTCAGCCCTGAATGTCCAAAAGTAAAAAATCGGCTGTGCAAAAACGACTCCATCTGACCCTACCACTATATAAAATAGCGTATAGGTGGAGAATGACTCCCTTCTCCTGAGTGTACTTCTATTACCAGTCTGTAAGAATCTTGTTATGTTATGTTATGTAACAATGTTATGTTATGTTATGTTATGTTATGTTATGTAACAATGTTATGTTACAGGTTTTTATACTGCGCACTGTTTCCACTTGCGTGGTTCCTTGGCACTTTGGCAGCTCTGTAAAGCAAAAGGGTGGGGGGGAGGGGGTAAATTAGCAGGAAAAAGGAGCAAGAGAGCTGTGATTTGCTGTTGGCGCTTCAGTTCGGTTGACACCGTTCGCTGAGCTCAGGCGTGTTTTACAGTTGGTAGCCGTCTTCTTTTTTTCACTAACGCAAGCTGACGAGCACTAGTATGTTAGTTTCTTTGTAGTGTAGGGTAACCATCATCATAGCAATAGGGACAGCAGAGGCATTCTTTCCTTTAATAATACTGACATTCTGAAAACATGTTGTCAATGTCTGACTTACCACAGTATGTAAAAAAATCATTGCAGAGAATGGACGGATGATGTCCTATTGGAATGTGTGCAGATTGTATGTCTATCTGAAAGAGAGTAATTCTGCTATACTCAGGTGAGACATAGGAACTCAAACCCAAAGGCCCGGGTGGCCAGTACACGTATGCCAATGGCTCTCGACCTGACAATAAAAGATACACAGTAAATGGGTGAGGTCCCAAATCCCTATCGTTTACTGGACAGAAGTGAACCCTCCTGCAAATATCACTGGCAGATCCTGGGTGAATATATGGAAAAGGGATAATTGATCCTGCCACTGCATTGCTAATAAAGAATTGTGTGTTGTGGCTCAGAACTGGAGGTGAACTTCCAGCGATGGCTACTAGGTGGAACTGCGGAATGTGCGACCTAGCTCAAATGGACTAGACTAATTTCAAACTGCAGGTGAAAGGTTTTTTTCAAACTTTTTTAAACCCACCATAACTTTCTTGGTTTTTGAAAACATGGACTAACCAGAAATACAGGGGGGACAGATGCTCATCAACAGCTTTGTGGGTTGTGCCCGAGCAATACTTTTTAACACAAAAAAGGGGGTGTGCGAGGGGGCAGGCAAACCCTAGAAATTTCTGTTTTGTTATGTCTCTCTGTGTTTGGATAGGCCCTTTGTTCAAGCATATACCAATTCAAGGACAATTATTGGTTATTGGGTCCTGCTCGCCTGTGTATTGATGGAGTCCGTCTATCTTTTTTTTTTAGACATTTTATAACACACCACGGTTGTTGAGTCAAACCAGTACTCTCAACCCAATGTTACAATTGAAAACATGGCCCAATGCTCCAACCAGAAAGCTGCCAGGACTGTACTACACTGATGATCCCTAATAAGGGTGAAACCAGGTATGTATCTGTCCTGACAGCCTTGCAAAATGTCTGTCTTGGGTTGATTAAGCTATGTACAAAGTAGCACTGCCCTCAAAGAAAATTTCCTGGAGAAAAGGTTTGCATTTGGGCTAATTTGCACACCCACAATGCCTTGCTGTTGTGACTCAGAACTGGAGATGAACTTCCAGCGATGGCTACTAGGTGCTGTTATGGAATGTGTGACTTGGCTCAAATGGACTATCCTACTTTAACATTTTACATAGATAATATATGTATCGTTCACTTCTGCATAAAATCCAAGCATCAATATCACCCCTATGTTGGTGCGGGCGTGGAGCACAAGGGAGTATTATCTACAGGTGGGGGTCCTGTCAAAGGACCAAAGTGTTTTGGAAGAAAATCCTCTCACATATGAGACATATCACATGAGTGGACCTACCGTTCGACCCCCGGGTGGTGATCCTGGGTGATAAGGTGGAGGGTTTATACCCATTGGGGGTTCCCAATCCTCCCTGATAACACATCATCTGATACCAGCAAGAATAACAGTGACAAATTGTTGGAAACATCTGGAGGGCCCCATCTTTCATTTGGGGTGGTAGAACACATGGGAAATAGGGGTAGCTGAGAAAATCACAGCCACTGTGCAAGGACAGCTGCATCGGTTTATCTGGAATGGGCCCTTTAACATAATTATTGCACTAACATTCCTCAGCAGGTCATTAAACCATCATTATTGAAATACTAAAGTACTGAAATTACTGAAATAATTTGATTAGATAAGCCCACAACATGTAATGACTTGATTTAAGTAACTGCCGGAAATTCCCAAGATATACCCTGAACTAATATGAGGGCCCATCATATTAGCAAAAATCTGTGCCCAAAATTGTGAATGCACTGTGCTGTACAAAATGAATATGTGAACCCACATGCTGTTACGCATTTGCTCGTTACATTATTGCATTTGATTACCTGTACCATAAAATAATAACCCTCACACCACTGCAGGTGTCTTTGCAACAGATCTCTCCGCCATCTGCTCTCCAACGGATGCTGTCATGGTCCACCAACTCCACTCCCAACCACAGCCGAACACCTTTCATCCATCTTCTGTCTGGCTGGTGTTTTATAGCCTAGCCTATCCTGCACTACCATACCCACCCTTCCCCCGTTCCCATTACTCTCCTTTGTCGCCTGCTCTACAGGGACAATATATCCCTGTTCTTTCTGGGTTAGGGTCACAAGTTTCAAAATCCCTGGTAAACTTGGAGCAATTTCCGGTCTCCAGTATGTTCTCAGTTGTCACGACGTGATTTCCCCGAATCAGGTAAGATAGTCTTTGTCATCACGCTGTTCTTTTGTTTGGCGGCAATGGGCTGGGGTCCCAAAATGATGTGTGGAAAATTGGTGGACGTGAGTGCCTAATTCTGAAAAGGAGACGCAAGAGACATAGGCAGGACAGAGGCTGACAGGCATTGCAGGTGGGACAGTGGAATCACTAGTTTCATAAGGCAGGCACTCCGGGGAATCAGGGACTGGGTCCCCCTCAAATACCCACCCCACCTTTGGGGTAGGTTTGGCGCTGGCAATGTCCTGGTATGCCGCCTGCCCCAGGTTAAGAAGGGTCCCTGTTCTCCTCTGTCAGCGTCATAACCCTGACCAGGTCAAACTTTATGCGCATAAATAGAAACACGCAAAGAATCTCTCATGCTTTTTCTAGCATTTATGTGTATGCAGTCTCTTGTAGAGATATTTGAATATAGTCAAACTCTAGGAATCCTTCAACCAATCAGCATCTATAGCCAATTAAAATATGGCACAGTATTAAAATGATACTCTTAGTAGTGCTGTCAGGGTGGGTGAGCCAGATAGAAAGGGGTAAAAAAAACAATATTGAAAGTTTCTAGCTTCAAAGAGTAGTTAGTTACCTAAAAACAATTTAAAGCGATGGATTGAAATGTGTAGGTTAAACATTTAACCTACCTGCTGGATTCCTCCTGGATATGTGGGTCCACTTATCCTGGAAGGAGAACTGCAATTTGAAGCAGAGGCTTTTATAAAAACTTTGCCGAGCTCTAGGGTACCCTTAGCTCAGTGCTTACCCGCACCCTATAGAATAGTTGAGAGCAAATGTATCAAATTCTTCATAATCTCTAGTGTTGATGCATGATCATTCTAGGGAGGATAGCGCAGCAGCAACGTGCTCGCTTGGCAACAAGACGACACAGAGCAACACAGGTTGGATCCCTGGGTCTGCAATTAGAATCCTCTGGGTATTAAGTGCATTATAAATAACCTATCACATCATATCAAAGAAAAATATGTTGAAAATGGTGTAAAACAAAGTGGAATTCACCCCCTAAAAAAGAACCAAGCTGAAAATTAAAATGTGGAAAATTGGCAAAGTGCCCATTTTAGGCCCACCAGCTTCTTCTAACCAAAGCCAGTCAGGAGTAGTATTCACATGTGTCCTTCAGGTCTGCCTCCCATATCTGCCACCTTACTTGAAGTCTCCTAAAAAGGAAACTGAGGCGCTCTGTGCGGGAGCTTGCTATTATAAGTGACAGTCAGGCCTGTCGATGCCACATGACAACAGAAGACAATCATGTTTTTGTATTTTTTGTAGGGGAGGAAGTAGAAGAGGCTTCGGAGAAAGTAGAAGAGGTTTCTGTCTCGGTTTTCTTGAGCATGGTTTCAACATGACCAGACCCACAATTGCACTCTGGCAGCGTGAAAAGCGTAAAGCTCTGGCCACTGCTCGCCAAAGGCAGCATTCATGTCCTTAAATATTTTGCACAAAATCACAACCCTTGGTTGTTTTGAGACTGCTGTGATGGTGACTTACACATAATAAACCTCTGTTGTTAACATGAAGCAGAAACAAACGACGACCATTGTGTACATTTCTTTTAGGGAGTTGTGAACATGGCAGATTCGCATTTCTGATAAACACCCCATGTGAATATTGATATTAAAAAGGATTTCCAGTTATATAAGCTGTTTGGAGGCACATTCACTTCTGTTTCACAATCATTCTCTACACTTTGCCTGGCTGGCTAAGGGCCGCTCAGCGCTCATCTGTTGGCGACCTTGTGTTCAGTTGTGTTGGCTTGTGTCAGTCCTTTGAGCTGGCCTTGCTGTGGTATAAAGCACTGTACATGGCGTACCATACCTCATGGTAACAGTCAAAGTACAGTAACATGACATGAGAGTAGTGTGGCACTTTATTTAGAAGTACAGACATCTGGCCCTACTTACCCTGTTTGGCAACATGTGCTCATTTCAGATAGTCCAGGGAACACATCATGCATACAGGGCTCAGGCTATATTTTCGCACTATTAAAGGAGAAGTATTACTATACTTTGATAGCCTACTTCCTGTCTAACTACAAACTAAAATAAAGTCTAGCACAATGTGACATACAATAAACTATTAATAGTATCCTTTTTATATATTTAAAAAAACAAAATGTGTTGCATTTTTAAAGTGCTCACACAGCCGGGGGGCATGAGGCACTGTTACAGGAATATGTCTTAGTTGCATATTTATAACGCGCTTAATACCCAGAGGGTTCTAGGCGCGGACCCAGGGATCAAGCCTGTGTTGCTTCGTGTCGTCTTGTTTCCAAGGCGAGCACCTTGCCGCTGAGCTATCCTCCTGGGACAGCTATACTCCTGGGACAAATATCAAAGTGCCAGGCCTTTTTGATTTTAAGTGTACTGGTTTGACCCCTTCCCTTACCTACCCATACCAGCAACATGTATCTTTATACACAGTGTATTATTGACTGTTCCACTCTTGGCCGAGCTTGGCAGTCACAGAATTAACAAACTGGAGTTTGACCCGGTGTACAGAGAACAGAGATGTCCAGGCAAATAAACGAACACACTTTTGGTATTACCCAAACACACAGCTACGTCCCTCAAACATCCAGCTCTAGACTGTATTCGAATTTATAATCTTCCAAATCTGCCTTGGAAGCACAGCTCATTATCACAACACTTTAGGTCATATCTGCCTCCTTCCTTTTGCAGAACTATGGTCCTCGTAACAGGAATGGCACACACCCATGCTATCACAAAACATTCTTCTCCTGTTGCCTCTTTCCTTCTCTGTGTTTCTGGCATCTTCTTCCTGCTTTCCCATCCTTTTATCTTCCCCTCATTCATTTTCTTTCTTCCAGCAGATTAAGGGCTGGATATCCTTAGCGTGGGGAGGGGGGAGACGTCCACCACTCCAGGGACAACAAGTTCAGGCTCTCCAATATTACTACGGTGGTGATTTGGCACAGTATGAAAGCATAATAACGTACCATAATGTTAAACTTGGTGTGGTTACAGTTGATCAAGAAGACAAGCATAAAGTAGGGTGTGTTTACATTTAGGTTATTAAATGTAACAATGATTGCTTACTTTTGGTCACAACAGTAATTATAAAGAATGACTTTTGAAAAGAATAGCTGCTTGCTTCCTCTTACCAAATCCTTCATGGGTAACATCCAGTTTTGGGATGCAGGTCTATCTCCTAGGTCTGCTGTTCCACATGGTGTCTGCTCACCAGGACATTCAGAAACGCTGTGTATAAACCCTGCTCTGGAGCTTGATTTTAAAAGCCAGACTCGGGTCATGTCACATGACACGTGAAAGCCAATCCTGGTCTTGTTTTTTTAAAATAATGTTAAACATGGCGTGTTTACATTTAGTCAAGAAGACAAGCATGAGTATGGTGCATTTACATTTAGTCGAGTCAGTAAGTTAAACGATGATTGATTACATGTAGGCCCTGATTCACAGAAGCGTTTTATAAGGGCACAATCCCATAGTAAAATGTTCTGTGAATCAGGCCCTATGTGACGGATGAAAGTGTAAACAGTGCCTAAGTGAAAAGTAACAGTCTTGCCTTTTAGCATGACCAAATGTTCAAATATAGAACGGGAAGCCATTAAAGTCGTTTAGCTTATGGAGAAAAAAAACTACCTCTGCTCTTTCGTGTAATGCTAAGTCAAATACACATGCAGCCACGGAGCACGTTTTTACACTTCTCCTGTTTATGCAATTACCTTTTTGATATTTTCTGAAGGCTCCATTAGCACAGATCAGGACACTGATTCTTTCATCTAACAGTGCATGTTTAGACAAACAGTAGACCAGTAAAGAAAAACTCTGCCTTAAAACCGCACAGTGCACTGGGCCTGGCTTCAGGCCTGCAGCAAGGAATAATATTAACACATCGCATTCAGATAGACCTCAGCGTTGAAAACATGTATTGCAAATAAAGCAGTGGTGTGCAATAACTGCATTGTAGGTACACTCTCAATGCAGGTCACATGTATGTATTTGCAATAGCAAGCAGATTGTATTGGTTAAGATAAATAGCTTACCTTTGTTTGTTAAGCGTTCAACACGTGCTTACAATTAAAATATGCAAGCTTTCCGACCCTATTTATTTACAAATACTTATATGGGATTGGTGGTTTCAAAGACTCCTTCTCCTTCCGAAAGCGTCCTTCATCTCTTGGAGTCATTTGCAGGGTGCCTTGGTTCCAGTGGAGTTGCTGGGTGACAGACGTTGAGCATGCGATGACATCCAAAATGGAGCAAGGGATTTTTACTGTCCCCAAACTCCCAGCCTGCTTTAGCCCCACCCATTACTTGCTTCCTATAGAAAAAAAGGCACAGACTGCACTATCTAATCCCCTCCCCCTAATCCCCTCGGCTGTAAAGGGCCAGCCCCAAGACTCTGTTCTGCCCCACCTTTGATACCTCGATGAAGTGGGAATATGTCCCTTGGTAGGACAAGGGGTGTTCCTGAATTATGCACAAGGCAGCTGGCACAAGGTCTAAAATATTCTAAAATAAGTGCTGCCTTCTTAGCGTTTGCACAACGTTTCAGAACCAATAAGAGAATGGCAACTTTAGGGCACCAATTGATGTTAAAAATAATATGGCCAAAAATGACATTATGTTCGTATGGCAAAATCTTTCTTTTAACATCTAATGTATAGGTTGGTAGTCCATTGGCACCGGATATGGGTGATCATCATACCTGCCTACATTTGAAAATCAAAATTCCTGAGAATTAAGCCCCGCCCACATCCACACAAGACTCCGCCCACACGCCCTGCCCACCTTTCAAAAAGGTAAACCTGATTGTTGTAGCCTTCATTTTGCTTACTATAGCATTGAAAATAATTCATTCAATGTTATGGTAAGCAAAGCCGCCGAAATAATGGTGCTTTCAATCCATGTCATTGGATTGAAAGCGCTATTATTGCGGCATCGGCGCCTTCAGTTTGCTTAATATAGCATTGAATGAATTATTTTCAATGCTATAGTAAGCAAAATGAAGGCTACAATAATAGTGCTTTCAATCCATGTCATTGGATGGAAAGCACTATTATTACGGCGGCGTTGCCACGTTCATTTTGCTTACCACAGCACTGAAAACCATTCATTCATTCAATGCTATAGTAAGCAAAATGAATGCGGCGCCGCAGCAGAAATAATGCTGCTTTCTATCGAATGACATGGATTGAAAGCAGCATTATTTCGGCTGCGGCGCCGCCTTCATTTTGCTGAATATAGCACTGAATGAATGATTTTCAGTGCTATGGTAAGTAAAATGAACGTGGCACCACCACCGTAATAATACTGCTTACAATCCAATGACATAGATTGGAAGCACTATTATTACAGTGTTGCAGGCAGTAGGCACGAACATTTCGCGCCGTTTCCGGGTCCCGTCATATTCTCCACCTGATTGGCTACCGGCGGCAGCCAATCAGGTGGAGAATATGACGGGACCCGGAAAGAATCTCAAAATTCCTGAGATTCAAGGGATTTTTCCAGAGACCCGGAGAAATGCTTAAAATTCCGGAGTCTCCGGAAAAATTCCGGAGGTTAGGCAGGTATGGTGATCATTGGAAATAGCAATGCTTTTTTAATGCAAGGCTTCAAAGTTTGCAATGAAACCTCCCTGATGCCAGATACGCTGATATGGGCCTAGTCTTTCTGATTAGTATCATTGCGTATAATATTAAATCATCTTCCATAGAAAATTTGAAAGGAAGGCATAACTTTTTTGCAATTGTTTTTTATTGTATTTGGTTAACAAACCTTTTACAAAGCCAATTTAACATCCAATTTCATATTTACACAATTTTCAATCAAGATATAATTAAGAACAAAAACACAAAATAAAAAACACAAACGCAATAAAATATAATAAAACAAATAATCAAAGGAAGAGAATAACATAGGAAAATATATAAGAGTCATCTAGACCCCAAACCACAGAGGCGTCACAACAACAATAAAACTAATTGATCAGTCTGGGAGGGTGTAAAGATGTGAAGGGCGGAGTCCTCCGGGCAGGGAATACACATCATACCCCCCCTACTAGTTTCTAGACAATGACCAATCTTGCGGCCCCCTCATGCGTGTTCGGCTCAATTAACACCGCCACTGGAGCGGCCAGGGGCCTGTCTCCCACCCTGTCTGGAGAGCAAAGCAGTGCTCCTGCTGCAACTTCGACCTGCCGCGCCTGACCTCAACAACGACATCAACGCTGCCACAGAATCTCATGCCTAGGTGAGCACGATCATCTAAGTGCCCATTTGTCTAAGGCCATTACATTTGGCCAATCCGCCGTGTCACAAGTATCCACAGCTTGCTTTCATCCTTCCTTGTGCATGCCGAACCTCAGCGACGAACAGCCCAAAATGGCCCCTCACAATCCTGTTATTTTCGTTGCTAGACAACAAGCCCTTTCGTCTAGACAGCGTTTCTGCCGGCAGGCGGAAACCGGCCCTCTCGTGGGAAGGCCCATGAGAGGCAAGGCCCTATTAGTGCCTTCGCCACAGGGCGCAGAGGGCTCGTTACTTCCACTACCAGCTGTACCCCTGACGCTGCTGCTGTCTCAGGTTCTCCTGACTGCGCCACTTGAGGTGCACTTGGATCCCTTGGCCTGGAGGAGCAGGAGCTCACCCCACCCACTGCAGGAGCAGTGGCTTGCCTGGAGGTGCCATCACAGCACTTCCTGAATTAAGGCTTAGCCCCCACTCACACAGAGTGTAATCTGCCACCATTGCCTGCCACAAAGTTTTTCACCTCTCCAAAATGGCCGCCCGCAATTTCTATGACCTTTCCTATGGTCAAACACACCTCGCTTAATCCCATTGGCCATCCGATCCGCTGGCACCCACATGTTAAGAACGGCCAAACTGCTTTAAGTTAATTCATATAAGTCCTGCACACAGTTTTCTGTTATGCGCCCCATCTCTAAATTCGCATCTATGAGCCTGCGCCCCCGCCATACTTCCTTGCAAGTCGCAATCCCACTCTTGCAATCATCTGGTAACCAGCACCCATACTCGTAACACAACCTCACAGAACACAGCGAGTAAATATCTATCTGCTGGCATAACTTCACTTGCACACGCAAGTCCACCTCCTGCAAACGCGACCACGTGGACTAAATCGCACTAACATTACCAGCCTCTCACGCTGCTGACCAACGGACACCCACCTTCCAAATCATTAACGTTACTGCGAGTCCTGCATGCTCTGTCTGCTTTTGCCTCGCTCATTTCAACTATAGTTTTTGCAAACATGCCCTCCTGAACTTCTGCCTAATGCAGCCTCTGTGCACCAGTTATCTGTGATCTAATTCTGCCTCTATGCACCAGCTGCTTTTGACTAATGTTGCCTATGTGCACCAGTTGTCTGTGATCCAATGCTGCCTCTGTGCACCAGTTGTTTGTGATCTAATGCTGCCTCTGTGCACCAGTTGTTTGTGATCCAATGCTGTCTCTGTGCACCAGTTGCTTTTGACCAATGCAGCCTCTGTGCACCCATCTATCTTTAGACCTATGCAGACATTGTGTACTCATTTGACTTTATCCCACTGCATTCTCTGTATGCCTTCTCTGACTCCAGCCTATGCAGTCTAGTGTGTCCTCTACGCGCAGCCTAGCCAATGCTGAATCTCCCTTTTGCTTGCACCCCTACTAAA
The DNA here is from genome assembly GCF_040938575.1 of Ambystoma mexicanum. Classification (NCBI taxonomy): domain Eukaryota; kingdom Metazoa; phylum Chordata; class Amphibia; order Caudata; family Ambystomatidae; genus Ambystoma; species Ambystoma mexicanum. The sequence continues at coordinate 532,649,363 of NC_090923.1, forward strand.
CACATAGGCTAAGCACCGTAGTTGCACCCCAATAGTATCCCCACCATGCTAATCTGGCTCACCATCATTATGTTCCCCTTCTGTGTTATGAAAGATAGTTTTACAAAGGTAGCGGGCGCCCCTCTCTCGCAAGAACAGACATGATAACCTGTTCAGTGGTTATTAACCACTTGAGAGTTCGCAGCCACTGCTTTTACTCACTGTGCCTTTCACAGATGGGAAATATCCATTTGCATATCAGTCTTTGTCCTGCCCAGGGGCAGTCCAGCACCGAAATACAATGGCAATTCCAATCTGAACGAGAGTACCACCAGCAACCCCATACACGTGTTTCACCCTTGTTGGGGATCATCAGTGAGGTGAAGCTGATTCCTCTCTAAGCACAGTGAGAGGGAGACCACGTCTGGTTGCCCCCAGGAGACCTAGGGTTACCAATCCCAGGTTCCTTAAAAAATAGTTTTACAAAGGTAGCGGGCGCCCCTCTCTCGCAAGAACAGACATGATAACCTGTTCAGTGGTTATTAACCACTTGAGAGTTCGCAGCCACTGCTTTTACTCACTGTGCCTTTCACAGATGGGAAATATCCATTTGCATATCAGTCTTTGTCCTGCCCAGGGGCAGTCCAGCACCGAAATACAATGGCAATTCCAATCTGAACGAGAGTACCACCAGCAACCCCATACACGTGTTTCACCCTTGTTGGGGATCATCAGTGAGGTGAAGCTGATGCCTCTCTAAGCACAGTGAGAGGGAGACCACGTCTGGTTGCCCCCAGGAGACCTAGGGTTACCAATCCCAGGTTCCTTAAAAAATAGTTTTACAAAGGTAGCGGGCGCCCCTCTCTCGCAAGAACAGACATGATAACCTGTTCAGTGGTTATTAACCACTTGAGAGTTCGCAGCCACTGCTTTTACTCACTGTGCCTTTCACAGATGGGAAATATCCATTTGCATATCAGTCTTTGTCCTGCCCAGGGGCAGTCCAGCACCGAAATACAATGGCAATTCCAATCTGAACGAGAGTACCACCAGCAACCCCATACACGTGTTTCACCCTTGTTGGGGATCATCAGTGAGGTGAAGCTGATGCCTCTCTAAGCACAGTGAGAGGGAGACCACGTCTGGTTGCCCCCAGGAGACCTAGGGTTACCAATCCCAGGTTCCTTAAAAAATAGTTTTACAAAAGTAGCGGGCGCCCCTCTCTCGCAAGAACAGACATGATAACCTGTTCAGTGGTTATTAACCACTTGAGAGTTCGCAGCCACTGCTTTTACTCACTGTGCCTTTCACAGATGGGAAATATCCATTTGTATATCAGTCTTTGTCCTGCCCAGGGGCAGTCCAGCACCGAAATACAATGGCAATTCCAATCTGAACGAGAGTACCACCAGCAACCCCATACACGTGTTTCACCCTTGTTGGGGATCATCAGTGAGGTGAAGCTGATGCCTCTCTAAGCACAGTGAGAGGGAGACCACGTCTGGTTGCCCCCAGGAGACCTAGGGTTACCAATCCCAGGTTCCTTAAAAAATAGTTTTACAAAGGTAGCGGGCGCCCCTCTCTCGCAAGAACAGACATGATAACCTGTTCAGTGGTTATTAACCACTTGAGAGTTCGCAGCCACTGCTTTTACTCACTGTACCTTTCACAGATGGGAAATATCCATTTGCATATCAGTCTTTGTCCTGCCCAGGGGCAGTCCAGCACCGAAATACAATGGCAATTCCAATCTGAACGAGAGTACCACCAGCAACCCCATACACGTGTTTCACCCTTGTTGGGGATCATCAGTGAGGTGAAGCTGATGCCTCTCTAAGCACAGTGAGAGGGAGACCACGTCTGGTTGCCCCCAGGAGACCTAGGGTTAGAAAGATAGCGTACCTTGCAGCGCCAACAGCTACATAGCTCACAACAACGGCCTTGTCAAACTAGCTTGCCCTAGACATTTCCCCATAACCTGCCCCATACCATTCCTGCCCACTACACCTCCCTTCCCACTAGGCACTTATCTAGCCCATACCACTAACGATAGCAACCATCTAGTTGACACTTCAGCCAACCTCATCACTGAAAGACATAAATGTCACCATCTGAGACCAAGCCCTCCTGGCCATGCCCCTGGCGACTCTCTCAATTACAGCCACACTAAACCCACAACTAACTTCTCCGCAACCAATGACCAAGGAAGCACACTCACAGCCAACCCTAACACTACTGACCGTAACAACAGACTAGGCACTAGACTCCCCCATATGAATAGCAACCTGCTAGCCAAATATCACACCAATACTATCATAAAGGGCACAGGCTCTAACAAAGTTAAACAAACCCCCCGAAAAGGAGCACTTCCAAATGTCGGGTCACAGGTTGCGCATCCCACTGAGATCGCTGCCATCATCCTGACCAATAACCTTGACTTCATTGCCTTAACAGAAACCTGGCTGCATGATGCAGCGGGCCCCTACCCAACATTGGCTATCTCTGACAACTACTCCATTCTCAGAGCCGATAGACCCAATGCTCGAGGAGGAGGCGTAGCTATTATCTTTAAATCCTCACTAGACATCAGATTAGCCACCTCTTCTCCACTCAAATCATGTGAACACCTTAGCATCAAATGGCAAACATCTCCCAAAAGCACAATTAATATTCACCTAATATATAGGCCCCCAGATCATCCAGGCTCTTTCGAAAAAGGCATCATCTCTCTAGTAGCCGAGAATTCCAAACCATTGCCACAAAATATCATCCTTGGGGACTTCAACCTTGGGTACAATGACTCAAATGACTCCCCAGCTTCCTCTGTGGCCACTGCACTAGCTGAGTATGGCTTTACACAACTTAGCGTTCAACCCACCCATCTGAAAGGCAGGATTCTCGACTGGGTAGCTGCCTCAACTGTAATATTACCTGCAAAGACTCCCTACCACTTGTATGGACTGATCACCATGTCCTTTCGCATGACCTTAATATTAACAACATAGAGCCTAACAAATCCTCCAATGCTCCAGCATGTCCCACTAGGAATAAGCGTAACATTACTGCTTAGGCCTTAATACCCTTGGTAGTACCCATACTTGACGCACTACCTGCCACAGCTGACCTTAACCTTTTGGTCAATACCTATAACGAGGCCATGTCTAAAGCCATAGACACCATCGCTCCATTGAAATTACGCAAAGGGAAACCTAGAGCACACCTGAACTCCTGGTATACCCTGAACTCAAACTACTTAGAACAAAAAAAAGAAAACTTTAGACGCTGTGGAAAACGGCACCCTCCATAGAAAACAGAACCAATCTCACTAATATCACATCACTATACAAAAATGAGATAATTTGGACCAAAAAGAATCATTCAACTCCAGGATAAACCAGGCAGGATCTAGTACTAAAGAACTATTTAACATTCTAAAGGAACTTGAAAATCCCGGTCCCCCTGTAGATATCTGTACGAAGGACAAACCCTGGTGCACTAGCATCCAGAACGCCCTCACTAACAAAATCACAGGGTGCCAAACTAAAATAGAGAACAAATGTCAACAACTTACTGGCAGTAAGTCTACCAGTCCTACCACACTACCAAACTTTGACCTCACTCAGGCTTCACTTTCAAGAAGGTAAATATACCTGAAGTGCAAAAAATGATAGCCTCTCTGAAACCGTCCAATTGCAAAGGGGACAGCTGCCCTGCTCAAATTATAAAAGACGCAGCCAGAGACCTATCCCCCTTCATTACCAAACTAATAAACTCATCGTTTGCCAGTAATACAGTCTGAAACAATCTTGGGTTCTCCCACTTCTAAAAAAACAAACATTAGACCCATCTATATCCACTAATTACAGACCAATAACTACTGTTCCGTTCCTGCTGACAATTCTAGATAGAGTTGCCTACCTGCAAATTCAAGACTATCTAGAGACAAACCAACTACTAGGAATCCGCCAATCTGGCTTTAGACCGCAACATGGAACTGAAATGGCCCTTGTTGATCTCAAAAGTCAGATTTATGAACTTAAAGATAAAGGCAATGCTGCCATCCTACTTCTCTTAGATTTCTCAGCAGCCTTCGACCTGGTTGATCATAAAATCCTTTGTAACCACCTGTCGTCGGCAAAACACACTTTTCCCCTTCTGCTAGCACCTGGATTCAATCCTTCCTCACAAACAGAACCATGCGGGTCTTCTCACCCTCAGGGGTGGCTGACCCAATCCCCATCACATGTGGTGTCCCACAAGGTTCCTGTGTTTCACCAACCGTGTACAACATTTTTACAAAGCCTCTATTTGATAAACTGGACCATCTGGGTGTCACCTACACCAACTACGCAGATGACACCCAGATACTTCTAACTATATCAGGTAACTACGACTCTGGCGTTAACCGGATCAACAAAGTTGTCACCATCATTCAGGCATGGATGGCCACACACGGCCTCTGCCTGAATGATAAGACTGAATTACTGTTACACTCACCTGGTATCCACGGGGACGCCACCGAGCCCTGGTTGGATGATTTGCACTCTCGAACCCTCTCCCGGTCCCTTGATAAGTCCTCTGGTTAAAGATGGGTCTGCAATATAGGAGAGCTGGATTCACTACCAGATTGTCTATGTTTTCCCACCTCCCTTGGCCTCAACTCCTTCCTCCCCCTTGGGCCTTCTCCTCACCTTAATATTGTAAGAGGTGGATTTGCCGTCCTGCTCCTCATGGCTGGGGCGTGTAGATGTGGGGGGCGAGCAGCGACCAAGTTACTTCACTGGTGCAAAACCCCTGTGGGAATCCAGGCCTGCTGCGACTCCGTAGGTTTGCTGCTTTACAGTCTTTATATGCAGTTCTTATGTTCCTCTTAGTTCGAATAATAATGTCTTGCTTCTTTCCTTTTAGGTATGGAAAGGTATTTGGGTGTTGTCATGCAGTTTGAAGATGAGCATGGGCCGGTAGGCGAAAGCGATTGGTGTGCGCAATGCTGTCCGGTGAGTAATGCGCGATGCGTGGCGCTGTTTCGCCTTTTATATTACTAACCTGTGTCTTTTCTCTCCTCGCAGGTTGCGATGTTCCTCGCAGAGCGCCGTAATGTTCCAGCAATGATACTGACCAGGAGATGACTACCCAGGTAAGAATTGTGTGGCTTTCTTTATTCACTCAATAACCTGCCAAAATTTAGCCCTAACTACAACAGCATCATTATTGATGAAAATACCATACCTATAGCAAAAAGCTTAGAAACCCTTGGTTTCTACCTTCATGCCAATACCAACCTCTCCAAACAAACCAACATGACTGCCTCAGCCGCTGCCTACACAGGTAAGCTGATTAGGGCATGCAGAGTGTTTTTGTCCTCTAATAGCTGCCTCATACTGGCTAGGGCTCTTATACAGTCCAAATTGGACTACTGTAACAGCTTATTCCTAGGCACTAACAAAACCATAATCAATAAATTGTAAGTCCTCCAAAACAACGCATTACGAGCGGCTTTAAACATTCCCAGGCGAGAGCACATCTCTACTATTAGAAAATCGTCCAAGTGGCTTTCCATACAACATAAAATAGACCTAAAAACGTCTGCCTCACCTACAAAGCTCTGAACCACCAAGCCACTCCATACTTCACCAACAAATTTACCCTGAAAACTTCTGCCAGAACCACCAGATCCTCCAACACATTGAGCCTGGTGGTGCCCAGGTTTTCCTTAAAAAGAGCCGGCGGAACCAGCTTCCCGGTTCTAGCCTCCCAACTCTGGAATACTCTACCACTAGACATCAAAACGATCTCAACTTTCCAATCATTTAGAAACCATGTCATCTCTTAGATTCTGAACAAAACCAACACCACACTGTCCCAATCATAACATCACACTCGCATTCACTCTCTCCTCCACGACCTGATTGTAGTGTTATGTACCATAAATGTGTTTAAACTTTCTAAATTGTGTAAATTGTATAAACTGTAAAATATATCCAAATGTATAAACTGTATCCTGTAACCATTTACCTAAGCGCCCTTTTACCCCTGGGTCTGGAGCGCATATACAAATAAATAAACAAACAAACAACTATCTCCATGCTAAGTCCATCTGACAAAAGAACGAAGAAAAGGACAAGGAACGGGAAAAGGGAAATGAGGGCTGCACAGATTAACAAAACAAAATGTACTTCACAAGACATTGGGCCTCATTACATGTTTGCCAGTCCGGGAACTACGGTATCGGTAAGCTTGCCGGTACCGTAGTTCCCGGACCGGCAAACTACAAGTTGTGCTTGCGGGTGCCATTCTGCCAGCAGAATATATACACAGCATGCATGTCAGATGCACCGGCACCGTTATAAACAGTTTTACTGGCAAGGCTACCGCCAAACTTGTAATGAGGCCCATTGACCTTCCAATAGCAATTTCAAGCTCCTCTTGTACGGAGCTATCACCCCTGTTGGGTGGACACCATGCGTCTTTCCCTGTTCACTTCTATTGCAGACCATGTCCTAGAACACAAGGTTATAACGAGGAAGGTATAATGCGACTCTGCCACACATATTCTCATTAGCATATTTCAGTCTGCATGCAACCTTTTTCTTGATAGTTTCCCTTTCACCATCCAGTTGCTTGTCTGCCCTTGGACTGTGCACAGCAGATGTCTATATGCATCCAATACATGGCTGTCAGTGATTTAGTTAAGGAGAGCAAAAGTTCAGATGAAACAACAGGCAGGACTTCATATTAAAAAAGGGACCCCGTTTTCAGTGAGGAACAGCACTTTTCACAGTTGCAAAGTAGTCTATGAATGGAGGGGGATCTCAAACTGGCTATGATTTTTAAAGGTGGCCAGCTGTTGCATGGTGAATAGATGAGCAAACATCTGTATGTGCCTGTGAATGTACAAGTGTTTTCAAAAAGCTATTCTGCAAGTTGTTATTTGATGTCATAGGGCTTTGCAGACACTTCTGGGCCAGTAAAGCCCTCTTGAGAACATAGGTACAGAAACAGCCCTCATCGATCTTAAGACCCAAATCGATGAACTCAAAGATCGTGGTAAATCAGCACTACTCCTCCTCCTAGATCTATCAGCTGCTTTCGATTTAGTCGACCATACTATTCTCTGCAACCATCTAAACACAGCAGCACACATCTCTGGTGATGCGGTCACTTGGATAAGATCCTTCTTAAACGGCAGAACCATGACCATGAGGGTCTTCTCGCCGCTAGCTGCTGCAGACCACATACCCATCACCTGCGGTGTGCCCCAGGGGTCATGTGTCTCACCTACACTCTATAATATTTTCACTAAGCCCCTTTTCGATGATCTGGATCATCTTGGTATCACCTACACTAATTATGCAGCTGATACTCAGATCCTCCTGCTGCTTTCAGGGGATTATGAAAAGGATGTGGCCTTGGTGAACAGAGTGTATATCATCATCCAAGCATGGATGGCCACACACGGTCTATGCTTGAATGATGATAAAACTGAACTCATCATCCTGGGCACCCCGCTCAACTTAAAAAAAACTAGGTACTAACTATACATCATTCATAATAGATGGCAACATCATAAAAGTAGAACGCAAGGTAAAAACACTTGGCTTTTACCTCGACTCAAACCTCTCATTTACTGAACAGGTCAACTCTCTTGCATCCTCTACTGCCTATACGTGCAAACTGATACGCACTGGCAAGCCATTCCTTTCCGATAGCAGCTGCATTACTCTGGCCAGAGCCCTTATCTTATCGCGCTTGGACTACTGCAATGCCCTTTACTTAGGAGCTTCCAAAGCCACCATCAAAAGAATTAAAACTCTACAAAATAATGCTCTTAGAGCAGCTTTAGGCATATACAGAAAAGTCCACATCTCAGAGATCTGCCGACAGAACAACTGACTCCCAACCTACGAAAAAAAAATCCTCATAAAAACTCTGTCGCTCACCTATAAATCTCTCAACAATGCTGCACCTACCTACCTGGCGGAAAGATTCCATAAACTGACATCCACAAGACCAGTGAGACTTGCTAACAGAGATCGACTCTCCATACCTAGTTTCAAACGTTCTACCAATGAGGGTAATAGCTTCCCGGTGAAAGCGGCCAAACTATGGAATATTTTGCCTCCCAGTCTAAGAACAGACCAATCCTACCACAAGTTTAGATCCAACACCATCATATGGCTGAAATCCAACAATCAGCATTAACAACCATCACCAAGGTCACAGTTAGAACTGATCAGCCACTGTTATGGTACCCACCATACATCCTGATATCTTCACGTCTGACAGTATCTCTGTAATTAGCCCTTGTATTAGATTTTATTCTGTATGTAATGCCCTTGGGAACTGCCTGCACACTATCCCACTCATACTATGCCTGTAAATAGACCCTCTCTGTATTTATACCCTTGTAATTGTTCTGCCTGCATGTAATCTGTATATATTCTTGTATAACTAAGCTTCGCAAATACTTGTAAATGCTGCGCCCTGTTACACCTGGGTATGATGCCCATTATAAATAATAAAACAAAACAAAACAAACAAACAAACAAACAAACATAGGGCTCTGGGAGGAAACTTGTGCTTGGGGCACACTTGGCAGCATGCAAAGGACAAACGCGGTGTGGGGTCACTCAAACAGTTCAAAGAAACTCTGGCGGGCCAAGGCAGAAGGTATCTAGTCCAACTCAGTTCTTTGTTTTGGCACCATGCGAGTGGCCAGACACTGGAGATCCTCAGTCCTTGTTCCTCAAGGATCCTCACAGCTCCTTTCGACTCCATCTCCCCTTGGCGTCTTCAAATCGTAGTGCCACCACTGCCCATTACCAGGTAAGACAAACCCGTGCCATGTCTCATCTGGAGCCAATATGGGGAAGGGAATGACTACCCCCAAATGCACCCATCTAGTGGGAGCCACCAGCAGAACATTTGAACAACAGATCTCCCCATACATGATGTAAAACCTGGATCAATTAGGGCATGGTTATTATGGGGTTACTAACTTGCCTTGGCAATCACCTGGGAAAGATAAACACACACACAGTTATCATTTTTTTTAAACATTTTGAATGTACATACAAGCCAACACTCACGATTTCTTCTTTAAAAAATGTTACTATTTCTTTCTCATTCCTAAAATAATTCTAACTCAAATACAATTCAATGGGGACATTCTATTCCATGTCACGACCCGGAGGTTCAGATTATGCTCATGCCTACTACACTTTACTTCTCGAGCAGCAATTGAAAAAACATCACAACATTAATAACAAAAAAGAACTACAATTCGCTTGAACATTTAGTGATTGTGTAGTTTGTTTTTAATTGGCCCTTGTTTTTAGGGTAACTTCCTGTATCCAATCAGTCTTTAATCATCTACAACTTTTCTTGACTTCCTTACATCTTTCTCTTTCTTTACTGCTCGAGCAGCAGATAAGTACAAATATACCTATATTATTATCTAATGTGTGTGAGGCTGGATATTGAAAAGTGTGCATGACTGCACTAGGGTGGGCAACCTTTTGAGATTCTTTTGCGGGACACAAGGCGGTAATGATGTCACATTGTCATTCACGTTTGGCCCGACCCTTTCCGTGCACTACCGCATTGCACCCACAGCTGACGTGGCAGGCCTGCTGTGCAGATGCACTATAAGTGCGTCGCCTAGAGGCCGCTTTAAAGGGAGGTGCAGCACCTCTCATTAAAGCAGGACTCCAGGTGATGCACTTATAGTGCATCTGCACAGAAGGCCTGTCACGTCAGCAGCTGCGGGTGCAATGCAATATTTAGGTTAGTGTAGAGGAGGAGCCAATTACCCCTACCTCAACCGTTCCACCCCTTTTACCTGTATGTTGGAAACCAGAGTATGTGACATATACAGAACAGTTGAACAAACAAAGAGCAGAGTATGGACTTTGTGCGGTACCAGTGAAAATACAGACAGCAAAGAGACTCTGGAGACAAGGTTCCCATTGAGAAAACCATACCTACAAACAAGAAAATATAATGGCCATTTGAATGAAATCCTTGAAGAAGCAGAGCCAATAAACGGCAAGGACGAATGGTAATTTCACTAACCATTGCCAGTATACGTCATGCAGAGTTGAGATGACGTACCCAGAAGAGATGCAGAGACCAGAGAATGCAGATGTTCTATAAGGCATCAAAAAAGTATCAAGGATAAGTGATATCTTGGGATCAAGGTGAAGAAGCTTATGCCACAGAAACAGATGAAGACATTGAGTCATTTTACACGTGTACAGATGAAAAAGAAACGCAAGCAGGCAAAGTAATCTTGAAAGCTAGTTTTAAGCTTATAGTTAATAGATTGCAGCAAGCACCGACATATACATATATACTTATGGATAAGTAAGTATGGATGTTTCCACTACGCATTATAGCAGTGCTGGACAGTAGCAAGAAGGCCTCATTTCTTGTGTGTCGCAGTTAAAAAGCAAACTGAATTACAAAGTGAATCTTAGTAGACGAGGCTGGATGAGCCAAGAAGCCAAGGTCTTATCAAACTGTTATGAACTGACATTGGATACAAAATTGTGTGAAAGAACAAAACTCCTGTTCAGAAGGCATGAACATAACAAGGAAGATGCCAGAGGTTTATTAAAAAATAGTATTAAATGCACAAAAACGCTTGATTCCATGGTCTCTAGTCACATGGCAGTATGAAGTTGGACGAACAAAATGGTCACACCTATGCACGAGGGCAGACCGTGCTTCTCACTCCCTAAATTTCTCAGAGCTAAGAGCAAACTCAAGGCCGAGCTTCAAAGTCTAATTGATAGTCGACCACTGAGGTGATGATGGATTGATATGCTAATTGGAGGGAAGCAATGGTTAAGGCGAGCTTGCCAGCACCTGGATAGCCAGCCTGCATGCTGCTAGACGTAGATGTAAAAGTACTGACGAAGGTTAGCATGCCAACCAATTGTAGAGGACTGTGTTTTAGGGGTCCTATAGTTGTGTAAACCAATGGGATGTCGTGTATTTAGTGACGTTCATAGTGGTAATTTTTAGGGGAGGGCTTAGTTGCCCCACCTGATGTTAAGTAACCAATCACAAATTCACAATTTTTTAGACTAGTATAGATCGTATACTTAGATGTTCACTCAGAGCCAATCACCCATACTCGTAGGTTTTTGTACTTTGCCACATAGGATGACATTGGTACATACGTAGGTTAACGTCACTGAGATTTTCTTATAAGATCTAATTTTTTACTAAGAATGTATGAATAAGAGGATCGAGCGAGTTTGTTGATGTTCGTTATGCTCCCTGTTTTAGATAATTGATATTAAAGCAGTCTTCCTTTTGCCAACTACCTGAGTTGTTTTGATTATTGATGTATGAATAAAAATCTGCATCCCCATCCATCCCCAGGGTAATTGCTACTCATCTTAAAAACTGGGCTATCCAGTTCACTGTCTCACAGATTAGCTGCCACTTGCCAGCCACTGTTATTTCGATTCATCGGAAATGTATGTATATGACCCTTCCCCGCTCCTATAATAGGGGTCATATACATACATTGCCCGCCAATCTGAATAACGGTGGCTGGCAAGTGGCAACTAATCTGTGAGATAGCGCCCTGCAGTGGCCGGCCCCAGCCCCCAGCATGCATAATTGTGCTCGAACAGAGCAAGTCGGGACAACCCGCCTCCCGCAGAGCCACTCAGCAAACTGCAGGACAGAGTCCCCAATTATGGGACAATTCCACAAAATGCAGGACAGTTGGCCACCCTAGACTGGACTAGAGCACTGTAAACACCGAAGGTGCGCAGCGTTGGTGGAGCTTATCCGCAGGATACTGACACGTCAGGGTTGCAAACTCTGGCGTCCGGGAAGGAAGCGCCAGCAGCAGGAGGCAGTAGCTCTATGCAAGTCACAGCAGGGCGCAACGCGACTTTAGAGAGTACCGGCCCTCTTGCGTACTTCTGTGAGAGCTGCAGTCAAGTCAGGCGAACGAATCATAGCAGTCATTTCATTTCGGAGAGAAACAAGGAGTTAGCTGCAGAATGAGACAGTTTGGTAATGGAATGCATTACCAGATGGATAGCACAGGCACCACCTGCTGGCCAAAAGGGTACACCGGGCCCATGGTGGTTTTTGCTAGCATCACTTGACAAAATTGTTAACATGCTCGGTCCTAAGTTAAAAACATACGCGCTCAGTCCCAAGAAAAATTGCTTGCACATCCAGGTGGACACAGTCCAGGGATTGTGTTCTTCCTGCCATAAAGGCTTAGTCCCAAGAAAAACGGACAGACTTTTAAACTCATAGACCCACCCTAGCTGTGAATAAAGTATTGTGAACCAGGCGAACTGCTTTATACCGCAATTTGTTTCAACAAGAGTTAATCATCACGAGCAGGAGATGTGACAGCTGTACTGAGGATTCGGATGTGCCACACACTAGTGGCATCGGAATGAGTCACGTGGTGCAAAAGGCACTGTGTGCAGTCTTGGGCCAATATAACAAAAGTTTGGGCATTATGGACGAACTCCTAGTATGCAGAAGTTGAGAATGAGAGAAGCTTACAGAGAGAAAGGGGGAAGAAAGAAAACCCACAGGGTACACAGCGCCCACACCCCCGTACGCCAAGCAAGAAATACAGTGGCAACCGAATAGCAAGGTCTTGGGACAAATATGGGCATGAAGCCTCGGACAACTCTGCAAAGGAGATCTGGCAAGCAGTGAGGAATCAGCTGGGAAAAGCTCATGCGGGTCAGATGAATCGTCGTCCAGCAATGTTAAGAAGCACAAGAGTAAGAGGAAAACACCAGCAGATGATGAGGAACCGGGGGAGGAGTTTGATCCTGACTCGCTAGTACACGTCAGGTCCTCGGAATGAGAACCACTGAACAAAATAATGGCCTACCTGAAAAAGTGACTGAGGGCCCGCTAAATAAGGAGGCCAGAAATAAAAGGGCACAATGCCGCAGACCAATGGTACCAGATGGGGTGGCAGATAATCCGGAGATAGATGAGCGCATGCTCATCTTCATGGGGAGATATACAAAGGTGTTAAAAGGGGCACTGATAGGCTTGGAGAGCATGCCAAGACAAACTACTAGATGTGGTAGGGACAATAACGAAAACATAGCAGCTCGCTGAAGAGGCCAAACAGAAAAAAGAAACAGTGGACCCTAAAATATTGGCAGGTTGGGCGCAAAGAATGATTTGCCTATTAGGAAATGCCAATAGTGCCATGACGACTGAGAGAAGACACTCTATATTGGTGATGATCGTCCCCTAGCTGGGAGCATAGGCCCCTTCAGAAGCTGCAGCGGCTAAGGGGAAGTTATTTGGAGGGAAATGTATTAAAGATATGGCTAAGTTTGCTCACATTTATGCCACTTTTTTACAAAGCACAAGCCTCATTGAAGAGAGCGTTTGGCAGGAAAATGTTCGACAGGGCTTGCAGAGGCAGGGGCCGCTCGGCCAGCCGATACTCTTCATACTGTTCCTCGACAATCAGGGTGAACTGGAAAGAGCAAGAGGACCATTGTCTCAACCCTTTCTTCCCATTCAGAGGAAGAAATCGAGGCGGAGGGCCGAAGTCCACCGGAAAACAACAACATGCTAACACAGGTAAGAGTGTTATCAGTCAGTCAGTCAATTATGCTTCATTCCAATCCAAGAATCATAAAATCAACAACACAGATACACTTAAGAACCTTACCAACTAGTAGAGAAAATGAGTCACGTGGTGCAAAAGGCACTGGGTGCAGTCTTGGGCCAATATAACAAAAGTTTGGGCATTATGGACGAACTCCTAGTATGCAGAAGTTGAGAATGAGAGAAGCTTACAGAGAGAAAGGGGGAAGAAAGAAAACCCACAGGGTACACAGCACCCACACCCCCGTACGCCAAGCAAGAAATACAGTGGCAACCGAATAGCAAGGTCTTGGGACAAATATGGGCATGAAGCCTCGGACAACTCTGCAAAGGAGATCTGGCAAGCAGTGAGGAATCAGCTGGGAAAAGCTCATGCGGGTCAGATGAATCGTCGTCCAGCAATGTTAAGAAGCACAAGAGTAAGAGGAAAACACCAGCAGATGATGAGGAACCGGGGGAGGAGTTTGATCCTGACTCGCTAGTACACGTCAGGTCCTCAGAATGAGAACCACTGAACAAAATAATGGCCTACCTGAAAAAGTGACTGAGGGCCCGCTAAATAAGGAGGCCAGAAATAAAAGGGCACAATGCCGCAGACCAATGGTACCAGATGGGGTGGCAGATAATCCGGAGATAGATGAGCGTATGCTCATCTTCATGGGGAGATATACAAAGGTGTTAAAAGGGGCACTGATAGGCTTGGAGAGCATGCCAAGACAAACTACTAGATGTGGTAGGGACAATAACGAAAACATAGCAGCTCGCTGAAGAGGCCAAACAGAAAAAAGAAACAGTGGACCCTAAAATATTGGCAGGTTGGGCGCAAAGAATGATTTGCCTATTAGGAAATGCCAATAGTGCCATGACGACTGAAAGAAGACACTCTATATTGGTGAGGATCGTCCCCAAGCTGGGAGCATAGGCCCCTTCAGAAGCGGCAGCGGCTAAGGGGAAGTTATTTGGAGGGAAATGTATTAAAGATATGGCTAAGTTTGCTCACATTTATGCCACTTTTTTACAAAGCACAAGCCTCATTGAAGAGAGCGTTTGGCAGGAAAATGTTCGACAGAGCTTGCAGAGGCAGGGGCCGCTCGGCCAGCCGATACTCTTCATACTGTTCCTCGACAATCAGGGTGAACTGGAAAGAGCAAGAGGACCATTGTCTCAACCCTTTCTTCCCATTCAGAGGAAGAAATCGAGGCGGAGGGCCGAGGTCCACCGGAAAACAACAACATGCTAACACAGGTAAGAGTGTTATCAGTCAGTCAGTCAGTCAATTATGCTTCATTCCAATCCAAGAATCATAAAATCAACAACACAGATACACTTAAGAACCTTACCAACTAGTAGAGAAAGAAACCTTATTGCATTTTCATAGAGAACTACATAATACGTGTTATATGAATAAAGTCATAAAATATAAATATTTTAAAACTTAAACACATAACTACTCATAGAGGATAATTTCAAGCTTAAGATCTCATGGCCGTAGCCTAAAATCAGCAGATATAAAAATATAAATTATTAAGAACCCAAGAATAAAACAATATCATAATAGTTATCTTCAAAGTACAAAACAGTTTTTGAGCATTATTTAGATGCAGGAAAGAGAGTTGGATCATTCATTTTCTCAGATATAGAAAAAACGAGTACATAGGTAGGACTCACAATTCGAGCAACCAATAGTCTTAGGCCATGAAATGGGATCTGGCCCTCAATGAACTCTTTAGATAATTTAAACCAAATGCACTACCAGTTCATCCCTTGCATTAATACACAGTGCTTTGGCATCTTCTACAGTTAAAACTGGTCTATATATAAATAGTAGCTTAAGGTATCTTTTCCTAATATTTTTGTACAATGGACAAAATAATAAAAAGTGCATTATATTTTCGATCTTGTTTTCGCACATAGGACATTTGTTAGGAAGATCATGGTTACATCTGTGCAATAATTCAGCCAATGGTAATGTTTGAAATCAAAGGTTGAGATACAAGGCCCAAGAAAATGTAGGCTAAATGATATCCAAATAGGTTTCATTACCAAAGGTCTGCTTGCACTCCCAATACCTTCTTCGCATCTCACTGTTTAAAACATCAATGCAGAAGACACTCACTTCATTATTGTTCAGGGCCGGCCTTGATCCTTGATTTAGCGTCACGATCAATGAATTGGGGGTTTTGCCAATAGTCACAGAAGCCAAGTGAAAATAAAACCTCTTACAAATATTTCAGCCAAGGGAGCGAGAAACCCTCCCGCCTGTGAGAGAATGTCTTGGATCGTAGATCATACAGCAAGTCCCGGGGAAGACCACAACCTCGCCCAATAAAGTAGAAGTGTTGGTCCACACTGAAACCCAATTCTATGTGTATCGGCCTTCGCAAAAACCTCAATACTAGTGGTAATATAGGGGAGGCCCAAAAGTTTTTTAATAATTTTATTTTTGATGATAATCTGTCACAATTAGTTCCTCCCCACTATTCTGCACCGTATAAACCGCTTGTCTGGCCTGTGCAGAATAGGCTTCTAAAGATACTTTAACAGGCCATTACCATAGGTCTGTACAAACTGTATTGTCCTAAGAAGGGCCAGCGGGATCCCCATATATCTAAAAGTATTCCAGAATAGTGCCCTTGGTACCTTGGCAAAGGCCATATTTAAGTCCACAAATGTGACGTATAATCTCATCTTTCTTAAGGTTACATATTTGTCACATATAAGACCCAACCTAAGGCATTGATCAATAGTACTGATATGTGCCCGGAAACCAGCCTGTAAGTGATGTAGAACATTATTTCCTTCCATCCAAGACTCTGGGTGTGTCAACAATGCCAATGGCAAATATTTTCCCTCTGCGTGAGTCTTTCGTCCCATATCTCCTGATGAAGACGTTGTGCAATAGACATACTACGTCGAAACCGGTTGAGCTTGTTTTCCCAGGGATGTGATCTACACAATATTTTCACTCCTAGATCCGCCCCCACGATAGATTATTTTAATCATTTCTATTGTATGTTTTTCTACTTATAAAAAATATCAAAATAACTAGACGGGATGCGAGGATTGTGCTCACTCCCGATTGTGAATCAATTTTGTCATTTTTAGCTATTGTTGTTTGGATGAATGTCACTTTGAATGTTGTATGGTTAGAATGCTGCACTATGAATGGTTTTGATGATGGACTCATTTTAGCCATGTGTTATGTTTACCCTTGCTGTTGTGATATATAATAATATGTTCTTTAAAGTATTGTGTCATTAATTGACTATTTATGAAATTTCTGTATCATGATTAAATAAAAACTGATACAATTTGTAAGCAACACAGTTTTGCTCTCTGGACATTTTTTTCCAGATTTCTGTGGTACAATAATACTCTGGTCCAGGGTATAGCATAGAGTTTCCCTGCTTCTTTCTGTTACTGAAATATTTTCCCTCCAACATCCAAAAATTATATTGGGCGGTAATTCCCAGGATCTTCCCTCATGCCATTCTTATATGTTTGTTTGTTTATTCATTTATAATGTGCACCAGACCCGAGGGTATTAGGGCGCAGCAAATACAGGAAATGAGAAGCTTATTTAACAATTTCAGCCTGTGTCCATGATTGTGGGACAAGGTTTGCTGCCAAGACGGCATTAAAGAGCTTAGTGAGATATGGTGCCCAAATTAGATGTTCAGCTTTATAGAAATCCACCGGCACGTGTTCTGGTCTGGGAGCTTTCTCTGCCTTTTGGCTGTTAAGTGCAGTAATGACTTGCACAAGTGAGAAAATAAAAGGGTCTCCCATGTTGATCTCTGTGCCAGTTTGACTTTTGTCCAAAAAGAGTCTAGATTCCTCGTACAATGATGAGAAATGCAGATGCCAAGCTGACTCTGGGATATTACCCGGAATTGGATTTTGGCCCTCACTAGTTTCCGTCCATGTGAGACCTCAGAATCTTTAATGATCTTTACTAACAATAGCACAAGGAGGGATTTCCGTGTATCTCTACAATACTCCTTTTTTTCCTTTCAATAAACTTGTGTACCTAGCACGGGCCATTGTTATTGCTCCCTTCCCTCTTCTTCTGCATTTTTCACGTTCAAGATCAAGTTTTCTTTGGCCCTCCTCCAATCTTTATCATACCATGGATTACTTTTTAATGTATTTCTCCTGCTCTATTTGGCATTAACTGTAAATACTGGTCTCACACAATCCATAAAAAACGATTCATTAAGCTTTAACACTGTGAACCGAGACGCTCCTTCATGAAGTAAGACATTTTCTCAAAAGCGGGAAAATAGATTCATGCAGTTCAGCCACTTTCTTAGTTGTATTAATTTTGCCCCACTTCACCACCCTTCGAGCATTTTCCAGTTATTTTCAGAGCTACATTATCCTGTGATTTACATGCCCCGCCCAGGCCAAATAATTGGCGGTTCAACCTCATAGAGAGAGGACAGTGATCACTCTCCACCCTTTTATTATCAGCAATGCAAGACTTTCAGCTAAACGGAAACACCCCACCGGTCGGGAGCTGAGTGGCACAATGCATGCACAAGTGGAGAGAGATATATGGAGATTCCTAGGTATTGGAGACAGTAAAAGGTTTCCAATTGGAGTTCTTTCAGGAGCCTGCGCAGGTGTACCCGCTGAAGCCGCTCAGACTTACCAGAGAAGATAAAGAACTATTAGATGTGGAGATAAGGAATCTGTGGCAAAAGAATACCATTGCACCAGCAGCAGAGATGCCGGGATGCTTCATAAACAATATGTTTCTGGTAAGAGGCAAACACAAAGTGAGATCAGTCGTCATGCTCAGAGCCTTGAATGCATTTTTGGTCTACAGACATTTCAAGATGGAAGGAATCTTTATAGTGAGGGATACTGTCCAGAAGGGGGACTGGATGGCCCGAGTGGACATCAGAGACGCATATCTAACAATCCCCATAACACAGAATAAAGATTACCCCTGCTATCTGCGCAGGGAGTATTCATTCTATTAAAGACTAGGCGGCAAGCATTATGCTTCAACTTCTTTTATTACCACTCTCAGCAGTTTCAACAAACTATAACAAAATCAACAACATCAGAAATGTCGAAAGTGACTTTCTTCTTTTTGAACTACAAATCCCATAGTCTCTATAGTCCTTAACCTTACAGCTCAGCTATGACCACATCCTGTCCCTGAGTTCCTCCTCTCTTTTACGTGCTCTGATTGTCACTTTAATTCCAAACTTTTGTCCCGCCAACTGTGCGAAGACTCTATCCACTGCAACTGGCTGCCGCAAAACTCCGGCTGCTCGCTCAAATCTCGATTATTAGCCATCTCACTCAGCTAATCTTCTGTTCCTCTCCTAAACAAGAATACAAAACAGAACATAAGGGTGGTGCCTATGTATTGTAATCAACTCATTACAAAATATAAACTGTAATACATAATTTCAACAATACATATTATCCACAATCGTTCAGGGTGGGAAACTAATGCTCACCTCCTAGTCTGTAATAGTATTAATACTCCTTGCGCAGATAGCAGAGGTAATCTTTATTCTGTGGCAAGACTGGAAGCGAGCATTATGCTTGTTCAAAGCTTCCCCAATACTATTGCAGCTATATTCTCAGATGGCTTAAAGTAAAATTCTTTAAAGGTACGATCATTAGCCCAGTCTGCTGCTAGCATGATCTCTTGTAAAGGCGCTCCTGCCGTTTACACTTTGGATGCCATGGCCTCCTTACAAAGTGTGCTCCATATTTCCGTAGGTCGATCCCTGATGCTTGCATTACTTCCCTGACCCATCTTGCAATGGTAGCTGTCTTCACAGCCTGAAAAGGCTTCCTGCGTGCAATTAATAATTGTGTGGTACCCGCTGCCCTGTTCTCCGCATTCCTTGCTTCATACTCTTTGATATAGCTTACTACACACCACTTGATATTACCCGGAAAGTTTGTGTAGTGAACAGAAGATGTCCCTGTCTTAGGTCTTCGCACTATTGTGAAAGTTACTCCCTGAGGCCTAAATGTCCTCCTATTGATATCTAAAGCTCTGATATCCGACACAGTAAAATTGCCAGATTCCCTGACAGCTGTTTGTGGGAGAAGTATCTGTCCGTGGGCCAGCTTTCTATCAACCGCAGAACTGCGGTCACGTCCCATAGCGTGCTGTACTTGGGCTCGGGCGGTGCCTTAAACTTAGCCCCTCTGATGAGCCTAACTACTGCTGGATGTTCTCCTGGCGCTCCGTTAATCGGCAGATGACCTGCTGAAATCGCAGATCTATACACTCCTATGGTGCGGAACGCTTTACCATCTTGTAGGAGCTGCGCAAGGAAGTTCAGTATAGCCACTACAGGTGCAGAAATGGGATGAAGACTTCTCCCCTTGCACCAGCTAGTCCACTTGGCCCAAGCTGCGTCATATGTCCTCCTAGTGGATGGCGCCCAGGATTCTGCGATGAGTTCTGCAGCTTGCATCGAAATGCTTGGCAGTTCCCATCGCTTCCTGATATTCTGCATGTGATGAGCGGGAGTGTCCCTCTCACTCTCAGAGGATGACACAACCCAGCTGGGTCTGTGATTAACTGTTCTCCTTCGTGGAGGACTCTCGGCAGATCTACCGAGAGCTCCATCAGGGTTGGAAACCATACTTGGGACTTCCATAATGGCGCTACCAACACCAGCTCCGCCTTCTCCCTCCGACATTTCGCTAGAACCCTGCTCAACATCATGAAGGGAGGAAATGCATAATGGAGCTCGCCCGACCAGTTCTGCAGAAATGCATCTGTCCCTTGAGCTTCCGGGGCTAGCCTCCAGCTGAAATATCTGGCTGTCTAAGTGTTGAGGCAAAATGTGAACAGATCCGTGTGCACTGGTCCCCATCTCCGATCCAGTATCTGAAATACTGTCGGATCCAGTGTCCAGTAGCTGGAATCTGTGAGGTATCTGGAGTTCCAGTCTGCCATTACGTTCAGTGCTCCAGGCAGGTATTCCGCTGTCACTGAAGTCCCTGTTTGTAGGCAAAAATGCCACAGATCCTTCGCTAGCTCCGCTAACATCTTGGACCTTGTTACTCCTAGGTGGTTTATGTAACAAACTGCTGAGGTGTTGTCCATCTTCAGCAGTATGCAAGACTTCACCTTGTCCCTTGTGAACGCTTTGATACCGAAAGAGCCTGTTATGAGCTCGAGGCAGTTTATGTGAAGACTCAGCTCTTCTTTGCTCCACTTGCCTCCTGTCTGCAACTCTCCGCATCTTGCTCCCCAGCCTAGTCGACTGGCGTCTGACTCTATGATCAGGTCCGGTCGGTCTCCAAAAATCGCACGCCCATTCCAGGCATCTATATTCTGCAAACACTATTCCAGTTCCGAGACGGACTCCGCGTCCAGTGGTATCACATGGTGATACTTCAATCCTTGTTGCAGATGCCTTATTTTCAATCTTTGTAATGCTCGATAATGTAAGGGACCTGGAAATATGGCTTGAATGGAAGCTGCTAACAGGCCCACAATTCTCGCAAGAACTCTCAGTGAAATTACTCCCTTCTGCAGACATAGTCTGATCTCCCTCTTGATATCTCGTATTTTCCTTGGTGGATGCTTTAACATGGCTTTCCTTGTGTCCAGCACAAAGTCCATAAAGTCCAGTCTCTGTGCTGGTTTGCTATCTGACTTCTCTGTGTTCACTAGAAATCCTAGAGACTGGATCAGCTCAAGCGCCCAATTTGTCTGATATTCTAGCGCTTCTCGGTCCTCTGCTAGAAGCAGTAGGTCGTCTAGATATATGATTAACCTTATCCCTTTCTCTCGGATTGCCGCTGCGACTGGTTTCATCAGTTTGGTGAAAGCCCAGGGTGCGGACGCAAGCCCGAAAGGCATAGTCTTGAATTGCCTGAGCTGCTTCCTCCAGCGAAAAGCCAGGAATGTCCTGAAACTCTTCTGCACTGGGATTGTCAGATAAGCGTCCTTCAGATCTAGTCTTGTCAACCAGTCTCCTTCTCTCAGGCAATCTCTGAGCTGATGTATGCCTTCCATTTTGAAATGATGGTATACAACCCATCCATTCAGCTCCTTCAAATTTATTACTGGCTGCACTTTCTCTTTTCTGTGCATGAGAAACATGTTGCTTATGAAAGTGGGGGCCTCTGTGCACCCCTCTATGGCTTCCTTCTGTACTAGAAGCGACAGCTCGCGATCTAGGCACTCTTGCTCTACTGTTGCCAGGCGCTGCTGATGGTTGGTACAAGCTTCTACTGGTGGCTGAATAAAATCTATCTGCAGACCTCTGACGGTTTGCAAAATCCAGGCATCGCTGGAAAGCGCGCGCCAGTTTTCCCATGCTGGTTCTCCCTCCCACAGGGCGGTAGGCAATCGACCTTACCTGGTGTAAATCCTTGTCCTCGGCTGAAACCCCTGCCTCTGCGTCACCTGTGGGTATGACCTCTGGCCGGGAAGAAAGCATCCTGCTGTCTGTTCTTCCCTCTGGTTGGGGGGCCTTCTTCCTTGCTGGCGACCGGCCGAACGACCCCTGAAATGACCAGTCCCGGCAAAAACTCTACTCAGGAAAATCTTCCTGATAGAAGCTTGAGCTTTCTCTAAGGATGTGTAAGTCCCTACGAAGCAGCCCATCTCTTTCCCGAAAGTCTCTCCGAAGAGCAATCCTTGCGCTGCTTCGCCCGCTTCATAAGACGCTAGGTCGCTGAGCTTTGGGTCGATCTTAAACAAGAGCCCTCTCCTTCTTTCCGAGGCGATGGCGCAGTTAGTGTTTCCCAGTAAGCAAACTGCTCTTTGCGCCCATCCTGCCAAAGCCTCTGAATCTATCTCCTCTCCTGTGTCCCTCGTTATTTCTCCTAGATCCATGATCTTAGTGAGAGGGCCTGCTAAGTCCAGCACTTTCTCTTGGCAACTCTTCCAAGGTCTGTCTATGCCTTTACGGGGGTCCTTGCTGGTCTTGGACACGAAAGTGAGCATTTTAGGGTCCAGCTCGGGTGTCTCTGCTACCTTTCCGGGAAGGTCTGGTCACTGGCATTCTGCTCGAAGGCGTTGCCTCACCTCCTTGTCTAGGGCTTTCCTCAGCCTTACCGTCATGTACTGAGCTACCCTGGGTGACGGCTGCCAGTCGGATGATCTCGGATTCCGGATGCTGTCCGGATCAAACATATCATCCTGTTCCTCTCGAGGTGTTTCTCCTTGCGGACTTGCTTACCCCTGCTGGGTTTGGCCCATTCTTCCTCGACTGGCTCTTCGGTACCTGGGGGCGAGAGGTCTCCCTCTTCTGGCTCTTCTTCCGAGCCTGGGTCAATATCTACTTCAATGTCTTCCCCAGGAGAGGTGGTCGTGAGGCTCAACACTGCCTGACGCTGGAGATAAGCTTCCTTGAGCTTATTGAAAGCGTCGGCAACCTCCGGGGCCTTATTATTCGGACCATCCGAAGGGCCCTGGGGGTCATCAGAGGAATTCCTCTTCTCGGCCTGAATACTCCCCTTTGACCCTGATCCTGAGGGTCCTGTGGGCGTGCTGTTCGTCCTTATGGTGCTCTCCTTAGGCTTATTAAGCATTGCCTCTAAGGTCTTCAGCCTTTCTTGCAGGGGGTTTCACCCCTTGAGCCACGGCTTTTACTAGCGAGCTTCCCAGCACCTCCTTGAAACTGTCAGCCAGGTCTAGTGACTGCTCCTCTTCGCTCCATTCGAACTCTGACATTTTCAGGAGCGTGCTGTGTGCCTGGATACCTGGGACAGGTGTCTTCGCACACCCACAGCGCTAGTAGATGGTCTTACTTGAGAGACTTCTCAAATGTCTCTTTATGATATTTATTTATTTATTTATTTCGTGGCTGCACCAGACTTCTGCTTTTCTCTGTGCCTGTGATGGCTTGAACTCAAATCTAGCCCCTTTTCCTGGTGCCTGAGGCATGATGGGATTTCTTTGTGCTTGTGAGGGCTTGATCTTGGCTCCTCTTCTGATGCCAGAGGCTTTGTGTGTTGATAGACAAGCTTTCTAACGCTCCGGTCGATGAGCGGGACTGGAAGCGTTATTAAAATCGCTTCCGCTGATATTCTTCCAGCGTGTGTGCTGGTAGTAGTAAAGCGCTGCTGTTACCCTCCATGTCGCATTCGAAATGCGACGCGGAAGCTCGGCGCATCTCGCTCTAGCCCCGCCTCCGCAAAGGAGGGGGCTTGAGCGCTGGTCCTTTCCCTCTTCAGAGGGTTTCGTAAGATGTGCGGAGTCTGGCCACGCCTCCCCAACGGTGGGGGCTGGAGTGCTCCAGGTCTCTACCCTCATCTGAGGGCTCTGACTGCTCCGAGGAGGACCGAAACCCCTGGCGTGCCGGACATACGGCACAGGGCGTAGGCCGCCAGAGCACTGGTAACTGATTCTACTTACCTCAATAACCCGCGACATGGACCTGGAATGCTGAAATGTGCGTAAGCATGTAATGCTAAAAGACGCTACGCGAGCCCACTGAAATGCAAATAAGCATTTATAGTAAATAAACACTACGTGCACTCTAATCTATGCGCCCTCTCTTCCTATATCTATGAAAGTATAATAGTAAATCCCTCTAATACATGAATAACGGGAGGAAAAAGATATGCTACTTATCTGCTTGAGAGCAGTAAAAGAAGAGGAGGAGCTCAGGGACAGGATGTGGTCATAGCTGAGCTGGAAGGTTAAGGACTACAGAGACTATGGGATTTGTAGTTCAAAAAGAAGAAAGTCACTTTGGACATTTCTGAATTTGTTAATTTTGTTATAGTTTGTTGATACTGCTGAGAGTAGCAATAAAAGAAGTTGAAGCATAATGCTCGCCTCCAGTCTTGCCATAGAATCAACGTTGCCTATTCCAGTTTTTCTGGAAAGGACGGAGATGGGAGTTTACAAGTCTCCCTTTCGGTCTGGCAATCGGCTCCATGGAGCTTTACTAAGCCGATGAAACTGGTGGCTGGACAGCTGAGGGAACAAGGCATCAGGCTAATTATATACCTGGACAACATCTGTCTAATGAGCCACGGTTTCATAGTGGGCACCCAGCAGGGAACGCTCAGGTTGCCACTCGAGAAGGTACATTCTATCAAGAAGGAAATCAAGAGCATGCTGATGAAAGAAATTATATCCCTCAGTGGCCTAGTCACACTAGTAGGGCGTCTATCATTAATTAAATAGATTTTCCCAGGCCCCCTCTACTATCGAGCATTACAACGACTCAAAATACAGCACCTCAGGCAGAGGCTGTCATACAAACAGAGAGTTCCTATTTCGCAGGAGGCACGGACAGAACTGATGTCGGGGTATCATCACATGGAGGCCTGGAATGGGAGAGTGATATTTGATTGTCTCCGGACCTCATTATAGAGTCAGACACCAGCAGATGGGGCTGGGGAGCCAGGTGCAGCGAGTGAAAAACAGAAAGGAGATAAGATGATTGGATGAAGAATTGGCTCTCCACATGAATTGCCTCAAGTTGTTGGCGGGGTAATTTGCAGTTCAATGCTGGACCCAGGAGAGGACCAAATGTTGCATAATACTCAAGATGGACAACGTGTCTGCCGTCAGGTATGTCAATCGCCTGGTTGGGACAAGGTCCAAGATGCGAGCAGAGCTAACAAAGGATTTTTGGCATCTATGCCTGCAAAGGAGGGTCAGAGAGGCAGCGGAGCACCTCCCGGTGTTCAGAACCAGGTGGAAGACTGGAGTTCGAGACACCGAGAGACTCCAGCAATTGTCAGCTGGATGGAGCAGTGTTTCAGGAAATCATGATACGTCGGGCGCCTGCCAGGCAGACCTGTTTGCCTTGAGACTGAACAGGAAGTTAGCACAATTTGATAGCTGGAGACCAGATCCAGAAAACAGCAATGGATGCCTTTCTCCAGTTCTGGGGCCCAGCCACAGAATACGCATTGCCTCTGTTCGCCATGATCCCGCAAACTCTTGCACAAGGAGACAGAAAGCGAGATTAATCCTAGTTACTCCAGAATGGAGAGGACAGGCCTGGTTTACGTACCTGTTACAGATGTTGTACGACATACCAATCCTACCTCCCCAGATGAAATATATAGTGCAAGGACCAGCAGGTGAGCCATACCCGCTAGTTTATATAGGGAGTCTGAACCATGTAGCATGGACGATTTTAGGAGATCCTGGACTAAGCCAGGACTTTGTCCGGATAGATGTCTGAAGGCCTGTGAAGTCATGTCAGCACAACTTAGACCGGCAGGGGAATCTCAGTTATTAATTGCTGTGAGGAAACCTTTTACAGCGGTCTCTCCTTCTACCGTAGCAAGATCTGTAAAATGGTGCATGCGACAAGCAGGCATTGACATTGAACCGTATGGGGCACATTCAATCATAGGTGCCATGGCATCCAAAGCATTCAGGATGGGGGCACGTTGGGAAGACATTACCAGGTGTCTACGTTAGTTTTGAATAAGCTTAAAACAAGCATAATCTGAGCCTCTGGGTCTTGACATAGAATACAGATGTTCAATACTATCATAATAGAAAGTTGTGATTCTATTAAAGATATGGAGGCGAAGGATTATCCCACCCTAAAAATTGC
Organism: Ambystoma mexicanum; assembly: GCF_040938575.1. Lineage (NCBI taxonomy): Eukaryota > Metazoa > Chordata > Amphibia > Caudata > Ambystomatidae > Ambystoma > Ambystoma mexicanum. The sequence continues at coordinate 532,675,504 of NC_090923.1, forward strand.
TAAAGAGAGAATGACATGGGTGGAATAGATCATTTAAAGTTGAAGTAATAACTATACAGCGGGTGTATTACTTTGTGCGATTGCCCACCCAGTCAGTGGTTGTTTTTCAATAGGTTAAATATGTTTTGACGGGTGCGGTCTCAAGGCGTCAGGATCATGAAGGATAGGAGTAAAGAACAGTCCAGGTTGAGGCGTTAACCGGTTGGTACACAAGTTACGAGTTTGATGGAGCAGCTAAAGAAAGAGGAAGATGTAAGGGAGTCAAGGGAAGGTGTAGAGGTATAAAGACTGTCATTGGATACAGGAAGTCACATGAAAACAAGTACCAATTGAAGACGAACTACAAATTCACTAAATGTTCGAGGGAATTGTAGTTCTTTTATGTTATTAATGTTGTGATGTTTTTTCAATTGCTGCTCGAGAAGTAAAGTGTAGAGTTGAGCATAATCCTTCGCCTCTGTGTCTTTAACAGAATCATAACTTTCTATTACGATAGTACTGAAAATCTGTATTCTCCCATTTTCTTTGATGAAATCCCCCTCACATGTAGTCCAAATGTTGTGGGGGTGCAAATTCAGCCCCAGCGTCACAGAAACTGAGAGGCTGTGTAAGGCCCCTATTGTGAGAATGAAGCTGACTGATGTTGAGATCCATTGGAATATGCAGGCCAGTTCGAAACATTGTTTTCCACCATAAGGCCTAGTTAATTAACAAAAATAGGCCTCATTCAACTTCATCAAAATGGAAAGGTGCTCAAGTGAAGGAATATATGCATGAGAATTGAAAACTAGTGGATTATTATAATTAGTTATCTATAACTGTCATGATCTCTGCTTCCAAAAGGTCAGGGTTTTCCCAACTCCCTTGGAAGCAGATCCATAACCCAGGTTCCGAGTGCCAACCAGTCCCAATTGGGACCTTTTGGACCCAGTCCTGGCGCCAGTGGCACCAGGCTCATAAATATGCCCAGTCCCAGCGCTGGAAGCGCCGGGCTCATAATGCTTGGGTGGACTTACCTGCAGCAGACCATGCTGCTTACTTGCCTGCCAGTTGAGCCTCTGATCCTCATCTGTTTGGAACTACTTTTCCTGTTGGGTAGGGCAGGAGCCACTCCCTAGATTTAGAACACTGGAACTCTTCTGGAAAGCAGGAACTCTTTTCTTACCTAGGCGTGGCTGTGGAAGGAGACACCTAAGCACTACAGGAGGCTATTTAAACCACACCCGATGGATGAATCTTGCTTTGGGTTATTCTGCATCCTCTGCAGCAGAACGCTCATCGTGTCTTCTGCATCTGATCCTGGGCCTAAGGAAAAAGGCTTACCATCCTGAATCCAGTCTTCAGCAACACCTATAAAGACAAGAAAGAACAGGTTAGCATTACGGTCTTCAGTGACAGCGCTTCACTTACCTGGTCCATCGGCTGTCACCAACGCCTCGCGCTGCATTCCGGCATCTGAAAGACAAAGGCTTACCTACTCTTCGTGCGCTCCGGAGGTCTTCGCACTGCATTCCGGCATCTGAAAGACAAAAGCTTACCAGCTCTTCGCACGCTCCGGAGGCCTTCGGCGCTGCATCCCGCATCTGAAAGACAAAACAAGGTGCGTTTAAAGACATTGGAGAAAGACAATACTCACGTGCCATTACTCCTTTCCACATCTAACCCAGTGGGTATTCCGGCACCCTGCAGCCGCTCCGAACTTGTACCTGCAAAATAAAAGACAGTTAGAGCGCATCGTGAAGCAGGCAACAAGTGCTTACTTACGTGCTTCCAGGCGCTTCTATTCATCACACGGGCTCCATCTTCAACTCACTTCAGCCCGTCATCCGCCATCGCCGGAACCCTGCAAAACAAGAGACATCAT